>NC_133822.1:64791100-65094131 GCF_047830755.1 Zonotrichia albicollis
TGAACAATTTCTGAGTACCTCCTAGTTCCAAAGGATATCTTTTACAGTGGTTTAAATTTCTGCTTTTTTCAAAGCTCTACTAATCACCAAGAAAAAGCTGCCTCCTCTGTGAAGAAAGGATTACAAGTAAGGATTACCTTTGGGGGAGTGATTTAGCTGATTCAGCAGAGATAGTGGACTTCAACAGAGGAAAATTGCCTAATCCTTCTCTTTTCATTTAACTGCAGAATTTTAGTATGACACCAGGAGAAACCAAAGAGAAAAGGACAGAATATTGATAAGTTTCCAGATATGATAGCAATGAAGACCATAAATCTTTTGACAGAGCAATGTTTACAATGCAAAATGATGAGAAATGTTTATTTTGTATTTATGGCTGAATTGTACTCATTGTGGAGAAAATTGTTGATACTTTTTCTCTTTTTTATGGCTTCTTGGAATAGATTGATATGCAACTACTGCATTATAAGCTACAGCTTATTTGTCATCTAGAACTTGATGCACGAGCAAATGACAATGACAATAGGAAGATTAAGCATTTTTTGCCATATAGAATGTGATCATTCTTCCTAATTATCTCCTTACACTTCCAAACTGGCTTCCATAGGACAAATAGATATTTGCACATGATGCAATAGATTTTGAAGTGACGGGGACATACTTCTTTTATCTCAGTGATAGATTTCCCCCTGCTTATGAGTTTTATCACTTTCAACATTTCTGTTCTGATGGAATGAAAAGTTTATATAAGGATACTGAGAATAGTCCTGAGTTTAGTTGTACAAAACCACAGCATAGTTTTGTTTACTGCATATGAAATTATAGCTGAACTTCTTGGGCTGTCTTAATTACATAACATTCATACAATGGTAGGAATAAAAGTCTTAATAAAATCAGTCTTACTGAGAGAGACCCTAAAGATTCAGGAAATATTTCTCACATTAGGATGCTTAAGCACATATTTACAAAATATTTCAATATTAACTTCCCTTTAGAATCCATAATATTTAGCTCCCAAATCAGGAGACATGAATTAGTATGTCTACATTCACTTCTTCCAAAGTGCTAAGCACCTCCACCCTGCTGTAATCATAA
Organism: Zonotrichia albicollis; assembly: GCF_047830755.1. Classification (NCBI taxonomy): domain Eukaryota; kingdom Metazoa; phylum Chordata; class Aves; order Passeriformes; family Passerellidae; genus Zonotrichia; species Zonotrichia albicollis. The sequence goes on from NC_133822.1 coordinate 64,792,196, forward strand.
TCAGAGGGTATCAGCACTGTGCCTCAGCTGCAGGAATATGGATGTGAAATATCCTGTGAGATCATCTATAGTATCACAAGTAGACTCCAGATGACAAGCTGGAGGAACTCAGGTCTTCCTTGAGAAGTGGCATATTGCCAGTACCTTAAAAACCCAAGGAATCTCAGTTGTTCAGCCAACTGAACCAAGTCCCTAGCTGGGGACTAGGGACCCTGAGAGGAACACAGAGAATTATTCAGCTGACCAGATTTTAGTATCAAGTTTAAATTCCTAAATACAAGATAGTGATTATCTAGTTGTCAGTTGTAGCATTTCTATCTGAAAAATGCTCTTGATCCCCCCTTTCTTTTGCTTTGTTGTGGTTTAGGAATGGTTTTCTCTAAATTTAGTGATTCCCACTTAAACCATGTGCCACTCCCTCACTGCCCCCCTTCCCCTATCCTTCCCAATGGGGTTGGAGGAGAGGAAAATTGGAGGTACAAAGGGTAAATAAAGATCATAGGTTGAGATAAGAACCATTTGCTGGAACCAGCAATGAGATAAGAAAATTATCAGTAACAGCAACAATGCTAATGACAGAGGCTACAAGAAAGGAGCAAATGATACAGGATGAATGCTTTTCCTGCCCCAGGGGACACCTCCCTGGAAGATTCCTTTTCCCTGCCCAGCAATGACATCAGGTGGTATAGGATCACCTCCTGTCCCAGCTGTACCTGCTCCTGGCTACTGCAAAAATTAACCCTGTCATGGCCAGAACCAGGACATGGTTCTACTAGCACATGGGCATTTTAAAAGCTATAATAAACAGTCATTCCTGTTACCAGTAATTGAGGTGAAGACAGTGAATAATTGAGTTTTCCAGAATTCTCAAAACAGGGTCATTTGGGTTGTTCACAGACTGGTGGCTTTTGAATATTTCCAAGGATGGAGAGTCAACAATCTATCTGTTGTAGTTAATCTGTTCTAGTTTTTGACCTCCACAGTAAAAAATATTTTTCTGATGTTATACAGAAAATTCTACTTTATCAACACCCATCCATTGCCTCTAATCCTTTGATAGTACCACTAACAAGAGTCTGACTCCATCCTCTCTACTGTCTCCCATGAGGTTTTTATACACATGAATAAAATAATCCTAAGCCTTGTTTTCTCTAGGGTGAAAAAGCCCAACTCTCTCAGTATCTTCTCATATATCAGATGATCTAATCCCTTAATCATCTCAGTTTCCCTAAATCACTAGGTTTCTATTCTCTAAAACAGTTGTATTTCTTATCCACACCACACACTTTCAAAACCTGTTTTAATTTGAAATTTCTCTTTCAGCATTTGTGAAGAGCAAGCAACATTTCCACTTTTAATTATTGCTTATTTTCCCTGATTTTCACCTCTAGCCATAGAATTTCCTAGTTGCCAAACTGTCTAAGGAGGCTGGAAGCATTCCTGAAATGCCTGGCTGATTTTTCAGTGTCCACAAGCCAAATTATTTTGTTTTGAGTATTTTCTTTTCAAACCGCATTAGTTGGCTTGGGAAGATAAATTATTTTTATGCTCAGACAATCTGTAAAGAAGCTTTTAGATGTAGTTTTGAATTTTCTTTTCCATTCACAAGCTGCCTTTTTTCCTCAGTCCAGTAATTACCACCTTTGCCACCAACAAAGCCGATATTCAAACAGAGAAAGATGAAAAAAATAAATGCATAATATTTGCTGAATGATTCTATGGGAGTTTGTATAATTTATGCAAGTTCCCTACAAAGACACTTACAAATGATTCTCTGAGGGGTAAAGACATAGCCCCATTGAACAACAGGCCATCAAGGACAACTAATAATACAATAAATATGTTCAACTGCCTTGTAAAGACTTTTGTCAATCTTTTGATTTAAATCACATCTAATCAAAGTTAAGGAAAAATGTTGCTAGGTAAACAAAAATTAGTTAGATCCCACTTTCCCAACCTCAGTGTGGCTGATGAGCTTAATGAATAACCAAAGCATCTTATTCTCTTAGCGTTCAGTTGTGACCTAATTTTACCTGCTGGCCTTGCAATTGGTCTCTAGGATCAAGCAAACGATGGCTACCTCAGTTTGGGATCTTCCCAAGGTTTTGAGGGTTATATTTCCACACCATCAGTGGAAAGGAATTGCCATATCATCTCCTGTGTGAACCTATATTTAAGGAAATATTCCATGTGATGAATCTGCAAAACTAGCTATGTACATCAGTGTTTGGAGCAGCAATGGATTATATCCAAGAAATTTTAAAGTTCATTTTGCAATTAAGTTTAACTTCACTTTGCAGTTGAATATTTATTTTTTTCAACTCACATATAAATAATCTCATCCTATAAATCACGCATGAGTGAATAAGAAAATGTTTCCCTGGTATACAGGCAAACAGGCCAATTCACAGGGACTCTAGTTAGCATGTCTGCATGAAGTGCATGTAGTAATGGAAATACTATAACATCTCTGGAATTGCTCTTTCACTTGACTATACCAGAGCATTCTCTGAATTCTAATCAATAGCCTCAATATCCCTGTAAATTACAAAGCACCTCTTTTGCTGAGACAAGTATAAAAATCTGATTCTTATAGTTCAGATAGGGAAGAGATATTAATAACTTTTTAGAATTGGGAAAATGAAAGATCTGTTCTCATTTATTTATTTCTTTACCTGTGATTAGATGTCTTTGGCAGGGAAGGATTGGCAGCTTTTTTGATGCCAATGGAGGTAAGGACTTCTGAACCCAGGATAAGAAATAATTTTTGCAATTGAGTGTGCCCCTTTGGCTATCCTGTTCCTTGCCTACCAGCTGAAGCTGTGAAAAAGCTTAACTGATTAGGCTCATTTTAAGACCCTTGAGTTTTGGGAAAAAACTCTAGTAATTTTTAGTATTGAAGAATAACAGACTTGTGTTTATGGGGCTTGTCCTGAGACAAGAAATAAAAGAATTGAAATATAATCTTTTGAGAAAATCCTGCTGCTTGATATCTGTATTTTAGCAGACTTCAGAAAATAATAACAATCCTTATAAAACAGGTTTTATTGAAACCTGAAGACTATTAGCCATACTATGCTCTTTATTTTCTGTTAATTACATCAATTATGAGTTTTGTTCATTTCTACAATAATCTCATACTTCAGTTCACTTATTAAATTGTTTTGGTCCTGAACACTTGCAAGAAAATCAGTACCTATTAAGAGGCAGAATGGTTTTCTGAATTGTACTTAACTCTTCTTCTCTATGGAATTTTGTGTTGTACTCTAAAAGGCAGCAATTGAAAATAAAAATAAGCAAACTGTACCTACAATATCTATGATTCATCTATTAATTTGAGACAGGTTGTTGACATTTCTTATATTCTACAGTAGCTTTTAAAATATTGTGAACATATTTCATTAATTTTGTGTCTGAAAGGATCTGTTGCCTCCTTTTTTTTTCCTCCCTCAGTTGACATAAGAGATTTTATTGAGGAAACTTCCTCTCTTGATTTTCCCTAAGTGTATATTCACCTCTACTAAAGATGTTTTCTTGGGAATCAATGTTTGTCAACCTTCTAAACCAAACTGTGCTATACATTGTGCTCTGAATGTATAGCAGTTGAATTTAAAGTAAGGGGCAATATTTTTTCTGCTAATTTTTATTTGGAGAATAAAAAAAAATATGAAGTATGAGTTTCAGAGAATTTCCAGGTGAAATCCACTAAATTGCAGGAATATTTGAGATATTACAGGGAAATTGTATAATGACACTAAATTTGCATGTAGTGGTACAGTGGTGGAAGTAGGGAATAATCACATTTATTAATTTTGATAATTTCACAGGAAAAATATTTTACAACTTGAAAACCTATTTTTGATTCAGAGGTCCCATGGTAACAGTCACCAAAAATCAAATATAAGGGAATTCAGGTATGGTAAAGACTGCATGCTTTTACTATTTGTCTATCATTTGAATCATAGGTGCTCCAATCTGGGATAAAAATAAATTTTGTAGTGGCATATTAATGAATCTGTCCTGAAAAATTATCCTAAAATGATGAGGATATAAATTAAATTTTTCTCTACTGTTTTGGAGGAATCTTCCACTCAATTCAACTGTCAAATCAAGTCAAATGTCAGCATAATTGGTTGCAAAGTAGTCCTTAATAAGTCCTTAGTAATCAGTATTTCAACTGTCAGTCTAATTTAGTGTGACTGCAACGTTCATAATTACAAGAAGTTTTAGAGCTGCAGTTAACCACTGGAGAGGCAGGGGGGCCCACAGAATGCTTTGGTGAGCTGTCAAGAGATCAGAAACATTTTAAAAATTGAATCTGCTTTTAACCCTTTTACTGTGTAAAAGGAGTATGTTAAATGTCATCTTTAAAGGCATCTCTGTGATAATAGCATGGACCCAGCGAGATGTGAATAATACAATAATTTGCTGCCATTTTACTAAGTGATATGATAATAACACTGTGCCATTACTTGGAATACTTCTTATTAAGTGCTTGCAGATTAAATATCAAATGCCCTATTGTTCTACCTAAACAACTTATCCATCAATTTTCTGATATTTTCATCCAAAAGAAAAGAAAATTTTATATGTTACCATAGAGTTCCTATAGTAACAGCTTTGAATGGAACACATCCACTGTGCTGATAATAGGAGAAAACAAAACAAAACAAACATTGCTGAATTAACATAATAGGCACCAAGCTGCAGGAAGATTTGCTTGTGTGACCTTGGAATCCTTGGCTGTGACTTGTCTCAGGGAAATTAAGTATAGCATTTAGCATGATCTTACAGAAGATGATTAATTTACAGGATTGTTTTCCCTTCCTTTCCTCTGGTATTATTTAATACTGTTTAACACTTCCATGGGAGAGATGATTCCAGTAGAATATGGAATTGTAATTCTTTGTATGTATTTCCACAGCCCCTAGAACAGAAACAGTCAGTTAACTGTTGTCACACTTTGCTGAGATTTGCTAAGTTTTTGGCAAATCCCACTGGCTGTTTAAGAAATTTTACTTGGTGTATCTCCCTCAGGGGTAGAGAAGTGGGGCCTCCTGGTTCCCAGGCACCTGGGAGAATATTGCAAATAAGGCTCATTTCTTAGAACAAGATACAGAGGATTCAGCTGACCAAACCTGGACCTCTACAAACTCTAGCATCTTTAGATTCTGAAAAACAACTCACAAAAATTTTGTGGTATAATTAGTCTATCTTTTTTAGACGTCTATTTGCAGATATAATGAACAGATCATTAAAAATACATATTCTTTCCATCAAGCCCAATTAGGTGAATTGAGTCCTATATTAAGAACTTAGTTGTGTGTAACTAAACATCTGATTTGCTTGCAGCATTCATACATGCACATTCCATATTCTGTTGGAAGTTAATTTTAAACTTCATTGGAATTTCTGAAAAGAAGGTACAAGTAGAAGAAAAGCATGGAAAATAAAATTCTGAAGAGAAACATTCAACTGCAGTGTCAGCAGAATGATACTATGGCTGCAGCACTGGCAGAAGGCAGAAGCTACAAACTATGAAGGTGGGAGACATTTTCAGTACTTTGTCCCTATAATTTGCAAATTTAAAATCAACTTTATAAATAGAATTCTACAGTTAAAGTGTAGATACAGCAACTGTATGTTTTTCATACACATAGTAGTCACAAGTCAAAAATTGGCAAATAGTTCAAATTGTACATTAGTAGCTTTCAGAAAAGCTTAATGAAGAACTTTAAGACTTGAGTTATGGTGTCAGGAAAGCTAAATCTACAAGCTCCTTATTTTCCTATTATTTTACATTTTTTTATAGGTAAGCAAAACCCCATGATTTTTTGTTGTGTAGTAGGCTGTAAATGGCTACGTGAATCAAACTGACAAGAACTGTGGATGAGTTGTGGCAATAGTGCCAAAGTGGAAGAACTTTCCCTATAAAAATCTTATTCAACTTCTGCAACAATGATGGTAATTTTGACGTAAGACACTTTTTACAATTGTGGTTGGTAGAGGTAAGAGCAGAATCTAGCCCACCTCTTGCTTTTAAAGGTCTCAATCTCGAGGAATTTATGAATTCCTGGAAATACTTGTTTTAACTTCTAGACTTTGATTAGTCTCTCTAGCTTCTTTGGAATAGCCTGAAAAACTAAAGTTAAGTAATTAATTCCACTAACATAATATCTCATAATTAGTAATGTTTGTGGCATTTTTTTAATGTTTTCCAGCAGTAGGTCATGTTCCTGTTTGAAAGCTGTCAGAGCAACTTTAGCATATACAGATAGTAACAATAATTATAGTACATTACAGGACTGCTTTTGCTCCAAGAAAAAAAATCTCATGGATTGTGAAATGCACTTATCTCTAGTTTAAAAAAATTACTTTCTGTACTTAAAAGACTTGAGTACTTTTTTAGACAGTATGGAAAAGGTTTCGTTTTAACTTTTAACTTGTAAAGCCAAATACAAATGATACAGTTTAGAAATTTTAATCAGAATTAATTTCTTTTGGTGCCAGATGGTGTAAAGCTGTCAGATTTGTGGGGTTTTTTCAAGATATTTGTTTCAAATTGATAATGGTAACGTGTGTAGCCATTTTCCCCTGATTGCCAAAATATCTTTCTAGACATTACTGCACACTGTGGCAATGTGTGTCAGAGGCAGCATGGTGGGGGTCTGTCCGTGCTAAAAACAACTGGCAGCTTAAGAATGTATTCTTTTATTGCTGCTTTGATGTGTTACAGCAATTCAGCCAGATACTTTACCACTTACTTTTTTAGAGATGAACTAGCAGCATACAATTTCCAGCTGTGAATCTGAGATCTGTTTGAGATGGGAGAACAGGAAAAGGGAACAAAATAGGCAAACTCATCATGTATGATTTTATATTCATAAGTTTGATATGTATATTACAGAATTAAAAACAAGATTTTTTAAATAAGCCTCCCTTATGTGACTGTGTCATATAGATGCAGAAAGTCAAAACCCTCTTGCTTTCTGTGAGTTTGCTGGCTACCTCCTGAACTTTTTGAATCATTTCAGATTTACTGAGCTTGTTAGAATTTCAGATCAAATGATAAAGTAGTACAGTCTCACCTCAAGTACTGTGTGTGGTTTTGGGTTCCACAATGTAAGGAACACAGAAAGCTTTTGCAAACTGTCCAAATGAGGGCTATGAAGACGGTGAAGGGCCTTGAGGGGAAGCCCTGTGAGGAGTGGCTGAGGGCACTTTGTCTGTTCAGCCTGGAGAAGAGGGGTCTGAACAGACCAAGTCTGAAGCCTCATTGCAGTTACAACTCCTTTGTGAGGGGAACAGGAGGGGCAGGCACTGATCTCTCCTCCTCTCTGGTGACCAATGACAGGACCCAAGGGAACAGGCCGAAGCTGTGTCACGGAGGTTCAGGTTGGATGTTAGAAAAAGGTTCTTCACCCAGAGAGTGCTTGGGCACTGAACAGGCTCCCCAGGGCAGTGGTCACAGCACCAACCTGACAGAGCCCAAGAAGTGTTTGGACAATGCTCTTGGACACACGGTGTGACTCCAGGGAATGGTGCTGTGCAGGGCCAGAGCTGGACTGGAAGATCCTTGTGGGGCCATTCCAACTCAGCACATTCTGTGATTTTGTGCCTTATTTGAAAACTTGGTACATGAGAGTTTCTTAATGTTTTTGAAACACGAGTATAGTATTATGAATGTTGTGCAAGTGAAAGTATTATCTGATATATATCAGAGATCTTTTCTATCACAATTCTCTTTTATTGCAGAGGTGGTATCTATTGTAGATACCTTTTCCATGCCATGTCTTTGTGATTTGAATAGCTATAATTATGTGAAGTTTTATGTGGTCATAATATGGAGGTATTTTTTTTTCTAAAGTCAAAATAAGTTACAGAAAGCAGAAAAGCAAAACTCCAATCTTTGGTGGTGATTCATGCAAGTGGAAGTCTGTGTATGAAATAAATCTTATTGGAGACAAGAATATTGTTATGGTAAGAATACAGACAACATAGTTCTTAGTGTGAATTTTTTGCTAGATTTTAAGCTGTATAAAATTTCAGGGCTGTGAAAACATGAGCCTCTTATGATTAACATTGTCTATTATTTGGACACATGTTTTTACATGTAAGCCTTGATTTTGTTTCATGCATTTTTTATTTATTTTGTGCAATTGTGAGTAACTTGTTTCTGCAGACAAAAATAGTCCATTATATAACTTAGAATAGTACCAGAGTGCTGCTCTCAGGGTGTATGAACTTCTCAGTAACTGTATAACTTACAAGTCCTTTTGAGATTTCTCAGGCATTTCAGTTAGGCTACCTTGAAGATAACCAGGATGACAGTGGATCACTGACTATTTAAGGGGCCATCAGGGGAAACAAGGCACAATCAGGGCTGGCTTTATTCACTGTCAGTGCTATGAACTCCACTGCTAGAACTACCAGTAAAAGCTGAGGCTAAGGCAACAGATCCCTTTACAGCACCTGGATTTGAATCCAGACAGTTTCCCTCCTCTACCCAGAGCTAGCAGTGCTCCAGCCTGGCCATCCTGCAGGAGCCTTTCTGCTGATGGCACGGCCCCAGCAGCTGGGGCTGCAGGACAGAGACCCCAGTGCACTGTGTTGCACTGCAGGAATGCCTGGATCATATGCCTGTGGTGGGGGGATGCGAGGAAAAGGGTGGTCGTGTATTTTGAGGTAGGTATGTGAGATTTCACCAAGGGTGAGGTCAAATCTCGCATACCTGCCTCAGAAGTGTAGCACCCAGTGGAGGGGTTGTCCTGGACTCAGGTCTAAAAAGAAAAACCTTTGCTGCCTTTCTTGATCAAGGGAGTAGTAGGATCTTAGGATAGTTCAGGTTGAATGGAACCTAAGGAGCAGTCAGCTTTGAGCTCACCCAGGGGCTTCAGGGTCTTATCCAGCTGGGTCTTGACAATTCCAAAGGATGAAGAGTGTCTCCATATCCTCTGTGGGCAATTTCTTCCAAGGTTTAACCATTCTCATGAGGGAAAAATGTGTAACCAGTCTGAACCTCTCTAGTTTCACTTTATGCTCTTTGGGTTTCATCTACTCACCCTGTGCCACTGTAAAGATCCTGATCTGTCTTCCTACAACATCCCTGTGGGTGCTGGGAGGCTGTTCTTTGCTCTGCTCAAATCCATTTTTCAGGCTGAATAAGCCCTGCCAGAGTGGCAGCCCTGATCCAATCCATCACCTTGGTGCCTTATCAGGGAACCACAGGTAAGTGCAGTGCTCTAGCAGTGGTGCAAGGAGTGCTGAGTGGAGGGGGACAATCCCTTCCCAATCCCTTCCCTCCTTGTACTGGCTCTGCTTCTGCTGATGCAGCCCAGGACATTGGTGGCTCTCTGCTGCCAGGGCACTGCTCAGCTTCCTGCCCACATGAATAATTTAAACACAAAAAAAATATAGTTGAGTTTCTATTTTTAGTCAAATAACTTATTTTTAGCTCTCTCTCTTACAAATGTATTCTTGCAAATATGAGTTAGAGAAAAATGATATCTGAAAGCTGAACAGAGGAAACATTCATTTTAGCCTCCGAAGCCTGCCTAGTGTCCTCTATATATCTATTTAAATGGCTTCCTTTGAGAATGAGGTTATATGTCACCCTATATGTTAATCAATTTGGGGGCTTATATTATCCAGCCATCACTCTTCTATAGCCATTGAGACAATTTCCTCTGCCAGTTTCAAAAAACCATTTAAGAAAAACTGGTAAAAACAAATAACTTCTCAGATCACCTCAAAATCCTCAGACCAGATCTGCTGTTTGGAATCTTGGTCTGGGTCCAGCCAAAGAAATATCAGCTGTCATGAAAATGCCATGAATTATCTTAAATTCCTTGAGTTTAGTTATGAAACTAATATTTTATATTTCAGCATTATTGAAAATGACAGGAACATTTTCATTGTCTTTGCATGTGTTGTTTTTAAAAATTCTGTGTGTGACTGCTGTGGTTTTCCTGTATTTTGTAGTTTCACATATCTTCTGGGAAAATTAATCATATGCCAGTAAAGAATACTAGAATATATATTAACAAAAATGAGTATTTTAGAGAAGATTCTTTTTGTTTTTCTGAATGGCAAGGATTGTTTATCACAAACTTGTAAGGCTTCAAAGGTAAAATCAATATTAATCCCCCAGTGAAAAGTAGAAACATCCATTTTGTAATAGTCTAATCTGCCACATTTGACACAACTGCCTGTTTAATGAGAAAACATCATTAATACCAATGAGATATTTTTTAAAATAATTGCTGGAATTGGTTGATGGTCATATCTTGAAAAAATTATGTTCTTATAATCCTTAGTTTGGAAACAATTACAGCTTTTTTTTTCTTTGAGTCCTACTGCAAAATGAATTTGAACTGTATCAGCAAGCAATAAATAAATCTTGTAGCTTCATGAAGGGGATAGAGTTGCAACATATCAAAAGGTACAGGTTTCAGAAATCATATTTTACATATTTATGAAAACTTTTTCCTTAAACTGATGTTTTATTATCAGTCTTTTTTAGCTCTACTGGTCATGGGGAGAGTTTGTGGTTGTTAGGGGTTTTTTTTAGGACTTGCAATACAGATTAAAAAATCAGCAAATGTTCATATCTGTAAAATTTATCCCTTTTTAATAGTGGAGTTTAGGAATACAAAATAATATTTTTTAATCTTAACTAACATGCCTGTTTCCTCACTACTATAAAATTTACTACACCAATACCTTCAAATTTAAGTGCAATGTTTCTTATTTACCAAAAAGTCCCACCTGGTTACTTATATGTAAAGTGACTAAAGTAATTTACAATTATCACTTTTCAATCTCATAATTAATGCAAAGATAGAATCCGCTTTATTAGGTATAATGTGTGTGATTGTGCAAAAAATCAAATCAAAATACCAGGAGTAATACATTGTTGACTGAATTTAAATAAGAGCATCTCTCTAATCTAATAGAAACAAATTCCTTAATGCACATCTGCATCCTCTTTCTTTGAATCCTTCTCAACTTTTAAGCATTTTTTACTAAATATATGTTTAGGATTTTTTTTCATGTATAATCACACAAGTCCTTTGTTTGATTACAGCTATGACATTCTGAATTATGACGAGTTTTCTCCTTGCATTTTGTTGAAACTTTTTTTTTGTAAACTAATAGAATATCCTAGACTATTACATTTAAATCCTATCATAACAACAAAAAATACCACTTACCATGCTCTTTTATGTTTCTTAGTCTTTCCAGTGCCAGTGGAGCTTCACCAAGCAGTATGGTTCTTAAATAAAGACAATCAAGTTAGAACACCCTTCAAATGGAAATCCTAAATGATGGATTGTTACTAGCAGGGGGTCCATGCAGGCATCTTATAAGCTTATATTAATGCCCTCACTCTAAAGCTTATATTAATGGCCTCACTCTTAAAATCTTGCATGGTTCTAATTGCATGAGATATAAATAGGGTGCATATAAGAACTGCAGAACTTTCAACAGAGGAAAATGATTGCCAAGCTTTAGGAAAATACTCCAAGAGGAATAATATACTATGAAGAAAATAAATTGGAAAAAAAAAGGGGTTTTTTTTGTTCCTTGCATTCAAGAATGGTTTTAAGATATAGGGATATATGGACCTGAAAAGCGTCATGCTTTTTGCAATTTTAAAATCTGCTTATTTTCAGTATGTAATGAGTATGCAATTTCAAAAAGTGTCTGATTTATCCTGCTGTGAGAATGATTGCTGTGTATTTTCAGTGGAGAGGAGTAGGCTGTAGAAAACTAAGGGAGGCCAAAATCCAGTGTGAGGAACAGACTCCAAATACCTGCTCAATCCTTGGTTACTCTAGACCTGCATATTTTTGTCAAGGGATAACAACCTTTTCTTTACAAACTTCTGAAATGGTTTTGCAGTTTGTAAGATGGATAATTTGGTTTGGGGTTTTATTATTTTTTTTTTAGCAGAAGAAGGAGAAGAAAGAAAAATCAATACTGTAATCAATCAGAAAGGCACTGAATGATTGCTCTGGCAGTCCCCCACAACAGCAGTTGATGAGGTCAGATAAGGACATGACAGACTGTCAGTGCTGGGGAAACCTTTTCTCCTGGGTGAATTAATACAATATTTGTAGCTGCAAGGAAGAACAGCCATTTCTGAATGGTCCTTGAAGGGGTTGCAAGAAGGGTCAAATAAAAGTTATTTCAATTAGCCCTATAGTTAAATAACAAGTCAGTTAGGTGACCTTAAGTCAGTCAAGATGGAATAAACCAAAACCAAATAAAAAAAAAAAGCAAGTCTAAGTGTGAAATTCCAGCTTCCCTGAATTTTGTCATGCCCTCTTTTTACTTTTCTAGTCTGGTTTTTAAGTGCAGTGTCTATTTGCCAGTTGGGAATTCAATGTGTGGGCTGTGTCAGTCAGTCACATCAGCTGCAGGCTCCTTGCTTTCCCCACAGGCTGCCTATTGTGCTGTGTCATGTAAAGATTATGTATTAAGGAGTAAAGATGTCTTTGCTATCTTTTGCCTTTGGTAACTTGGATTCTTTCAAATTATGGTGATGATAAAAGGACAGAATTGTCTCCCCCACTTTATGAATGAAACTACTCAGAAGTCCTTTAATGTGTCAAACCCTCTCACAGGACAAAAAGACTGTGCAATGTAAACGTGAGAAGGCTTTTATAAAACCCTAGCTAGACTGCTGCAGCCTTCATTCCAGTTGACCCTTATTTTTAACAGTTGTGTATGTTTTTAATGCATGGCAACAAGAATGTTACACAATGACAAGCTAAACCCCTGGAGCCCCGTGTGCTCTGTGGAGTTGAAAGCTGAGCTGGGCATTGGGAGAGGGGTTATCACAGGGCTGTTGTCACTCAGGTGTGTGGTCATTATAGAATAGGGCTCACTTGTGAAACCAGTGCACTTGTCAGCCTTCCAGGTCACTGGCATGAGGGGATTAGCTGCTAGGATATGGTTTTATCCTCAGCTATCTTGCTGGGTGAAACAGGATGTAGAGGTAGCAGATGATCTCTCAGTCTAAGAGCAGGTGCTGCAGTCCTGGTTATGCGTAAATGGTGTTTATAAGCCCTTTTGCATATTTCTCCTTGATGGGACAAAAGCCTGTAATGATGGCTTGGCAGAAGAGCCCTGAGTTTAGCACTTGGCTTTCTGAGACACTGTATTTAAGAACAGAAATGAACTGTAGAATTTCTGCCCTGAGGGTTTTTTCCTAAGAGAGAAGCTGCATTAAATACCTATACTATGCTATTAGAGTGTCTCATGCAAATGTTTAACCAAAAAAGACCAGCTTGAGATTACTTCAATTTATTCTTAGAAATAAGAATCAAAAAAGAATCAACAAAGAAAGTGTGCAAAACTGTAATTTAAAATTGGTGTTCTGCATTTCCTCCTCTCTACATAAAAAGGCTTCAGGCGATTAGACCCTTAGGCATCTCTGTCTGGTGGTATGAAAACCCTTGCTGGTGCCCAAGGTGGGAATTTCTGTCTTCTGTCAGGGATGCCTAAAAATGTGGGGGCAAGTGATTAAGCTTCTTTCACAGCTGATGAAATAAACTGCTAAAAAGAGTGATCTATCTTCTGCTACAATATCTTATCTAAATTAAGTCAGATGAACCTCTCTCTGGAGGTGACTGTTTCACTGATTAATGAAGTAGATAAATCCCACTTTTGAATCCATATTTACCTAGAAAATCATGTTTTGCTTCAAGTAATTTTAGCAAAATATCTGATACCTCCATTATCTGAGCACTCACCAAGCATCATATCTATTTTCTAGTTCTATTTGTGACTGTATATGTGTCAACTTAATCTAGACAGCTAGAATCCACTTAGGAGAATCAAGAAATCAAGGCAAACTGCCTAAATCCTCTGATGCTCCACACAAAACAACCACTGATTGCTAAGAGAGTATACATCTATCTCAATTTCTGTAGAAATTTCTACTCACTTGAGATGCCTTATTTTTAGGCCTGTCTCTTCCAAAGCTGATCATAACTCAGATTTATCTCTTGAATGCATTTAGATGTGAATGAATTGCAAAGATCATGAAGTTTTATATGGGAAGCATGCTGAGAATCTGAAGCATGTGAGATCCCATGTCACATCTTATCCTGAAACTATATATTGTACTTGCCTGTCACTCAGAGGTGCAAAAAAGATCATACTTGCATATGCCAGTGATATTCAGAATGGGAATATTATTTTTTTATTAGGAGCTGAATTAAAACATCATACCAATGATCCTGCACAACATTTGGTGTTTAAAATTCTGGATTAAGCATGGGAGGGAACATGACCTTCTTTGTCTGTTAGAGCAAGAGGTAGTTTCTAGTACGTGACAAATTACATAAACTGATCTAAGTAGTCCAGCAATGAGAAAGTGCTTGTTACAATAAGGGAATCTGATTATAAATCAGGAGAGTGTTTTCTGCCTGTCCCTTTTGGTACCATAATTTTGCTGCTGTCAGCCTTTCCTTCAAGAGCTGAGCTTTGAGCTGCCCTAGAGAAAAGGGTTATGCCAATACTAATGAGAAGGGTAGGAATGTTTGGGACTAACTGGGGAATAATTCCTTTTTGTTTTGTTAGCTTGTGAAATAATGGCAATAAAGATAATGCTAATGAGGTACAAATCTTCCAAGCATTAGTCCTATTTGACCTTGGCTAATGAAGAGCAGACAAATCTTCTTCAAAACTGAGATATGGAGATTGCTGTGAGATAATGACCAACGCAGTTGGGTAACCTGAGTGGGCACACACTGGGATGCAAATCAAATGTATGAGACCAGACTGGGTATGAAATCTAAACATATTTTTTTAAGATTAGTTATATCCCATGCAATATCAGAGACAGAAAACAAAAAGCCCTCTGACCAACCCAGCTTCACATGACTATAAAGCTAAAAACTCCACTGTTAAGGTGCGTGCAAAAGATCCTCCCTTAAACCCTTGTTGTAGATTGGGGTGACATAAGCCTTTTTCCAGTGTATCCCCTGATTTCCAAAACTTCTAAAATATTGTGGAAAGCCCTTGCAATAACATCAGCCAGCTCTCTCAAAACCTTTGGGTGGATGATGTCTGTGCCCATCAGCTTGTGGGGGTCGAGCTCCTGCAATAGCTCACACACCAACTCTTCTGTCACTGAGGGTGGATCTGTTTTTACAGAGATGTAAGATTGCATTTTTTAACACAGGCGGAAAGCTGACACTGCCAGAAGAGACATCACTTTTTTTTGAAGGATGTCCCAGTGATAGCACTTACACTTGTGAGTACCTCTCTTTCTGCCCCTAGTCTATGTTTTCATGATTCTAGTCAGTCTTAGAATGATGGGTGTCTGAGCCGGGTTTGCTGTGGTTCAAGGAGTGTGGAAAAAAATAGAGAGGCCAGTTCAGAACTTAAATTATTACACTTTGGTCTTTGGCATAAAGCAGCAGAATTGTGTGCTGCTAAAAATATTTCAGTATTTTGACACCTTTGGTATGCCTGCTTTTTCCTCTTTATTATATATGTCTTCAGTGCAATTTAGAGAAGTAATGTTGGAGTTTTGCCAGTGATGTTGCATATTCCTGAGACTCCTTCAATTCCTTCTTCTGATCAGATATTCTGGCTTCACGATCGCTTTGTGTTTGCAGTCAAAAAGAGCCATCAGAAGCATACAAAAATGAATTTTCTGTCTTGTGATTTTTGCACTATCTTGCTTTGAACATTTTGGTGAAGGATGTAAGGATGGGTTGAAGGGGACATCAGTAAACTTTGCCTATTCTCCAGGATGTTTAGACAGCATGCAGAAAACACATAATATTAGAGACCTATATAATCCTCTGTCCCTAAGGTGTTGTTGGAGATTGCTCTTAATAGTTTCACATTAGCTACTTACCCATGAGGGAATGTTTTTGAACTCTGGCTGGATGACACTGGTTATTTATAAAGACAGACCAAAAATTTCATTGTTAGACATATATTAGCTTTTTGTTTATTTTTCGTGCTGAAATGCTTCATAGTATTTGAAAAAAATAAAAAGGCAGATAACCCCTTGCCCCATGTCCAAAATCTGGATCTCCTGATTAAGCCTGACACTAATGATTGTCACTGAAGTGAGAGATGGGTACATTAAAGTTCATTAATCAAACTTAAACTTTGTGGATTTTTTGGTAAACACAGGGAGTTTTAGTGTATGTGGCTAGGTTTTTCTCCTGCAGTTGTTGAAAAAAAAAATCTTTATACTGAAGAACTGCACATTAGACCCATGGAGGAAACCATATCTCCTGAAAATTTAAATAATTTTTGTTCCACTTTTTCCCTTAATGTGCTCACTATGTCTACTACTCTGTTACTGTGAGGACTTGATATATCACCATTTAAAGACATGGATTTTTACAATAAGACAGACAGAAATGCCAGTTGACTTACAACTGTATATCAAGGATAGAGGTTTCAAGATGCCCTTCTATCCTATTTTTCTCTTAGTAATTTTACCCTCTGCTAAATCAGAAATTTCATTATGCATATTTGTTATCAGTGATTAATTTCACAAAAGCATATCCTACAAAACAACTTTAATCTCTTGCGTATGGATCATCACAGATCAGTGTTAAAAGGCAGAATTAGGGACATTAAGAGAATCTTGCAATTATTGCTTAATCATGACACAGTTTGAAGAATTGAATCTTTTAAGAGGAAATATTTTAAATCAATGTGACACTTGAAAATTGTTTTAAATTACTTCATGCATTTTGATCTGTGAAATTGTTCTTGAGGAACAACAGATGAAAAGAAGTATTGCAATAAAAATTCAAGGAGCATATTTTTTCATTAAATATTTACCAGCCATTCAAACTTTAGTGGGTTTACTCTGCAACTGAAGAAGAGACTTTGGGGTTTACATCTGTAAATTTTTGTGCTGGTGCCTACCAAAAGGGATTAAACCCAAGGCAAGCCTCTGCCACAGTTTTAAGTTATTTAGTAGGCAAATTTAGAGTGCAAGTGTTCTCCTGTAAATTTTAATGGTTGAAATAAAACTAGAAGTATTAAATAAAAATTAATAACCAATTTCTTGAGTGCAACAGAAATTATGGATGCACTGTATTTGCATCATAAAAGAAATATGATAAGCACATGTGTGCAATCTGGTACTGGCTCTTCAGGACACTCATTCCTTCTTGGAAAAGAAGACAGAACACTGGAAAGGAGAGAACTCATATTCCCAATGCACAACTTTTCAGATGGGGCTATGCTGAACTAGGCAAGCATCTTAAATTTATGGTTCAGAATATACTTTTCAATTGCAGTCAAAGATACTACATTTACTTGCTTTAAAAGATACTTGCATATTTTTCTTTCATTTTCTTTATCTAGAAGCTTCAGCTTCCAGATCAGCAGCAACTGGGATTTGGGCTGAAAATAGTTTTCATGTATCTTATTAATCATATTGTGTGCATAATATTAAATACATTATAAATGTACACAGGAACACACTTGGGTCATCATAGGGCACTTTTTGTACTGTTGGGAGCAATGTAATTTGTTTAACTGAAGAAAATTAATTAGACCACATTATACTCAGGATTTTGCCATATGTGTGTCAGTTGCAGAAATGTTGCTTTTATCTTAGTAAACATAATTTTTTCGATGTTATTCTTAATGTTATTTTTATTATTGGTGTTTTTTCTCAATCTCCAGAAGTCAGATACCATGGAAAATTGAGACTGTTTTACTCACAAACTATAATGAAAGTCCCATAGAAGTCTGTAACATATCCTGTTCTGTCAGTTCTCTGCCTCCTTCCACTTCTGGTTTGTCCCTTTATTGCTAGACATAGTAATATAAACATTCTAATGTGGGGCACCATATAAATATTTAAGATGTTTGCTAGTAATATAAGTATTTCTTGTTTCTATTGTTGGTGAAATGTTTGATATTGATTTGAGGTAAGTGCTTTTTTATTGAAAAATAACTTTATTTTCATGAAACCTGGCATGATGAGGAGGGAACAGAGCTGACCAGAAAGTAGCTTTTTCCTTTGTGAAAAGTTTGGAGTTTTATGAATTCCTTAGATACTTTTCTTCAGTCTTTTCTAGAGGTTTGAAATTTCTCCCAAAGGAATTTCATAGATGAAATGGTCTGTTTTTCTGGAAAAGTTTAATTGGTAGCTGTTAGGTTAGCTTTAGGAAAAAATCTGATTAAAAATAGGTGATCAATTTGTTCTGCATTTAGAGAAATACAATGCTGAGATAATGCAAGAGTACTTTATTCTGCCAAAGACAAAAAGTGTAGCCATTACACCTGCACTACTGGCCTTGTGGTGCTGGGGAAACATTTCTGTGGAAGTGCCCCATGCAGATGCAGATGTGTGCAGCACCCCCATCAGCCATGCAAAAAAGTCAGATTAAATTTGTTTATAGATGGGAGGGAGAGGAGGAGTGCCTAGCATGTGAGTAGATAAATTTTGGGGTAAAAAATGCATGGCAAGTATTAGAGTTCTTCCCTAGTCTGTCTACCTCTCCTTGAATGTGAGAAGGACAAGGATCAGCTGCATCTCCTCATACTATAATGAAAAATAGGTAGATTTTGATTGACTTGTCTAAAAGTTGCTTGCCTTCAATATGATCACATCCAGATGCAGAAAAGATCTTGTTCTGGATCTGATTCTTTATGTACTCCACAACACAGTGTCACCTTTCTAGAGGACACATGTAGGGAAGGTGTTCACTGCTCTGGTGTCTGCTCTTAAACACCCACAGGCCTTCAGCTCATCAGATAAAGGTGAAGGATCAGAGGCACTGAGGGCAGTCTGTACTTCCAGGTGGTTTGTCCAGCAGGGCTGCTGCTCTGCTTACATCTGCTCTATGTTGTGGTTGGGATTCCTCTGTCCTTATTTTGTCTTCCAAAAATTCAACATGCTCTTACCAGCTGATCTTTATAGTTAGAACAACTCACCCAATTTTTACATGGGGTAAAAATGCATTAAGGCATGAGATGTGGTTCTTGGGACAGTCTTATGCAAGGCCAGGAGCTGGATTTTGATGATCCTTGTGGGGCCTTTCCAACACAGGATATTCTATGATCCTAGGATTCACCTCAGTTTAAGTAATGTATCTAAAATAAATGGAGTCGCCATTTGAAGACAACTTCTTTTAAGTAATGAGAACCAGAGAAGCAAACTAACTCTAAAAATCTTACTTTTTGTCATCTAAGCTGTCTGAAAGTGATTTTCATCCTTCAGCTTGGACAGCTGGCTTGTCTGTGGCTTTTGTCAGTGGTAAGCATGAACAAGAGTGGACTCAACCAGTTAACAGAGAGGAGCTTCCCGAGCTGTCTGTCTTCATGACAAGGGCTGACACAGTTTGCACATTGTGAGCTTTTGCCCTCTTTAGTCTTGTTCTGCCTTCAGTCAAAAGTGATTATCACTGTAATCCCATTGAGGTTCAGAGGTCCAGCACTACAGAGGCAGAGCAGTACTTGGGTGTGATGCCTTCCAGCAAAGCCTCATGCTGCAGGAAATGTTTCCAAAGCACTGTGAAAGGTTCCCTTTTTTCTTAATAAAGTGTGGTAATGATGGCAGGATGCTGTGGGCAGCAGCAGTGCCTGTGATGCTTCTGTTTCCGAGAGCATCCAGCCATTCCCCTCACTGACCCCTCTGCCCAGCAAGGGGAGCTGCAGGGTGATGCTGCCAGGGCTGGCTGCAGCTCTGGGGGTGTCTGGTTGCCAACAGTGGGGCAGGCAACAGCCTCTAGTAAGCTGGCAGTGCTAAGGAGAGGTAAATTTATCATAACTGTGTTTCTACATTTTTTTTCCTCAGCTGCTCTAGAAAGCAGTTTATGGAAATGCAAATGTTGCGATAACAGTTCTGTGCAAGCTGATGAAAATGTTTGATAAATTAGGTGAATTGCAGGCTAGGTTTTCTCAGCTTACAGGATTTTTTACTCTTCTCTCCCATTTTGAGTCATTTTTTGGCACAGACCGTGTAATTTTATTTCAGTAGTCTGCTTAAAATTTCTGGTTGACTTTTCACTCTTGATTCATATTAGTCTTCTGAATTGTGGTGTGTAAGCTGTGGTGACAGGGACTTTCTTTTGGGGGCGGTTTGGAACTGTAATCACATTTTCGCCTTATCACATCTTCATATTCTCACTTTTCCAGCGTGCTGGCCCCTGGCAGTTGATTCATCATGCGTCCCTAAGCAAAAACATGGACTGGGACACAGAAAGCAATAATAGAGTAGAATAAATCATATTACAGTCTCATGTCTGGGGGGAAAAGATCAGAGAAGGCATGCTAGCTGTGAATGTAAATGTATTGTATGGCTTCTGGTTTGTCAGCTCAATTGGAGTGGTTGTGAATTTATTGAGTCTAGGTTTTGAAAAATGCAGCACTGTCTGCTTTGTTCAGAATCAATACCAGTCAACAGAATGAACCAGATTTGACTGGTCAAATACTCTGGAAAATTATTTCATGTGTATTTCGTGAGAGAAATATTGTATATGTTGCTCCCGCTGAAGTAATAATTGCTGATAGAAGCTGAAATATTAAGTCTATGCCCATTGCACTGGCGCATGCTTAATATTTTTATAGAAATTACAGGCAGGAATACACTCTTAAAAATTGAATGAGAATAATAAATGAATGGGCAATTCTATCACAGATATTTATTTAGGTACTAGTTTGTTTTGCTTTTTTTCTTCCATATAATTAGGTGCCTAATTGTGAGGAGACCTACTGGATTTCCATGTGTGAATAGCAGTGTTTCATTGAAGAATACACTTGCTCTAAGCATTTGTAGTACATTTTCTGAAACCTGATGTGAAAAATTACATTTCCAGATTTTCTAGAAAGAGTTAACGATTAAAAAAAAAAATAAAAATCCTTCATTTGAAAACTCCCACCACTCAATTTAAAAATGTCATATATGGGATTTAGTACTAGACATCATAAAATTGTAGGTACTAGGCTTTACAAACTGTTAGTTTTTTACCTATGTATCTAAAGCTACAGCTGCCTGTTATGGTACAAATAAATTCAGTGCAGCCTTTACTTGTAAATTTTTTTCTTATCCAAAATTCTCCATACTATATTTCACTACCAAAATACATACAAGAAGAGGGAAGATGTTTTTTTAGTCAGTACTCTTATATCATACAAATTTTCTTTGCTTTGAAAAAATGAAAAGCAAAGGGCTACCTCTCCTCTCTCCAGACAAACATGTATTTTATGAAAGCTTGACAGCATATATGCCTAAATTATAATGAACACAGGCTGCTCAAAAATAAAATGTTAGTACCATTTATTGAGATTAGGTTTGCTGGTCTTTTTTTTTTTTTTTTTGTTATCTCTTCACTAATTTGTGTGTCCAAAAGTCCTTGTGTACCAAATGGAGAACAAAGCTGTGAATATGATATGCTAATAAGACATACAAGGACGTGTTGGAGAGTCCATTGAAGGCCCCAAATTGATTAAGGTATAATCCTTTGGCACAGGAGGATGGGCTGAGACAGCCAGGCTTGTTCACCCTGGAGAAAACTTATCAGTGTGTACCTGGTGATGGGCAGTGAAGACAGGTTCTTTTCAGGACCAGAGAGGCTGTGGAGTTTTTTCTATCCATTCTTTATTATTTCTTTACAGAATTACATGCAGCATATAGATTAACCTAAATTTTCCTTGGGTGTTGTAAGTAGATGTAGGGTCTTCTTATGTCTGTCAGTCTGGGCAATGTAACAAGGAATGATGCTTTTTATCTTCTAAATGCTTTTTATAATTTTTTTGTTTCTGTCACTTTTGCACTTCAAAATGGATTTTATTATATTTTTTCCAAACAAAGGTTGGTTTCTTCTCCCAGGTAACAAGTGACAGGACAAGAGAAAATGGCCTCAAGTTGCTCTAGGGGAGGTTTACATTGGATATTTTGAAGAATTTCTTCACTTCAGGATGCCCAGGCAAGGGGTGGAATCACCCTACCTGGAAGTTTTCAAAAAACATATGGATTTGGCCCTGAGGGACATGGTTTAGTGGTGAACAGGACAGTGCTGGGTTAACAGTTGGAATTGATGGGCTTAGAGGCAATTTTGATTCTCAGAGAGGCAAAACCTTACAAAGTAGAAGGGGAAGAAGCAATGAGTACAAGCTTTCCTGTGACTCCCCTGAAGTAACTACTCCTAGCCACGGTCAGCAGGCTGTGGAGATAGCTTTTTTAAACAAGACAAAGTAGTTCTTTGTAATTTCTGTTTGTTTCTTCAAAAAGAAAAAAAAAAACCAAAAAACCAAAACCAACATCTAACAACCTACCCAAACTCATGGTTTATTTTATTATTTTTTTTAATTTGTGATCCCAGCTAGGCTCAGAACCACTTGAAACCTCTGGGTTTGGAAATGAGAAAAATGAAGACTCTAAAGTGCTGACAAAATCTTTTATTTAGAAAACTATGATTCAGTGGAGTTAAATTGTAGTAGTAAATGGGCCATAAGTAGGTACAAGAGTATTTAGTTTTAATAAACAGATTCTGGGAATACATGTATTTGCATTACCTCCCTTAAAATCCACAGGTGGGGATTACAATCAATTTAATCTTTTGTTAGTCTCCCTCTCAGAGCAAATGGTGTGCTGTGCTTTTCACAGGGCCAGCCAGACACCTGGGGAGCAGTGACAGCAGGGAGGTCCAGGAGCTGAAACAAAATGTTCTTTAAAGCAGGTGTGTTTCAAGTTTCAGAATGGAACCTGTGTAATGTTTATATTAAAATATACTGCATCTTACTGGCAGACTTTGTGTTAGACTTTGACACATTTATTTCAATTCTTTTTTCTTCTTTTGTACAATTGTGTACAATTGACTGATCCCTCTATTTGAATACATTAGGTCAGAAACCAAAATGCCGCCTCTACAATTTCACAATCTGTATGCAAAAAGAGCATGAATGGAAGTTATAAACACCCATTTGGTTTCCTGGATGGTGAAATGTTCCTTCAGGCTCTGCTGGTTTAATCAATGCATGAAATAGATTACATTTGTTTAGGGTGGTGATAGCCTGACTAATGCATTGACTTCAGCTGGAAAAAGAATAGCCGGCAATACTTGAGGAGGAACAGTTAATCCACCCACATTAAAAACATAGCAGTGTGATTTTGAGACAGAGTGCCTTGGAATTGCTATGCAAATTTTGTACATGTTAATGTGAAACAAAAAAATAACTTAGCCATGTTTTAAGAAATAATAAATCATTTTCATAATAATGACTTGCTGAAGGATTGAAAGTATTGTTTTAAAACGTTTGCTCTTCATTCCCAAACTCCTTACACATGTCTAGATTTTGAAACTTGCATTATATTATTTATTATCTGCTGATGAAGCATGATGGGGTTTTCTGATTGACTTGCCAAGTGATTAGCAAAAAACCTGGATTATTTGGGATTGCTCCAGTTAGGGAGATTAATTAATAATATAGCTATTTCTGTTTCAGGAAATAGGGAGCAAACTTTTTGCTTCTGTCTGATTACAGTGTGTTTGATGTTATTTTCATTAAAATTCAAGCCAATAAGGCTACTTTTTCAACCCGCCCATGAAACTAGAACTGGTTTCATAATGGAAATTACAATATTTTGGTTTCAAAAGGGCCATGTGGTACAGTCAGGCATGCTGCTCAGGCTTCAGCCAAGGAAGATTTCTTTACCTCTGCTGGGAAATGGAAAGTGTTACAAATGGAGGATCACAGCTCTTTGAAGTGCCCTTGAGGCTGGCAATACAGTCTTGTATAACTGCAGAAAAGTATAGTATAGTGTTGGAATTGGAATTTGGAATAAGAATAGCTCCAGAGCTCTGGGAAACAGGATTCAAAACTTCTCAGACCTTTCTGCCTGTCCCCTCCAACTGGCTGGACACACACATGCAGACATGTTTGAACGTGTGTAAGCAGTTGTGCTCAGGCAGTGAGATTGCAGGAGGCTACTGAGTAAGGAGAGGGCTTGGGTTTGTGTAACCAGCTCAACATGGGTGTCCTCTGTAGGAGATGAGGAAACAAAGATCCTTCTTGTTAGAAGCAGCAAATACTCAGCTTGAAGTACAACCAAATAACTGATCTCCTTGCTGGTGTTTGCACAACTGTAAAGAACAGCAAAATGGTGAAAAGATGCTGGTTCTTGTAGAAGATTTTGTCCATGCATGTGGTGATAGATAGGGATTAGGGCAGGGAGATTCCAGCAATGCAGACAGGCTCAGAGCTGGAGATCCCTCTGTACAATGTCAGCACCTGGTCAATCCATTCCTCTGATCTGCAAGCCTCTGAGAGGATGGCAGAGTTCAAAGTCTTCAAAATAATGCTTGGAACTTGGTTCAGTTCCAGTTTGAGGTAAAATATGTTTTTGAATGCTATGATAAATCTGAGTCTATTTCATATCCTCATTTTGTTTTTCCAGAAATTTTATGCAAATTTCAATTTTAATGAAAATAGGAAAAATAAGAGCCCGTGTCTCTGCTCTCAGTTTTAAATCACATTTTTTATAATTCTATGACAACATAGAAGCTGTCAAAAAGCTTTAAGCTGAAAAAGCTGAAAAAAGCTTTAAGCTTTTTTCTTTAGGGTCTTTAACCTATGCCTGGTGCTTCTTTTCCTATGATTATTTATTTTTCAAGTAAAATTATTCCAAAGCCACCAGCACATTGCAAAACCAAAAGTCAGTGGAAAACATTCTTTCATTGTCATCCTTTTTCTGAGAAAAAAATACCTCACTTGAAAGCTTCTATGTTCTTGTAACCCAACCTTTTATTTGCAGCCATGAGAAAGTTAGGTTAGCATATTGCATACATAATCCTTAGGTGTTTGAGCTCCTTCAAATTTGTCACATAATACAAGTAGAGAGGCTTTTGCACTCTGAAGAGGTGTCCCGGGTGCCCATGTGTTAGACTTTGTGTGTGAGACTCATGGGATATATGATGACTGAAATCCAAGGTTTCTGCTCTATGAAGAAAGGAAAAACTGCCTCCACCACTCACTCCCGCCCCTGTCATGTGGAAATATTTATACTTTTTTGATGGGACCATTCTGTTTGACATAAAACTGTGCCTCTGTGGGAATAGTTCTGGCCTCCTGTGAGCTGGATCTACATTCTCCATCCCCTGTGGTGCTTCCATGGAACACAGCACAGTGTGTGGGGAGAACGCAGGATAACCCTGCATGATGTGTGTTTCCATTAGCCTCACTGATAGGGGAAATGGGACCTGATGTGTGTGAATACTGAAACCCATAATGAGTTTAATATCATGTTGAAGGGACTGGTTCAATTAAATTACAATCATGGACATATTTTTAAACATGTTCCAATAGAATATTTTAATAACCCAATCTATCTTAAGAGCTTCTCAAATTCATTCTTATTCTTTTTGTTAAAATGAAAAAGGTAATAGTCTGATATCTGATTTAAAAGACAAATTCTGAAGGAAAGTCACAGCAGAATTTTTAGCCAGCAAGGTGTAGAAAACCAGTTTTCTTGCTTTTTGGGGGCTTCTTACCATACCAGCATTGCAGATTAGATTTGATAGTTGATTGAATAGCAGGTTAAGCAATTAGAGTAGCTACAAAATTTAAGAGGACATATGGGTAAGCTGACAAAAAATGTAGAAAAGGGTAGAAGAAAGATCAGAGAAATTTGCTGGAAAATGAAAATGTTTAATTTGCTAACAGGGATCTTAGGCAATTAATGAAATCTAGTATTATTTAGGGTGCTTTCTGAGCTTCTGTTTGAGATAGCAAGCTCCACCTGTGTATTTGTTTGGTTCCTGTGCCTTATACTGAGGTAGAATATAAAAGAAGTAAAAGAAGATATTTCTGCTTCTTGCATACTGATGACAAGAAAAGATTATTATACTTTGGTAATTATTTATTTAAATGGAATAATGAAATATGGCTATAACCAAAATAGCATATCAAATAGCATATATTTTTTCCTTCTGAGTTCTGTAATTTGGAGAATTTTCTCTGATATGAAAAGCTTCTTAATTCCTGTGCGATGAAAATTTCCCCTTCTGTTCTCCATGTGAAACACAGTTCTTCTCTGTGCATTTTTATTACATTGATTGTTTCACTGATGGTACACATTCCCATCCAGAACTACTTGGGTACTATATTTTACTGATTAAATTACAAACTCATTAGGTTTGGCAGGTTATTTTGTTATGCATTATATGAAATACCACATGTATCTAATGTTTGATTGTATTTCACCCTCATTTTGCCACCACAAAATGCCTAGCTGTGCCTGCTCTATCTGATTTACTAATAACTGTTATTGTCACAATATAGAGTTGCAGAACAAAAGCACCTTTTAGTAAAGACACATGTGATGTTTTGAAGGAATTATCATTTATCTGCAAGACCTCAGATGAACCTTCTCTTTGCACAGGGGGAAACCTGAACTGTTCTAATCCTTACAAGTCAATTATCATCTAAACTGCTCATTTCCTGCTGCAATTCAAGATTCATAAAATCTGAATGGGATATGCATTTTTAATGTTATGGCAGGAACCATAAATATTGTTCGCCTTGTTTGCCAGAATCTTAATACAATAATGACTATAAAGCTGCAGGAAGGAAAAATATCTAAGATGCATTGATTCAGTTTCATAACCCAATAATTCTGACAACCTTTTCAAATGATTAAATGGGCCTGGAGAAATCCAGGCCCTGAAGTATTATCTCCATTTGTGAAGCCCTAAATGTTTTTCTGTTGATTTTTTTTTTTCCCCTTTCTTCTTTTAAATAATGCAGGAGCAGGTGCTGGCATTTCAGTTCAACTAATTAGTTTCTAATTTACTGTAAACATCTTAGAATTCCATGAGCATGTCTCAGTGGTATCTGAGAGGAAACAATCTACTGGTTCGATAAATCTCCCCTGAAATACCACTGAGAATTGACTGCATGAAGTGTATGGCCTTACTTAATATATCTGCGTTTTTTAGAATACACTGAAAAGCAAGATAACAGTTCCAGGCTTTCTCTGATATTATCATTATCTCTGCAAAGACAATCTGAAGGAACCTTGTGTTAATGACCCATTGTTTTAATTTTAAAAAGCTATGAAATGTTGCATTGTATTTCAATGCACTATTGGAATTGGTCCAGACATTAAATGTGTTTGTAGTGATATTGCCACAGGAATCTTCAGCAATGCTTTGCAGTATTTTTACATTCATGTGATTTGTGTATCTAATTTGTAGATCAAAATGTAGACATAAGTATTTAAATATTTCACTTGTTTCTGGGTTATTGACTTCATAAAATGGTTGCATTTACAATGAGAAAATTTGGTTGTAACTATTTATTAAAATAAACCAGGAACTTTGTCTAAATATCTTTGTTTTAAAAATGTTTATGAACGTGTTATATATATACACATTAAACTTAGTTGTTTTTTTTAAAGATAACTAGAATTGGAAAAAATGCTTGAATTTCTGTATTAGTACTTTTTGTTCATATGTTAATTGTAAAACATTTTAAAATAATGTCATCTCCTTCTGTTTTTCTTCATTATTATTAATTGTCTTTAAATTAAGATAAATGACACTTTAAAGATACAGAAGGGTACTAAGTTATACATGCTTATTTTTTCTGACTTTGCCTTAAAAACCAAAGACAGTTGTCTTAGTACAGATGGTAGGATTTACATTTCACCATTTGGCTGGAGCCCTAACTTACCTCCCAGTGTGTTAGCAAATCCCTCAGGAGTGCTCTGGAGCTGAACCAGCACTGGTGACACTGAAATCCCTCTCTCAGAGCTGCTGCACTTACCAACTGCTTGGCAGCATACGCGCCTTTCCTTTCTCCAGCGCCCATCAGCATCGTTTGCCCTGGTAGAACCTTTCTGGCAATTTGCAAAAAACTGAGCAAAGGACTGGCTGAGGCTAACACTACTTGTGTCCAAGGTTTCACTTACATTTTTTTAATGTTCTGGAACCAGAAACAATTTTTCCAGGACACTTCAGAGGGTGATGAGGGGGGACTGAGTTGCTTAAAACTTCTGTGTCAGCAGAGAAAATATATTTATAAATGTACTTTCAAAGACAAAAAGCTAGATATGCAGGGTCCTGCTGAAAATGTGTCACAGTCTATTAATACAAGACTATATAGGCTTTTGGTATAGTTGAACCTTAAAGATACTAATTTTTATTGTATTTGAATAATTCACTCTTGTGAGAATGAGGTTT
Source organism: Zonotrichia albicollis (assembly GCF_047830755.1). NCBI lineage: Eukaryota > Metazoa > Chordata > Aves > Passeriformes > Passerellidae > Zonotrichia > Zonotrichia albicollis. Next base: position 64,820,383 of record NC_133822.1, read on the forward strand.
TTCTGATATGCAATTTTCTTAGCATTTCATTGGATATTATGTAGGAAAAAGTGAACACTGATATAAATGTTTACTGTCTGCTTATTTACAGATATTTATTTATTTTGATATTTTGAATTCCTAATCAGTAAAGGCAATCTTGAAAATACCTCCCATGAGGTATTTTTGTGTGAGTGGCTAAAAAGTCGATATCAGCTGAAATGAAAACGAGTTGTATATAGACAACTATGATGCATAGAGTGCCAATTCCTATGTTTTTATGCAGGTTTTTTCATCTCTGCTTTAATTTGATATCTAATTTCTTTAAATGAATTCTATATTGCTTAATACAAGAAAAATAACGTTGTCATTAAAATAATATGCGTTGAGGAAAAGAAAAACAGCTGAGAGATTAGGATCTGTTTGGAAGAGAGCTGAAAAAAAAATTAAAATACATATAAGTTTATGTGCAGGAAAAAAGTGTTAACAGAAAATTGTGTTGATATACATAGGAGGAATCCCAATTGATGTGGAGTGGAAAATTATGTAATTGCTACCCTTTATGTTGCAGGGCTTGACACACAAAGGGATAGAATCCTCAAGCTCCTTCAGATGGGTTTTCAGTTACTCTGGAACTGGAGCTGCTATGCACTGCACTGTCCTTGTGCCAGCAAAAGAAGCTCCAGCCCCTCTGGCTGGAGACATTTTTCTCATGGCATCACTTGTATCCTTGTTTCAAGGTTTTATTGGCAGATAATCCCTTGTCCTATATCCTGATATAAATTAGTTTAACTCTATTTAGCTAAGTTTAATTGATTAAACTGAGAGTGATGTGTGTTCTCAATGCATATTCCATGGTAAAGGAGGAGCCTCTGTCCTATTTCACAAGCTTTAAACTTCTTCCCATTGTTGATAACTCTGTTACAAGAACCAGAAAACAACATCCCCGCCAAGCTTAATTACGCAGATGCAACTGTTTATGAGAGAAGGATTTCCCCCCCTACAGTTATGAGGGTTAGAAATTTTCTTTTTAATATCCTGCCAAATTTGCTGAACTGTTTCCAAACTGAGCTGGACTGTCATCCAAATAGCCTCAGGAAATTTTATTGCTACATATCTTCACACTGAAAAATTCAAGTCTTTAGTTTTCATGAGGAAACACTGGATTTTGTTTTTCCATGCATAAAGGATCAGACTGAGCTGTTAGAAGTTCCTGGTCTTCTTCCTATCCTTACCATAGATACTGGGAAGTAATGATTTTTTTGGTAAAAATCCGAGTCAGAGTGGGTGGTACAATTAGACTGTAATGTTGAACAAGTTATTAGACAACCTCTGCCTCTCTGTCCATGAAACTGGGGCAAGTAAAGGCCATTTGAAGGCTAATAGCGAGCTATTAATTAGTGTTCCTAGAGCTACTTTGAGTTCTCATAAGGAAGATTTTATTTATATGAAATGATCAACTGGGATTCTCTTAGTGACCCTTTTTGTTTCTCACACCAAATTTTCTTCTTTTTATAGCTAGGAAATGGAAGATTTTGGAGTGTGATTGATGAGTTATGTCTTTGTGGAGAAAACAGGAGGGCCTGAGATTAAGTAAATCAATCCTTACAAGCACCTCAGTGAAGAGGCGCTGCAGTAGGAGAGTACCTGGGTCTTTGCAGAGCTGAGATCTAACAGAGTCATTTAGCAGAGGCTGCTGGATTGGTTTGGTACCTGAGATTTAACTTTTGCATCTGACTGCAGTGGTTTTTTGTGTGGTAGTCATTGTCATTCTTTCCACACGAGTAGCTTCTGGCTACATGTTCTGCTGTTATTGAGTCCTCAAGTTATGGCTTGATGGCAGTGGACAGAACAATTTCTTAGCAGAAAATTCTTAGCAAGTGCACAAATGACTGCTCAGTGAAGCATTGTAATTAAAGCAGTGATGGTATACAATCTACTAAATAACTTCAGACTGTCAAGGTGGTAAAGCAAATGCCAGCTCAGAGTAATAAGCTGAGCAGTAAACTCATAAAATAGTTATTCTTTGTTCTGACATGGCTCATTTAAATCTCTTTGTCTCCTAATTCAGTACCTGAAGAGAATCCTATAAATATTTTGGGTAGACATAAAAATGTTTCTTTAAAATAAAATTATTGGAGCCTTTTACAGAAGGCAACAACTGATAGCTGTTCAGTACTGCATTCCTACTGATGATGATTACTAGCAATCGGATAAACCCTAACACACAGAGTTTTGTTCTAGGAATGTGGGAGAGATGTGTGTTCAACTATTACAAATTTCTATTGCACTGGGATCAGTGTTTTTTGTGGCTATTTTTTTTCTGTTTGTTTTTTGTTGCTTTCAAACAACAGCACCTATCCTAAAAGCACCTCTATATATACACACTATAATTTCACCCATCTTTTACAGGGATGTAATTTACTAATTTAATTTCCTTTATATATAATGAGTTTGTTTTGATTGTTTTTTTTTATGTTTTTTGTGTTTATTTTTTAAATCAGAGCACATTGTAGGAATAAAATAAATCTTTTAAATCTTTGTTTTTATGCCTGTGTGCTTCATCCCTGTCCATACTCATTTTCAATATGTTCAATAGAGCAGAAGGTAATGAGCATAGAGTGCCTGAAGTGACTGGATCACAATCTCTGTCATTCATAATTATGAACATTTACTGAATATTTAAAATTTTTTAAAGTTGATGGTGGGTGTGGAGCAGAAAAGATGAAGTGGTACTTCTCCCTCAGGATATCCATTTGGTTTCCCATATATTTTTGTATATTCGAACTTCCTGGCAACTGGACTTTTACTGTTTACTACTATTTAAAGGTAATGTTTTTAGCACTTTTCCCATATAATTAATGACTCTGGTGTCCTCTTGGGTGGCATGTAGGTTTGAAAGAAGAAGCAATTATTTAACAATTTGATGAGCTCTTGGCTCTCTGATTTTTTGAAAGCTCCTGGAATTGTGGCAAGAGTTCTCCTGTCCCAAATGTAAGTGTCTGAAAATTACTCATCTGATTCATATCCCAGGATATTCTCACAGTAAAAACTACAAACACCTCCAAAAGGTGAGTCACTTTAATTTAAGGCTAGATGTGGAATTAATCTTTTCAGATGGCTGTAAATCTCCACAGAGACAGGCAGTTTTAGGGTAAGATTCATATGTCCTAGAGTAAGCATCTAAAAAAGATCAGATCAGATGAATCCACATTAGGAGAAATATGCCCTAGTGCAAGAAAAAAAATACTGTTTCTTGGCATTCACTATCCAGGGGCTTAGATGATTAGCTTAGACTTGAAATCTAGCTTGAAAATGCATTAAGTTGATTGATACTTGCAACACAGACTGATTGTAAACAACCAGCTCTGCATAATGTGGTTACTGGTTTGCATAATGGATGTAAGTCCATGGAATTCAAAAGACCTCTGTGAATTTACAACATTGTCTTCTCTTTCATTGCTATAAATCACTGCAAGTTCATAGGACTGAAAACAGCCATGCTGCTTTCCAAGTGCTGAGAGGTTGATGTAGTAAGTATATTGAAAATTTTGGTTAAACTCTTTGAGAAAAGCTTAGAATAAGCTTGCTGTGTCATCTGACCAGCTATTCTCTAACATAATTATCTGAATGCTGGAAATTTTGAGCTGTACCTTAAAATGTGTAAATGCATACTGATTTAATTAACTTTACACTAAAGTATAAAATACCCCGTAGACAGATACTGAGATTCAAGAATTCTGGAATTAACACAGATTTCTACTGTCATTCCATTGTTGAAACCTACATGACTGCTCTTTGGTCCTTCTCTAGCTGATAAAGATGATATGGGACAAATGTTCAGCAAGGACTAACCTATGACATTAACCTATGTCCCTCCTCACCATTATCTCCTCCTCCATACTCTTATTTCCTCTTTTATTTCTCCCAGCTTTTCCTGCAATACATGTGGGCGAGGCTGTCTGCCATCAATGAAGGTTCTGCTTTCCAGTAAAAGCGAGTCTGGAAAAAAACATGGCAAATTTCAGTTTCCTAATTTATTTCTGTCATTTTCTGGAGAGACATTCATAGGCAACATGTAGTAAATTCAAGAGATGTTTGGCATGCTGTCTTACTGTTCACGCACAGAGCACCTGTGTGGTGTGTACTCAGAGTGTCTGAGACCTTGGAGACTCCCTGGATATCCTGCAAAGTCCAGGTGCACATGAGCAATGAACATTATTCCTGTTGGTCTGGCAGCATATTCAGAGTCACTGCCCTGTCTGTACTGCCCCACCTTCCTAGGAGGCCCAAGCCCCAGATGCAAGGCTACGTTTACTGCATTATATGAAAATTTTCTATCCTATCTCCTGGTAACCCCTGTGGAAAGTTACCAAGTTCAGTAAAAGCCTTCCTTCTTGATTTCTTGATTTAAAAATGGCCACCAATATGGTTTCTTGATTTTACAAATGGCCACCTTTTCCATTCAGTTTTTGGCTGACAGCTGCATTTCATCTTGCTATAATTATCTTTTATCATGCTCCATTCATTCGAAAGCCAACTAAAGTTTTGATTAGGATGCACTGAAGCTGCTCTTTTCCTCAGCAGGATAAATAAAGAAGAGAATATTAAACCCACAATCTGATTGTGGAGTCCCTGCATTTTTCTCTTGTTTAAAAAGCAGAACATATGGATATTTGTTATGGGAACAAGTTTTCTGGGACTGCCTCTGATGCACTGACAGTTACAGCACCTTTGCTGAAGACAACTCTAGCATGAGCAGGAGAAATGAAATAAGGAGCATTAGGAAACCTTAATTAGATGTCTCTTTTATACTCATTTGTGATCTGTGTCATGCCAGACCTGCTTCTTTTCAATCCATGCCATTATAAGCTTATCTTTAGCCTGTATTTTAAATAGTAGAGCCTAACTGTGTCCTTTTTTTTTCTTTTGAAATTGGATAAATTCATTTATACAAAGTAGTGTTTACTTTTGATGGTTCAAAAGTGTGTGGGACTCAATTCAGCTTACACTAAATTGAATAAACTACATTTAAACATAAGCAAAACTGGTGCTTTAAAATACTGGAGCACAAAGTTTGCTTACTTTATTCTAGGTGACATCATCCATGACAGACTAATGCTCCTTGGGCTATCTTCCCCTTCCCCTTCCCCTTCCCCTTCCCCTTCCCCTTCCCCTTCCCCTTCCCCTTCCCCTTCCCCTTCCCCTTCCCCTTCCCCTTCCCCTTCCCCTTCCCCTTCCCCTTCCCCTTCCCCTTCCCCTTCCCCTTCCCTTCCCTCTTTGTTCTTTTTGCCTTCTGTTTTTGTTCTTTTTGCCTTTTCTATATTTTTTGTATTGTGTTAAATTAAATCCTGTCTATAGATTTAAAAACCATTTTTTTTTTTAGAATTTGGATAATACATATCTTGAAATATACTGTGCAGTGATTAATGTACAGCATACACGTGCCAAGACTAGAAAGCTTCACAGCATATGCACAAAAAAAATCCATACACTAATTTTCAGTAGGATAAATTTTTTCAGTGTGTTTATAGATTGTTCCATTTGCTTAAAAATATTTTCACATACAAAATGGTCATGAATAATTCAGCTTCCTAGTTATGATATGATAATAAAATATTTATTTATATTTTAAATAAAGGAATTCTTTAATTTAAAGGAAAGAGTAGTCAGGTAATTTTTATTTGACATGTTTGCTAATCAAAATTTATGTGTTTGTTAATTACATCTTTTCTTTGAATCTTTTCAAACTTAAAGTTGTCAGACCAGCTTCATGTAATTCAGCAACCTGGATTATGTTCAGTCCTATAAAACCTCCCAGGCAGACCCATAAAAATATAATAGATCATCTACAGAGTGAACACCTCTGCTATTACAGTGTTGACAGCAAAAAGTGATTACATACATTTCATTGCAATGGTATTAGCAGTGACCTGCAGGAGATACATTTTCTCCCAGCACACTGTGAAGCCTGATGAAAAGTCATTAATATGGTCCATGGTCTGACTGCTATAGATACACAAACATATAAACTGTTTGAGTGATGAAAATATTAAACTAAATCTTTATGTAGTGTATAACAATGTCCAGTACTTCTGCAGGAGAAAAAGTGGCCAGTGACGTTGGTCCTGTGCTGTCTTTTGACACATCAATAAATCTTGTCCTTTGTAAACTATCTATGGCAAATATATCATTAAATGAATGAAGGATCCCAGTTATGAAGCAGACCTTTCCCCACTGTTGTCCTCACTGAACAAATGTAGAGCTGAGAAATGTCTTTGATTGCTTTGTCTGCCTGTAGAGAAAAAAAATATCTATTACACAGATGTGTTGTAACTCTTCTCTCCCACCTTCTCCTGTGGGCATCCAGAATGTTCAGAGAATTAACTCATGGCTGATGAGAATAATCCACTTTGATTTTCCAGAACAGGGGAAATAGCCCTGACTATTGAATGCAGATTTACACTGAGAACAACACTAACACCTGCTTTGTACAGTGCAGGAGTGCTCCTGACAAATCCCAAACACACAAATGCAGGCAACAGGTAGAGATGACAAGAAAGTGATGAAACAAAAGGCAATTAAAAGGCAGCATTGGTCAGGTTGATGAATAGCTGTCACTATAAACCATCTGCTGAAACAGTATAAAGAAATCTGTAGTCATAACACTGGAGCAAGTATTTGTCTCATCTGTATGGTGTGCCAAGCCACTCAATATCATTTGAAACTTGGGGATCCTCCCCAGTAAACAGGAAAATTAGGATATTATTTTAGGTTTTGTACTTTGGCAACATAGCCCAGACCTCACTCACGGGTGGGTATTCCTGTCTGATCATTTGAATATCTGAGACAAAAAAATCCTGTAGAGATATTATACCTGTGTGATGTGTGGATGTGTCATAATTTTATTGGCACCCATTAACTCATAAAATAAAAATGGAATGGTATTTTTTTATTTTTCTTTCTCCCCTCTCCTGTCACTGCCCACCCCCACCTAAATTTTATTGCTAAATTTTTCACAGCTTGTTGTTAAATCATATAGCTTAAAAAATTAAACAGGGCAGCTAATTTTTGTAAATGTCCAGCTATTAGATCACTGCTATAATTTTAAAAAGTGAAGAAGTAAAGTTTTATCTGAAGTACAGTAGTAAGGTGTCCGAATGTACAGAAGAAATTTTCTGAACTTTTCAGCATTGTAGCCTCTGAATTCAAATAGTAATTTTTTTTTTTTTAAATTTGGAAGGTTCAAATGATACAGACATAAGGCTTTCTATATTTTGAGCCTTTAGAACCTGAATTATATTACTGGAGATATCTGAAATATGGTAGGTTTTCTGAATACAGAGAAGAAGCTCAGTGAAAAAATAGACATTGTTTTTGTTTTAAAAATAGATTTAGTGTCACCCCTTAAATATCTTTTTTTTTTTTTTTTCTGAAAAAAATAGTGCATTGAGGTGCGCATTTGAAGCACAAATCCTAAATAGAAATCTGTAGTCCTGGGACCTGTGTATGTGCAGACCATTTGTTCCCATCTAGAAGCTCCATTTTTGAGGTCAGGAATGTGCAGTCTTGCACAGATAAGAATCATTCTTCTGGTTTCCATGCAGGAGCCCATATTTGCAAAGCAAGTGGGCAGGACAACAGAATTGGCTCTGCATGTATTTATTACAAATAATTAATATGCTGTTCTGACAGCAACTGAGAAGATGGAATTTCTAGGAAAATTATGCATCCCTAAAACTGTGGGTTGTGAGAAAGCCAGGTCTCCTTACTTGTTCCAATTCATGGGAGGTTTTGTTCTCTGTGCTTCTCCTTTCTTATGAAAAAGGTCTTTCCTTTTGGTCTTGTACACAGCAAGCTGATATATGAGCTTGACCCAGTCCCTAAGAAAGCTGTTCTCTATCCCACGGCTGTCTGAAGTGTGACGTAGGTACAGTGCAGTCAAGGAGAATGTAATGGAATCATGGAATGGCTTTGGCTGAAAGGCACGTTAAAGATCACCTAATTCCAACCCCTGTGCCATGGACAGGGACACCTTTCACTAGGCAAGGTTGCTCAAATCCCTGTCTGACTTGGCCAAGAATGGGGGAATGAGGCATCTGCAATTTCTGGGGACAACCTCTTCCAGTGCCTCATGACCCCCACAGTAAATATCTTCAATACCTTTATTCAGATATTCAGACAACTTGACAAGCAAACATCCAAACCACTTTTTTTTTTTTTTTTTTTTTTTTTTTTTTTTTTTTTTCCTGTGGAAAGGCATCCCTCTTTTGAGACTATTAGGTAACTGTGTAATAAAAACCAAAATCTTTGTTTTCACATGAACTTTTAAGATACAAAACAATTTGTATGTAATTTCATCCCACTGCAGGATAGATTACCAATTCCAGCTTCCATTTACAGATTTAATTTTCCAATCCCCACCTTTTTCTTTTAATCTTGTTCAGTGTTTTTTAAAGCAGTTACTGCAAGTCAGGCTTTTAAAAACGTAAATTATGACACAATTGCTTTCAACCACATTATCTGCAAATGGTTAGAGTGCAATCAAACTAAGTGCTCCTTCCTGCTGTCTTTTGCACACATGCACTCACACATGCACCAAAGAAATGAAATCACACTCCAATGCACTCAGCTAAAGCAGCAGATGAAACCTTTTTTCTGCTATGACCATGTGGCAAGTGAAAATACGATGGTGTCCCTGTGTGGTGGCACCGTTCCTTTCCCTCCAGCACTTCCTTTCCTTTGCATGGTTGGGTTGTCAGTCCCACTCAGGGGACTGAACACCACTTTAGAGGGGTCATGTTTCCCTCCCACAGCAGCTGCTGCTCTGTTTTCCCCCTTTCACCTTCTGTATTCAGTGGCCCTTTCATTAGTGAAAAAAATCAGACACCCCAGAGCTCTCGGCCATGCCACTGTGTAAGAGTGGACACAAATCAAAGGATTTTTAATCCCTTTGAGCACAATACTGTGACCTCAGTGCAGGACTCTTCCAGGCAGTGGTGGGAGCTGGTAAAAGTTGTTTAGTTGGGAAGCTGATTTTCCATGCAGTGTCGCTGCTATAAAAGGCTGCTATATTGCAGGACTGTGGAAGAAGAGAGAAAGGACAAAATACTTCTCACCTTGTGTGTGAGAAATCAGTATCTCATACAATACTCTAGTTCTGACAAATGGTTCAATTTAAAAAATGGCCACATTTCAAGGATGGGCTGGTTTTATTCACTGAGATGGAGCAGTGTCAGGCAAGTGGTTTGTAACCATTTGCAGGGATCTCAGTTGCATATTTTTCTTGATGATAGTGCTGATCGGATCACCAGCACAGCCTTGTCCTTTTTTTCTTTAAATCCTGACCCTATCTAGTCTAAATCTTTGAATTCCTTCTAGGTCCTCATTTGGCTTCATTTGTTCACTTCCTTCTGCATTTTTGTATGAATAAATCTTCCTTTAGCCTTTCCCATTTTAGAGATTGCTTGACAGTTGCTTCTCTAAGTATGGTGTAATCTTCTGTACAAATTTGTGTCTAAAATAATGTGTGGCTTCTAAATTTTTAGGTGCATGGAGGTCAGGAGCTGAGAGGTATGAGGTGGTATTCAAAACTGAAGTTTACAATCCAGCTGTACATCCTTTGAGCTAAGGTGTCTTGTATGGAAATGACAGATCAAGATACATCAAGCATTTCTCAATCAGAATGAACTTGCTTCCATTGTTTCTCAGGGAGAATTTTGCATACTGATATAGTCAGCAAAACACTATAACGGTTCAAGTTTTTCAATTACAAATTCATAAACTTTCAGGGACAAACATGTTCTTACTTATTCCAAAAATTTTCCTGTCTTATTTCATTTCCCAGTATAGCAGCTGTTATATTTTTCCCCCCACAACCTCTCATACCTAAAACTGTTACTCTTCTAACAGATGACTAATTTAATTTCATAGTCAATAGGTCAATAGAATTATATATATTTTTCAATTCAGAAATAGTTTTAAACCATTCAAGTTGTGCTTGCTGAAATCTAACCAGTTTCTGAAAGAAATAGTTAAAATAAAGGAGTAAAACCTGTGGGGAAAAAAATTCTCCCATACGTGTACTGTCATTGTTTCACTGAATTGAAATCTGTCTGAAGGAATCTAAATTCATGACTTTATTTCCGTTTTTTTACTTAGTAGTGCAGATGATTGGACTTGCCAGATGCTGTGCAAGGAAGATAACTGTGTAATATTCAAAATGTTGAGTCCCATGTTGATGCCCAACCACAAAGCCAAAGCTTTGCATCTGTTCAATGGCCTAATTGAAATTCAAGCTGCACTGCCAAAAATTACTCAAAAAATGTTAAGCTTTATCCATCTTTACCAGGGGACTATAAATGAATATATGTCATGATTTTTCTTGAGCTGGTATACTCTGCACAGTTTTCTGGCAATATTTGCTTTCTGAAAGCAGTTGTTTGACAATATCCATGCTATGAAAGCATACTGAAAACAGGGCATTATACTACTTTCTTTTAAACTTGACCCATGGAAGAGCAAATCTATACTAATCAGTCAATCTGAGCTGCTACTATGATGCATTTTGGAAAAGTAACATGGCCTGAGTAGGAAGAGTGAATGAAAACATTAGGTGTGCGTGAGGAGCGCTCCAAATTATTTGTTCTGAAAAGGGCTTTGTCCCAAACTGATGATGCCAAAAGGCAACAAAAAAATTTCAGATTGGCTTAAACTGACCAATATCTAAACAGTCACCAAGGGACTAGCACTAAATCTCTCAGGAAAAGAGTTAGCTTTCAAAGCAGCACAGGAGAACTATGAAGATCTGTAATAGGGGAGAGACCCCAGGGAGCAAGTGGGGCACACAATGTGTGCAGGCACTGCCTGCACCAAGTCAGGCAGTGCCTTTTCTGTTGCTGATTCTTTTCCTGAATGTAGAGCTCTCCCACTGATTAATTTCATCATTAGTAAATCAATAAACTGCTTCCATCCTGATTTCATTTAAACCATGCAAGTTAATCTGTTTTTCCCCATGACAAAGAACCAGTTCTGCTGTAGGAACAGAACCTTTGATGCTGGAAAAACTGATCATTATAGCTACAGGGCTGGACTAGCTGCATTAGTATGTCAGTGATTGGTTATCAAATCTCCTTTCAATGTTCTAGCAACTCACTCCCTGTGATCACACAAATGTGGTTCAGTAAAAACACTCAGCTAACTTCTTGTTCCCCTCCCCATCCCCAAAGGCAGCTAAAGATATCCTGGGTTTCCCTGAGCAGACCCAGTGATTGAATACCTGCCGAAAAAAGACATTCAATCTGACATTGCAGTGGAGATACAAAATATACAAGAAAGAAAGGCCACAATGCTGAGTTATGCTGGAGTGCCCACATATTTATAGCTGTGAAATGTGCTGGCTTGGCAAAGGCACAAAGGCAGCCAAGTGTACTCTAACAAAATTGCAGTGTTGGCAACTGTGTCTAGGGACAGTAGGTACCAGTAAAAGTTCCTCATGTGGAAATCATGGCTCTAGCACCTTGATATTTGCTTTCATTCTTTTTCTGATCTTTCACATTTTCCTACTGTCTTATCCAACTTCCATTAATTTTTGTAACTCCCTGGCAGAAGAGGGGACTACATTTCAATGCTGTGTCCATTAAAAAGTGCACAAATACTTATTGATGCTGTGCTGAATCTGTGCAATAGCAGTCATAAAACACTGTAAGAAGCTGTAAAAGAATTAAGCTGAAGTAAAAAAAACTCACATTCCTCTTCAGATACTGTTTTGTTTGAATCCTATGAGATGTAAATTGTGTTTTGTAACTATGGATTTTTGGGGGGCTAAAAATGTGGACATGAAAACATGTTATACATTATTCTCTGTATAGAACAAAACCCAGACAATCAGGATTGTATTAATTCCCCATGGGTTGCAAACATGTTCTAGTCTTCTGCTTGTGCCATACTCATCTTTTCTTCCTTTCAATTACATCATATCAAGCTTTATTATCTATCTTGGTTTTAATTTTTTTCCTCAAGAATAATTTAATGTATACCTTTTTTCTTTTTTCATTTTTCCCTACTATTAATTCTATCTCTCCAGCTTATTGTTGCAGCTGAGGATCCTCATAAAATCATTTTATAGAGGCATTATATGAACTGTGGGGGCTATATGCCCAACTCTGGAATCTGTGACCTATGCTATAAATATAGCACTTGATTAAATGGTGAACCTCTTTGTGACTCTAAACTAAATATGCCAAAAGTTTAGATGGACTAAAAAAGCAATTTGATAAATGAGTGCAGAAAAAAATCCATCAAAGGTAGTTGAACAGAAGAGTACTAAATTTGGTGTGAACACCTCCTAAACTGCAGAATGGAGATTGTAACCTGAGAGATTGTAGCCTGAAATACATCACTGAATACCTATTTCTTATACTCCTCTTTAAGCATCCATTACTAATTATTTTTGAACATGAGATAGCAGGCTGAGTGCTTGACTTGTTATGGTATGGCTGTTCTTATATAACCTTATGTAGATGTTTATGATGACAGATTGCAAAAGTGAATTAATGCTCACCCATGGACTAAGAAGAGCATGGACTCATTTGTTCACTGTCAGGTTATAATCATATTTTACATTTTTAAATGTAGAACTGCTCTAGAGGAACAAAAAAACCCTAACATCACAGTTATTTATCATCAGCACATGCATTAAATATGAATTTGTATCTTTCAAGTTATATTTTGCATGGTGACTATGCACATGGTATTCAGAGTTGGCTGGTGCAGTAATCAATGTTTTCACTGCTGGTAGGGTACTGACCTGAGCACAAGAATAACACTGCTCCTCACTGTCACTCTAATGTACTTTTGAGTGTAAAGATTACTTGTTGTGTTTCTATGTTGGGCCTTTGTTCTCTAATCACAGATTCTGAGTACGCATACAAATTTTTCTTCTACATGTTTTGATTCTATCTAAGTCTTATTAAGGGTCATGACAGATTTAAAGACCTTGAAATATCATATGACTTTATGTTATCAAACTAAAGGAGAATTAATCCCTAACTGTAGTTCTATGAGGAGTGAAATATCTTCAAAAAAATATGGATTTCTTTCTTATTTTGCCTCATGTTGGCTGGTCTTTCCTGGGGCACAGACCAGCTTAACACAGATGTGTTTTCTCTTTCTATGGATCTAATTTTTTTGGTTACTGTTTGTTTTTTCAAGCTGTAACTAAGGCATAGTCACAAATACAGTATGGTCTCAGAAATGTAATGTAAAATATATTGAAACTCAAGAACAGTAAGAAGTGTGGCTTAACACCCTTTGCTAACACGGAGTCAAGTAAGGCTTATGGTAAAACACTGATATTACTGAAACAATGTTGTCTCTAAAGCATCAATATCTTCCATTCTTTCATCTTTAGGAGTTTAAGCTATCTAGGTGGACATTGCATGAATAATATTTTTCAAAGTTCATGGACTTTATTCTTTTACTTCCATAAAATATAATTTATTCTCCTGAAACCAATTTGTTTTATCCATACTTGCATCTGTCAGAGATTAGAATCTGGCTCTAAATTCTTACAAGACCTATTAAGTCAAAGGCAAGTTTTGTTCCAGAGGCAGATGCTGAAAGAGCAATGGAGCTTCTCAGGACAGAAAAAGAGAGGAAAAATTCTAAATTTTCAGGAAAATAGAAATTAGTAAAATCCTGATGAATTGTAAGTTGACTGGCTCATACCATGACATCCATTTCAATACATTTTGACTAAAATTCCATGAATAGATGTTAGTTGAATAATTTTAATTGGAAAGAAAATATTACTGTTTGAAAACTATTTGTCCTTTCTTTAAGAAATAACTTACCCATGGAAAGTGCAATTTATATGTACACTCTTTTCCACATGCAAATTCTCTGTTGTGGATTTCATACTGGTTGAAAGAATGAAATCATTGGAATAATTGGTTTTCCCAAATCTTTCAGAAATTCTCTTCTGTAGAATCCAACAGATGAGAGGAGTCAGGGCTGAGGGTGAGCACTCAGCTGTAATGCCAGCAGCCCAGGTGCCCTGGCAGGAAAGGGCGCTGCTGCCGGCTCACTCTGAGCCGCCTCTGTTCAGCTCAGAGGAAATCTGTGGCAGACGCTCACTGCAGCTGAGGTTCTATTGACAGTGATGACATTTCTGCTTTCAAGTGATGGAAAATATCTTTGTTGCTTTCAGATGTGTTTGCCTTCAGGTCAGAGGTCTTTTCACACCTTTCACAGAGGATCAAAAAATACAAATGAACTTGTCTAAAATATTAGACCTACAGATCATCTTCAATGTTTGAGTAACAAGTTTATTCTTACCAGAAGTTGGTACTGAAATATTCCACACAAACATTTTATGTTTATGAGTTAAATAATTCTGCAGTTCTCACTATTCATTTCATATTTACAGAACTGTAAATTATCTGATTATAAAAATAAAGCATAGCTACTATGGTATTTCGTTGTCATGCCTAATAGTATGACATAGTTAGTGAAAAATATAAATATTTCCAGTTGATACAATATAATTTTTTATTCCAAATATCAATATAAACATGTAATTTCCTTGAAAAGGGAAAAATGAAATTATTATAATGGAGCTTTATAGACAGAAGTTTGAAGCATAGTTAAATTATTAAACTACTTAATCTTGTGAGACAGGAGTTAATTGAGATTCTCTAGTTTAGAGTCTATTGTCTGAAATCCAGCAACATGCACACAACACTTCATCTATTTTATTCTTCCATCCACCCTTTCATTTCCACTTTCTTTGCAGTGTACTAAATAGTGAATGATTCACAAAGATACGGAAAGAAATTACTCTGGAGAAAGGGAAAACAAGTAAAAGGAAGATTGTAAGGACAAAATTATCACAAAAGCTTTTTAAGCCCACTGATATTACTTTTCCCAGGAGTTTGTCTAATCTGTCTCTGTAGCCTTCCTATGGTAGAGATTTCCATCACCTTCTAAGGCTGTTCCAGTGCTTCAATATTTTTGATGTTTGAAGTTTTTATCATGTCTCTACTTCAATCTCGGTAAATTATTTCTTTTTTATTCTTCTATTTGTGTTGAAAACTCATGTTTGGACAACAGCTTGCACAGAAAAAAAGGATACCAGGTCTCCTCCCTGTGCTGTAGGAAGTTGTAGAGTCAACTTCATGAAATGACAAACACAGCTATCAGAGGAAAACTGTTCTTAAAATATAAAAAGGTGTTAAGGATGACAATGTTAAAAAAAAAAGAATAAAAGACATGGATCACAGTGGTCTGTAATGCCAGTGAAAATAATCTGAAAATATTCATTGGTTCTATTGCTACACTAAAATGCTAAAAATCTAGTTTAAAGACAGTTGAATAATATAGATAATTTCTAAACCTTTACAGTTGCAAAGAAGTGGAATATTTATGGTGTTTATCTTTGTGAGTGAGGAATTGCATTTTTCAAGAATGTGTAAACAATGAGGCAGATTTATACAGGAGACAATGAATTCAAGCTCAGTTGCATTATTTGAGAATCATTCCTTCTGTGGCTAAATTCAGAATAAAAACTGGTCCACAAACCATTCACTTTTTACTAACCATTAAAATACTTGCTTTATTAATTAAATTATTTATTATTCATTTAATATTTCCATGCATAACCCTATCATTATGACAGAAATTTGGAACTTTGAGGCTGGACTCAAATAATCCCATCCACTATAATCCTAGTTTTATACAGGGGAAAGTAAGAGGAGAAACTGGGTTCTTAATAACATGCAATAATATCATATAATGTGCTGAGAGGACTCCTTTACAGAAATAATCCAAACATTTACAAAGGCATGATAGGCTGATATAATAAAACCAGAAATTTTCAGTTTTAGGTAATAACACTAGCAGAAAAAAAAAATTGTTGTACTTGAAATATAGCTAACTTGACCTCAGTGCTTTATCTTTGAAGCTTAATTTAGACTAGAAATTAAGTCAAATAGAGCAATCGTGGTGGAATTTACACAAAGAGAAGAATATTGTGATTCTGAACTTCCAGTTCCTCACATGTATTTTGGTTTCAGTTGGTGCTGAATTTCCCAGCCTGTGCTGGTTTATTCCCAGTGCAGTGTGACACTGAGAATTTCTAGAAGGATTCCTTTGAGTGGAGTCCCTCAGGTCACAGCCTGTTCCACTGCAATACAGCACTGTTTCTACTCAACTCAGACCTTTCCAGCAGCAGGGCTTGCAGTACCAACAAAACCTCACAAGTTGCAATAAGTCTCTCAGAAGTCTTCAATCACATTGCAACTGAGATGGGAGAATAAAAGGGTAAAAAAGTGATAGAATTTGCTGTGGAGAAGTAGCTGGATACTGCACCATTTAAAACAATAGGAATTATTCTTATTTACCATTAGAGGGCATACATACAGTAGAAAATACATGATTAAAGAGTATTCCAGTTTACTAGGTGAAAGGTTAATACTTCTGTCCTGTAATAGATACACACTAAAGTTTCCTAATAATACTTGTTTCCACTTAAAGTTGTTATGTCTAAAAAATCTCAGACTCTAAATTGAACACTGTTAGATGACAGGACAAATAAGTCAGTGCTGCCAAAAGTCCTGTGGCTATTAACTCTGCAGCACTGCTGTGTTTTCAGCTCCTGCAGCCCGCTCTCACATTTGCCCAGTTCAACAAGGATTTGTCATTACTTTAGGTCTGTAACAGACTCACAATATTCTCCATCCCTTTCTAGTTGGTATCTGAGAAAAGGAATCACAAAAAATAAATTTGTGTGCATCAGAAGCCCACAACAAATAAATTAAATTAATACCTAGCACAAAAGAAATGCCTGAAATTTTTCTCCCACTGAGAGTGCTCCTCTAAATTTATAAGTACTCTAAGACAATCTGTCATACCAATGTAGTAGTTACTGTGACAAGGTGACCTGCCAAGCACGAGGAAGATACTGCTCTAAATTGAGTGAGGACTTGACATATATTTTGTGGTCATCACATTGTAAGACGAGTACTGCCATGGTTTATGCTGTGAGACATTCCTCCTGGCTGGGTCAGAAAGGAGGGAATACAGCTCAAGGCTGCAGTGGAGAAAAGGATGTGATACTGGCAGGGCTTGGTAGGGTCATATTTTTTGCTCTGAAAGCCTGTGTGACAGGTATATTTCATGTATATATATATAGAAATATACCTGAATTATTGGAATATAGATTTCATTTTATATTTTGGTGTGCTAAGCAGCTCTTCTTGGCTCATTGGGCTGAGAAATGGTCAGTGTTGTGCTTCAAATGTAGGAAGCACTTGGTTAAGAAGTGGGAAAGGGGAGGAGATTAATGTAAAGCTAAAGCTTTCTTTCCTAAATATATGGAGACACAATTTAAGTCTAGTTTAGAATCTCTAGTCTAGACAAAAACTTAATAGAGGCAGCTTGTCTACAAAAAAGACCCCCACTGAATGCATGGGGGATCTGTGAGTGTAATGAAAGAACTTTTGGAAGATAAAAATAGATATATTCTCTCTCATGACATTATTCTCTCCTACTTAGCTGGTGATCAGGTCATCCTTACTCATCAGATAATATCTTAGTAGCAGATATCTGATGCACAAAATGTCAGGATGTCTTAAAGTTGTCTCTAAATGAAACTGCTTTTTCCCTTACTTGTGCTGGAATGGAATTTGTTGAAAGTTGAGGCAGTATATGAGCACATTCCCACAGAGATGCATACAGCAAACTGGATAATTTACTGATATTAAAGAAAATGGCTAGGGTGGTATGTTGCATAGTGCCAAGTTTTAGTACAGCTTTGTGTAGTTCAAATAAGCTCTTTCAATTAAGGGTGCTGTGGATCTGAGAAATAAACATTTTCTCTAACAGCCTAACAATGATATAGTGAAACACATCCTGGAAGGACAAATAAAAGCCTCAAGTAGTCTGGAATTAAAGTGTAGGTGTATTAGGGATGAATAGATGCCACACTAACCAATGTGTTTTGTTGCTTGATTTGGAAAGTTATTTTTCCAAATCTACCATAATTTTTCTTGATTTCTGTCACCCAAGTGAGGATATTATTAAAAACAATTTTGTCTGCTTTTCTGAGGTCTAGCACCTGAACCTCTGCATTCCAACGTAAAAAGGGATAAGTGCAGCAGGTGTTGCCCGTGTTAAGTCATGGAATTAAGGAAGTCCCTATAAGTGTGGGACTACTGGAAAACAGAGGTTATGGAGGGCCTCAGTGAATAGCAATACTAGAAATATTTCTTGATTTTTATTAGGTCTTGTTGCAAGGAAAACCTATTGAAATAATGTAGTTCAAATTAAAACAGTATCAAAGCAGGTTATTGATCTACTAATGACAAGCAATTAGCCAGTAAGCAGTGAATAGTGTCCAACAGAGCAGCAGCCCTGCCGGATCCAGGCTGAGGATGAGATGCTGAGGCAGCTTGCCCCACTGTCAATCCAAGTTTTGACGGCTGCTGACTCTGGTAAAAGGTCTCTTACCCCCATTACAAATGTTCACACTTGAATGCTTCTTTTCTAGTTGACTCCTCCCGTTTTTCAAAAATATTTGTAATTCTCTTCTCTTCGATCTGTTTGGAGGGAAATGTTATTCCAGATAGTTTTGAGCATTTGAGCCACTTGCATTGGATATTGGAGATATATTCATTTCTTAACAAGTGCTGATGTCCAGGCCATTTGCCAAAGGCCAGGTCTGCAGTCACTCATCACAAAGTTTCTAGCTAGGAGATAATTATGATGTCATTTAATTAAATACTTTGATCTGTGCTCCTCAGAGTTACTTTGGACTTGTAGACATATGTAGTGTCCAAGAAAGATGAAGGTCTTGCCAATCTTCTCAAACTTGATTAAAAGTTGGCAACCAAAATTTCATGGTATATTTTAAACAATTGCTCACATAGATAATTGTTTCATTACTTACATCATTGCATGTGTCTATATTAAACGAAGTGGAAACTGGAATTTACATCTTCTAGGAAATATTTGCAATTCTTAGGAAAAAAAAAATCCCAGTTGAAAGTAAAATGTTGGAAATAAGCTCTTCCTTTCTTTATCCTCTTTTAGGAGCTTTAGAGAGAATGATTGCTTTTTGGGAAAGGGTGAAGAGAAGAGGTGAAGTTTATTTATTTTCTCTTATCATGTCCCATCTTGGCAGCACACTGCTTTAGGGCTTGAGGGCTTATGATATGAGGAACTGAGCAGTCATTTCTCTCTGAAAAGATCTTGGAAGTCTGTGCTGTGTAAAAATACTGATTAAGTCACAAGAACATATTTGGTAAGCTGCTAGAATGCAGGGGCACTGCAGTGATTTTTTGTTTCATAAATGGAATTTCTGATGCAGGAGGAAAACAGTGTTCATGAGCTTTCTTATTTGGCTGAGTTTGAACCATGATCCTTACAATGTTTGTCTCAGTTCAGTTATAAATTGCACTTTATTGAAGGGAGTGGAAATAGAGACAATCAAGAGTAGCATAAACACAGTACAAAAACTGATATTAGAAACTGGATAAGGATTTTTTGTTTTTTTGTTAAAACCACCTTCTCTGCTCAAGTTTTCTAAACCTGCAGATGCATTTTCTTTCATTGCCTCTAGAATACAATGTCTGTCTTTAGAGTAAGATTTCAAGGTTGAATTTATCCAGCTCTTCCTTTCATTTATTTCTTCATGCCTTTTGTCAGCAAGGCTGAAGAGTCCCTCTTTTTGTCACAGGCTTGTTTTTTTTCTTTGAATGTAAAATATCTCTACAGAGTAATCACTTTCAACCTTTTCTTTTCTGATTACTCCTGAAAACCTTCCTTAGAGACCATGTTTTTCAGTGCTCAACCCCTTCTGCACGAGTGTCTTTTCTCTGAACTCTCTCCAGCTGATTGTACAGCTTTCTTGAAGATTCAAGGCTGAGCAAGAGAAACTTCTCCACTCTGTAATTTATTTCACCTTTAAGAGTGTCAATTGTCGCTCAGTTGGTTTTCTTCTCTCTTATCAGAGCAGTGCTCTGAATGTTCATGTTGAAGTTAAAAACAAGCTTTGACATGTATCAGTTTTAAAATTATGCAATTTTTTCTCTCCTGAATTTGGTTTAACAGACGATCTTGAAATACTGCCACTTCCTATGGGATAGAAATCCTGTTTACTTTTTCAAGGCAATTGTTCTCTTAGATGGGCACCAATCTCTTCTCTGCTTTGTAAGAGAAAGCAGGAGAATACCATTTCATCTTAATTATTAAAAACATAGAAAAATTTTTAAAAAAGGAAAAAATATTCACTGAGTTGAAGAAGAAGGAGCAGGGTGAGGATTTTTGACAGAGGATAAGAGGAATAGTGCTTGTGTTATGTAATATATGGCTGTATCTGACCTCAGAGGTTTACTTCAGAGACTCATTTGTGTTTCAATAGAATTTGGTAATTCTCAGGGGAAAAAAATTATAAATGAGATATTATTATATAATTGTACAACAAACCTAACTTATTTTCTTGTGACATTTCTGCTAAAACTTTTTTGTGATTTTTATAATGTGTACTGAGGGATTCAACCATTTTAAATCTTAACAATTCTGAGAGTTGTAGGTGGCTTAGAGCAAAAGTAAATTGACAAATATAACTGAGATAAGGTCATTGTGATCATTGCTTTCCTTACATGCTCATTAAGGGATTATTTGGAATGGAATTAGAAAGGAGGCCATAAGGACTTGCCCTAAAAAGAAACAAAAATACAATTCATAAAGGCTTCAGGTTTCAAATTTCTTTTCTTTGCCTTTGCTATGAAAAGTTGGAAAGAAAAATGCTAAATATTCAGTTTGCTCACTGGTAGTTCTGTCAGGAGAATCAACGAAGAAAAATACAAACCTACAATCCAAGTTCCAGCTAGCGGGGCAGGGAGCAGAGATGCACAGCTGGCAGGAGAGGCTTTGAGGGCAGGCAAGGAAAGGTCCAGCAGTGGAAGCAGGACTAGGAACAGGAAGATTCATGAGGAACAGGAGTGGCTGCTGAAGAAAGGCTCACTGCAAGATCAATGGCAGCTTAAATCAGATCTTGCTCCCCAGCAGGATTTACTAAGTATGCTGAATGTGATCCTGCTGCAGAAAAGGGAAAGTAGCTGCTGTGTTTGCATCCAGTGGTTGCATGTGATGATTTCAAAGTAATGTAGCTGTACTTTAGGAACCAGTTATTGCAGCTGCCCTGCTGTGTGGAATCCTTTTCTCCCTTCCTTTAGTAAATCAACTGTTTTTAAGGCATGTTTTAAAATGTTAAGTTTTAAAATTCATACTTGCCTTGGAAAAAACTAGCTCAAAATGCATCAGAAAGCTTAATATAATTTTCTGAGTATTCTGAACTAAATAAAGGTATGTTAGTAGTGATGCTTTTACATGTTAACTCAGCCTTTGATGCTGTTTGCAGTCCATACTGCAGAAGGACTTCAACAATTAAGGTCTATTATTATACATGTAAGAAAAACATGAGTGACAGAGAAAAATAAAATATTCAGTTTCTCAAACTATTGAAGCTATCAAGTGTGACTAGAGGCTTAATACCAATTTGTAAAGCAAAGAAAATACAAGTAAAATCACTAAATTAAAGAATATTTAAATGTGAAGTATGGCTAAGCTAATGACATTCCCCTTTAAGCATCAGTGAAACAAGATGGTGTATTTTTTGCATTAGTGATGACTTTGGACAACTTTTAGACAGCAAATGGCTGAAGAGTAGAGAAGAGTAAAAAATTAACTGTTCCAAAGAAGAGGACAAGTCTAGCCTTTAAGACAGAAATCTACCCCGATGAGAAAAGTGCCAAAACAAAAGGTGTGAGCTACCTGTGTATGTCTAAAGAGTCATATGGTTATAAAAAGCCAGAATTGGTCAGTCAAGCAGTCTCATTTTCTACCTGTCTGATTAATTAGTCCAGCGGGTAGAGGAAAATGAGAGATGAGATTTGTTTTGGCTTCAGTAGGACTGCTGACTTGACACTGCACATGTAAAATAGGAAGACATGGTTGGGTGAAATTAGCATAGAGCTGTTTAAAAACCTATGCAGCTACCCTTAACTTTTGGCCTAATATGGGAGCAGAAATTAAATGAGGATTTGGATGGATCTATTACCCATTGAATTTTACTTAATCACAGCTGTTGCATGAATGGCATAATAGGAAATATCCTTTAAAATGCCAATACAATGCAGGTTAAAATTAGCAGAGGGAGGAGAAGAGAGGTACAAGTTAAGATTTTAAAATTTTGTGAAAATTTGGTAAAGGGTTTCTAATATATAAGATGAAATTCAATACAGCAATGCAGAATTATTCTTTTGTAGGACAAACAAAATGTGCAAATACAAAAAGGGCAATAACCAGCTATGATCTGTGCTGCAAAAATTGAACTGAGCCTTGATATCTGAACTCACAGGTGCTAGTTAAGATCTGAACTCACAGGTGCTAGTTAATGCAGTGTTGTCTCAAAGAGGCAGATACCTTGCTGGGATGCCTCAATAAAATATCCAGCATTCAGTTACACCTCACCCAGCAGATAATTCTGTCACTAAATAAGTGCAGTCTCAGCTGACGACCCAAGATCTGGGCTTCAGATCAGAGAGCATCAATAACAGAAATAAAATGACATGTGAAGGAAGGTTAACATAGTGAGAACAGTGTAGGGCGATGGAAGATGGGGGGCTTAAAAGACAAAAAAACCCACCAAAATCTTCAGAGAGAGACAAGGAATTTGAATATTACTAATAATTACTAATTAGTCAATTAACTAATCACCAGTTTCATTGTCCTTCTCATTCATTAGAGTAGGAAAAGTAAGTGGCTTATTTATCAACCAAAGGTAAAGGAGAGGAGAAAGTGGGAAAGAGCAGGAGCTGTGAAACAGTGAGGTGGCTGCCCAGGGCTGGTTATCCCTGAGCCAAGGTCCAAGGTGGTGTGACCCAACTGCAAACTGTCTGGATCACTGCCATCAATTCCAGGCTGGGAAAATGGTCAGGGAGAAAAGGGGGTGATTGTGGTAGTACAGGAAACAACTGTGAGGGAAGCACAGCAACCAAGTGTCAATTACAGCCAGGAACATATGACAGGAATGTCTGGGACTGATATTCACAAAGGGGTTTGATCACCCACACCCAAAAAAATCTCTATGATCTGCTCAAGGTACAGTTGATGCCTTAGGGCAATTTCAAAGGGATGCAAAGTACAGTTTTGCCTGATGCTGCAATGCTTGCTATGGCATTAACAGGCTTTGCAGGGGAATCCTGGGTGTGGTGCATACTAGACAATTTACTTTCATCATTACCTCTAATAAGAGATTTATTTTTTTATAACAGATGGAGTGCAAATCAAATTGGGATGCCAGATCCTTTTCTGCCTCCTGGCCAGTAGGGCTGAAATTCCTCCTTATGTCTGGGAAAAGTGGGAAACCTGGCTGACTGCCAGCCTGCAGATTAGTGCTGCTGAGATGCTGTCAGCAGCAGTCTTGATGGTAAATATTCATGAGCCAAATTGTGCCAATATTCATGTTTGGCGTATTGCATATTCAATGTTATTGTCTATACCACTTTGTAAAGGTCATCCTGGCATCTAAAGTCAACGGAAATGACTGATTCACTGTAAAAGATCACCATTCTCTTAGAAAGTGTGAAACCTGTGCATTTTTGAGTAGCCTATGTGGACCACTTGTAAACACTTCTGTTTCTATTATCAAGTGACAGCCTCAACATATAGAGTAGCTCTAATTTAGCAAGAACAGCTGTTAGTCCTGCCCAGCCTTTCTTGATTCTTGTTATGCCTTATTTGACTTTGAGATCACACAAAACTGCATCTAGAATCTCATAATTTCACTCCCTTGTACAATGGGCTTTTATCTGCAATGCGACGCAGAAGAGCTGGCTTTCCAGTTTTTGAATATTGAACACATTTTATTAAAAAAAATTAGAAATCACTCTGCTTAGCTTTAATTCATGAACTTATTATTTTGGGATAGAGCAGGGAAGTCCCACATTAATTTTCAGCAACAGGAAGGTATTGCTGTGGGTGAATTTCTGTCAGAGCCACGGAAATTATTTTTTCAGCCACAAGAATTCAGTGCTGCAATGTCATAAGAGCATGTAGTTATTATTCTGAATGCTATGCAGACTGTAACATAAGACAGAAAAAAGTGCTCACGAGGAACATATTGAATTATAATAAATCTGTCTCGTCTGGAGACAATGATGATCTGGCACATTTTGTCAAGTGGCAGTCACAGAGGATGCTGTGCACTGCATACATATTACTGCATTAGCCATAGGCAGTGAGAGGATGGCACCAACAGGGAAAGTGCTCGGACAGATAGGTTGATCATTTGTATTCCAGAGCTCAGCAAGTACTCAATTCACTGATCCAAACCAAACATGTTGAAGTCAAGGCCTGCTTCTCTAACATGTTTGATATACAGCTGAGCAGTAACTGAATCAAAACAGCATCTCACTGTTGCTGTCTGGTGTCGTACTGGGTGGTGAAAGCAAGTGAAGCTTTTCCTGGCACTGGGGGTATGTTGTATGCAAATGGACCATCTCAGTGGTAAATCTTTAATGTGGCAGACAGAACATTAATTGCATAGCTCCCCAGGATCATGTTGCATGCCCAGTTTCCTTAAGTTAAATTATTCCAAAGATTCTTCTCTTGATGGGGAGTTCCAGGCGTTGCAGTCCTACTGTGTGCCATAAATTACCTCTTCTGCTGTTCAGCTTCAAGTCCTCCCTAAATCCTGGGGCAAATGCCATTCATATGCACCGTGTGTATCTAACTGGGACAACCCAGTGTCTTTGCCACTGTTCATATTAATATTCTGAAATATAAACTAATAAGTAATGTGATATGATATAATACATCTGCATTTGCATCTCCTTATTGTAGGATACAAATTCATCTTACGAAAATGAAAAACCTGCTTATTTAAATCTTTAAACAAGAGAATGCCTGAAGTGGTCTCCCACTACATTTTATAAAACCAGCTCCTGACATGTACACTATAAGGATCAGCACTTTGCCCTTTGAGTCAGTACTATTTTGGGGCCAAACAAACATAGACAGATGTGTACACACGAGTGCTCACACGCTTTGGTCTGGCAGCCTGCACTGACACAACCTTCCCTTTTATTGTCTGCCCATAATTTAGTACAAGCTTAGTTTTTGCCATGAGCAGGGTACAGCAATTCACCAGAGTCAGGGGTTAACAGCCTGGCAATGAAATCCTTTATTTTCTCTGAACATTTTCACCTCTTTTAATCTACCCCCATCTCCACAGCAAGGTGAAGATCTCTCAGAGAGAAACTCCTTTTAAAAGCTGCTCAAATTTCTATGTATATGTAGCAAATGGTCACATTTGCTCTTCTAGAAAGAGTTCTAATGTAGTCCTTTGCACTGTGATGAAGATGCACTATTTTAAATTATTAGTTCCATTTGCAAAATAAAAAAGAAAGCTCAGTCCTTTTCAAAAAGAAAAGCTCAGCATCTCCTCAGATAGATTTTATTTGATAGTCTAATACCTTGGCCTTGTTCCCATGGTTCCTTATTACAGTATGCTTTTATCCTTCAGGAGAATTGGTCCTCTTGAAAACACAGCGGGTGTTAAAAAAAAGCAGACAAAAGGGACATTTTTAATAAAAAAGTTTGACAGAAAAAAACTCCACATGGTTAAAAATGGGGAAAGATGAGTATTCTATAGAAAAGACACAATTCTTATTTATCAAACTGAGATTATTTTTAGGCTCCAGAGAATTGCCTCTTACACTCCAACAATACATGAGGTGGAGGTACAAGACTGTCCACAGTAACAAGTGAGGAAGACATGTATTTCAGAGAAAAACGTCTGGTAGAAGGGATGCCCTCTGTGACCAGATTTATGTTCAATACAAGCAGCAATAGGAACAGAAGTGATGAAAAAAGCTTAGTTGAAGCATGGTTTAGTTAAAAATTTGCATAAACAGACCAACTAGACTATACATAAAAGGGCAAGAAAGCCTAAATCAAAATGGAAAGTATTCCCTTACCCCATGGCTGTGGGCTGAGCACAACATAAAGAGAAAAATACGTCAGTAAGTGTTCTTGTCAGATTGACTTAGTTAATCTAGATGTTTGGAAACAGAAAGTGCCTTGAGCTATGCAATGAACTGTCTGCTAGATTTGGGCTTGCAATATTGAGCACAGGTTCAGTCTATGGTTAACTTGAACTTCTACAACAAAAGTAAGGGACAAATAGTACTTTTTGTGCAAATCTACCTGCTTTTAACTTGTCTGATAGTCAGATCAGCAGCTTCTAATTCGTTCTGATCATATAAAAGAGAATGTCTGTTCTCCTTGTACATAAGCTCCTTGTAGGAATAGGATGCTATTGTATCCATTCTTTGGAACTGTTAATCTCATACCCATTAAAGAAAATTTATAGTTTAAATTGCCTCCTGCATTTATGTCCTGCACTACTAAATATTTTCCAGACTTTCATTTATCTTCCAGTGGAAATTATTCTAAAGTATATAAAGATTGTGACCAATTTTTTTTGAGATTGCCTAGAAAAGGTATTCTGTTGAAGCAGGTCCAAACTAGGACCAGGGAGATTATAAAATCTGGGATTTTCCAATCTGGAGAAGTGAAGGTTTCAATGAGACTTTATAAGAAAATGGAGACAAAGAGTTTAGCAGGGCCCTTTGTGAAAGAACAAGGGGCAATGGTTTTAAGCCAAAGATTGGTAGATTTAAGTTAGTTATAAGGAGGAGGTTTTTTTTGTAAGAAGGAAATTTTTATAATGGTAGACACTGAAACAGAGATGTGTAAGATACCCCATCCCTGGAAACATTCAAGATTAGATTGGAATAGGCTCTGAGAAACCTCACTTGCAGGGGTTGGACTAGATGACCTTTAGAGGTCCTTTCCAATGCAAGCTATTTTATGATCCTATGATTTATGTGTCTCTATATCTCTGATTCATGTGCTTGTGTTCTCAGGCAGGGGGAACCTCGGAAATGGCCTCTGAAGTGATACAAAAAGAGATGGTTTGAAGGCAATAATATTGAGATGTCAGCCAGTTCCCACAGCTGTCCACACTCCTAGGAATAAGAGGAAAGAGAGGGAAGTGTATTAACTTCTAAAGCCATTTATTCATCCCCCAGGGTTCCCTTGTGGAGGTTCTGCTCCTTGGCCCTTCTAATGCAGCCCTGTGCCTAAAGGTATTTGTTATAAAAAGTAACATAATGTGCACAACACTGCAGTCGTTTTTAAGACTGCGCAACATCAGCTTGAAGAGGTTTCTTTATAACATATTTAATGCCTGATTATGTAAATAGAATAAAGTTCTTTTTTTTTTGTTACATGAGTATGTAATCTTTAAATGTTTACAATCCAAACAACTTGAAAGTGTTGGCTTTTTTCCACTTTTAAAGGTTATACATCCAGTAATCTCCACAAATATCAAACTGCAATAACATGTATTTAAACTTCAAATGTCTCTGGCAAAAGTTCTGCTTTTAATCATACCCTGGAAAATGTAAATGTAGTTTCAGGGGTGACAAATGGCTTATGGCAAGCCAGGTTCTCTCTCCTTTACTCCTACAAATTTGGGCTCAGAAAAAAATCATTCTATTTAAGGAGTAAAACCCTTCATAAGTGAATAAAAGTGGTAGGAACACTTTCCCTGTTAGCAGATGGCATTTTGATAGCTCTATATATGGCTCTAGATATCCCTCTCCCTGGAGACAAGAGCTATAATTTCATTACAGTGTTCTGAAAAATGGCACAGAGACATTGCATGGTCTATAAAACCTCTAAATGCAGCAATGATACTTATGCCAGCTCTTCCCCTTCCTCAGACTTTATGTGAAATATAGACATTTTTGGTTGGAAAAATTGACAGTCCCCATGAGTGTCTGATCAAGCTGCTGAAATGACATGATTTGACCCTGGGTACCTGCTTGGACTCCAGTCATTGATGTGTGTGATTTCTGAAACAGTATATTCTGATCCCAAATCTCTGCTTCTCTTAATAACTACAGGTACAGAGAGAGGCTGGGGAGATGAGAAGGAGCTACATTAACACGAATTATTTCCTGTTGCCTCTGTAGATCGTCTTAGTTCTTCCACATCTGTTCAAGCTGTGCATGGTTTTTGTTTACTAGTCTAGTGATAAACATAAATTTGAAATAGCAGGTAACAACCTGACCCCCACCCAATGGTTCTTGGACAGTTTCTTTCCCCCTCTAAATTAATCTCTTTTCCTTAAAGGTGAGATTAGTGTGAATCAGAAGTGAGAATAGAAAACATTGATCACTCCACAAAATTTAATTATTATTTTTTACATGGATGTAGAGGGAAATGATGAATGAACAAAATATGTGGTCTTATACCTTAGTGAATTAAAATCATGTCTCATCTGCCTTCAATATGTATTGATCTGCTTATTCAGAGTGACTACTTCTGTCCTTTTCACTAAATAATATCACTGACTGTTTGGTAGATGAGGAAGGAAATTAAATGCTTAGGAAAAAAAAAAGGCATTTAAAATTCCTTCATAATTATATTTTCCTTCAAATGCTGTTTCTAAAGCTTGAGTGTAATTCTTGATCAATAAGCAAGTATAAATATGAGTATGTCTATGTGAAGTATATATTTGAGGAAACCAAGGCAACTCATTATTTTATCACAGAGCAGGAGTTCATTTCAGAACTTTAAAAATAGGACACAATAATATTGATCACTACTTTGTTTTTTAATTTATATTATTTTTGAAAAATAAATCTGATGGCCCAGTCCTCCATAAAGCAAGTGAAATAATTCAGATAATTAGAAAAATGTTAAAGATTTTTATCTCGTATATTTACTATAGCTATAAAATATATGTTTGGGAAATTTGGTGACTACAAGAAAAGGGACTGGGATTACATCTGGTGCAGTGCAAAGACCAAAACACGCCAAAAATAACCTCACAGATGTTATATATATATATATATATATAATATTTATATATTTCATAAATTGATTATGAGTTTCTAAAGCAAAGTGTCAAAAGTGTCAAGCATATTTTTTGCTACAGAAAAACACACAGCAGTCTCAAAAATGTGTATGTAAAATATTAATTTTTAAAACTGGGAGTGAATTATTTGTACTTATTTTAATCTGCGATATTTTTCATCAGGAAAATTTATGAAGATGAACTAAATCTTGGCAGCTTATATATCCTGCCAATTTGCTTTAAGTGATGATAAAACCTCTTTAGAAGGCTATCAGAAATTATTTGTAGATAATTGCTTATGACTTGGTGATGATCTCTGCAGACTGAGACTCTGGGCATCTGTTACTTTTTGCCACACTGTCAGCCATCTTGATCAACAGATTTGAGCACTCAGAAGCTTGTACAGCTTCGAGAAAACAGTGATAGACCTAAATTTTGTGAGATGGTCTGTGTGAAAGTGGAACATTTAGCTTGAACGCTCTGTCAAACCCCAACAAAAATAGAAAAACTATTTGAAAAAATTCTCCTCTCTTACTGAACCCTATTAGCATTTCATTAAAAATTGACTTGGTGGAATCTTATTCAAACTATCTGCAACAACTCCCATATCATCCACACCAAGATTGAATCTTTGCAGAAGAATCAGACCTGTGCTCATATATAATATACAATAAATAATATAATTCTGCTGGGTAGCAAGCAGCACCTTCAAGGCTGCTGTTTCTATCCACCAGTCCTGAAGCTGGGACAAAGCACAGATTGCTCAACTGGAACTTTAGTTTCAGCAGAGTGCATAATGTATGCTAAAGGACTCAAGGAAATAAACAGAGGATAATGGGCCCTTTGTTCTGCTGTAGCTGTGTACAACTTGCAAAGAGTTGTTTAATTCTGACTGATTTTCTTTTGATATCATGTTTGCATGTTTTTAACCTTTTCTATGCTTGTGAGCTTTCAATTCAGTAGTGGACAATATCCTACTGAAGCTGAATGCTTATCTTGCAATTTTCAAGTTATTGCATGCAACTTGCAGAAGGATTTATTTTGTTAACTCTCTCAAGTGCATAAATACTATTAATGACTGATGGTTCCCTCTACTAGACTGACTTAATACTGACCTACTGACCATCTTCTTTTCATCTTAAACAGTAAGGTTTTTTTGTGTCTGCCTGCCACCCCAATGGAAAATATTTTCATAGCAAAAACCTTTTTTGACCTGTTTTGCAAACCACAGAATTATTTGAGGAGTCCGAAGCTCAGCATTTGCAGAGTTTTGTCGCTCTCTACAAAATCTGCCTTAAGTAGTCATATCAACAGAAGTGCCTTTGTGATGCATATATGATATATAAACACATAAATACAAACACAGACATAAAATTCAAAATACAGAAATTCATATAAGATAGAAAATGCTATCTCTACATATACATATATGTATAGACAATATATATGTGTGTATATGTGGGGTTTTTTTCTGAAATGCTAAGCAGTTGTATATCTTCTTGCTTTAAAGCAAAGGTTATTCAAGCCAGACAACTTTCTCTTGTTTTCACATTACTCAATCAACTCCCTAAAGAAATGAGTGATCCTATGTAAAGCTCTGGCCATTGGCCATGTGGTACCATTTGTTATATGCTACTTTCTGTACTCTCTTTAATTTCTAATCTTACCACCTTATAGATACCCATTACTTAACTTTTCATATACAAAGAATGTATTATCACTCCTCATGTTGGATGTTTAATATAATTTTAATCTAAGGAGGTGACCTATGGATTCTCATTCCATAGTATTTCATTTGCTCCTATGAAGAACATCTCTATCATTGAAAACAGTGCTGTGCTAGTTGTGTTCAAATTTGTGTGCTGTTATATTCAAATTGCCTTTTCTCAGACAGGACTCGTAGTTCCCATGTGGTTTTTTTGAAGAAGAAAGAAATTGTTAAACTTCTAAATGGGTATATTCACTTCAGTGTTTGCTGGTCTGTTATTTTTGTTCATCATTTCAACCATGGTTGCCCACACACATGTCCCACACAATATGCTCTCACATCAAATTAGGTGGAGATACATTCTTTATCGTTGATAGTACAAACTGACTCATTTGACATTGTCAGTTTAGAAGTACACTTGGCTTCCTAATCTACTAGAATTCTGCTTATTTTATATACAGCATAAATTTCTTAGAATTCTACTTTTGATGTACACAAATAAACTTTTTGTATGGATGGGTCATGACATAGGCGAAGAATTTTTTATGGTGTATTTCTTAGATCATTAACTTATATGAACGATTCAATGACCTAACAGAAAAAAAATTGTAAAATGTCTAAAATTTAAAGTCAGAGTTCCAAATGGAAATCAAATTCCCTTTTATTTTAAGTGAGAATAGCAAGATATCAAACATAACTCCCAGAGGGCAGGCTAAATCATAGGCAGGCAAAGCCTTTAAATCTGGGCAAAATTCTAGGTAAATGCAAGAATCATTGTCTGAAAGCAACAAATAAGATTAGGCTGAATGACTGTTGTGATCCCTTTTAAACTCACCTATCTGTGAAAAAGAAAATTACTGTCTCTGATTGTCCTGTGGCAATTTGTTCTGTCACATACTATACATGATCTTGAGACAAAACCACAGGAAGGAAAATAGGAAGCCAGTATTTGGACTAGAAAATGCAACAGATGTTAAAATGTTAATATCCAGTTCTATGCCTGCCTGTACAACATATGTCAAACCTTCAAGAATCCAGACACTTGAACTTGTAGTGATTGAACACATAAATTTTTAGAAATAAATATCAAAGTTGTGTTAGATAATCCAATAAAAATGACAAATTAAAATCTGATGTTTG
The DNA here is from genome assembly GCF_047830755.1 of Zonotrichia albicollis. Taxonomy (NCBI): domain Eukaryota; kingdom Metazoa; phylum Chordata; class Aves; order Passeriformes; family Passerellidae; genus Zonotrichia; species Zonotrichia albicollis. The sequence goes on from NC_133822.1 coordinate 64,852,203, forward strand.
GTCCTCTCTTTGCCCTAGTGGGTACAAAATGTTGTGCTCTAGATATCCACACGGTTTTGAAGTGTCTGAAAAACTTTGCTGGTATTCCCTACCGCTTAGAGAGGTACAGGTACTGCCATTGGTACTGTCAATGTGATGCCGTATAAATGCTATTGTCATAGTTCAACACACAATTTGATTTATCATTGGCATGATCATGTAAAGCAAAGAGGCTGAATTTAACAAATCTGTCAACAGTATGACTTTTTACACCTGCACAGATTTGGCAAATGAATAAATGCTAGAAAAGCTTTAATCCTGAGTTCTATCCATAAGCAGAAGAACAGCATCTCAGCAGGATCTCTGCTTGGAAAGATGAGGACCTAATGTGAGCATATTTCTTTTTTATTCTGGACAACATGAATTAACGATTCTAAGAGTCTGAGGCAGTCACACTAATAAGGAATGAAATGGTAGTTTTGAGGTAGCTGACCATGCCTTTATTTCCTTGCCTTATTCACATCTGCCCCAGAATAGCTAGATGTGAAACGTTGCATTAAGTAGATTAAGTGACTTGTCTCCTCTTGTTGAACTCTGGAGCCACAATTTGTCTTGGCAGCTACACCTGAGTGCTGCCAACATCTCAACTTTCAGAATCCCAGAGGGGCAGCTTGCCCTCTGTAGCAGTACTGCTGGTCCAGACAGTTTTCATGGGAGGTAGTGTGTTAAAGAGAACAAAACTCTTCAGACTGCTCACCACCCACCACACGTTGGCTGGTGACTGGTCACAGGATTAGTGACAACCAAGTTGCTACTGCAACTGCATCTTCTGCAACAAGAAACAGGTAAGCAATGTTGGGCTATTTTTAAAATGTCATCATTCCCCTTCCCCCAAGCTTCCAGACCACACTGAAACATAAAATAGCTGGTGGATTTTTATTTCCAGGGTCCTTACTTGGTCCTTTTTGTAAACAGTTGAGAAACACCATTTTGTGTATTTGGTACTATTCCTAGCAAACCTATTTGCTGGTAAGATGCACACCAATTGCTGGTAGCAGGTAGGGTCACCAAAAGATAAAAAGTGAAAAAAACCACCTTCTTCAGAGAAATAACTAAAGAAAAAAGAGAACAGGCTTGAATGAAATAAAGAATGGTGAAATGTATGCTTTAAACACATAATTGGCTGTGTTGCTCTAGGAATTTTAAATGTTGCCTACCCTAGTCATGCTTAACAGCTGGCCTATCTTTTTCTATGAATGTTGTCTCAGTTATTTAATGTTTTTTATTTTCTCCCTTTTTGTTTGTCGGGACTGACATTGACCCAGCCTACTCATCCTCTACCTGTTGTCTTAAATAGCTTATCTAGGAACCAGGTGTCATCAGACATTTGTGCAACACCTAGCACAATAGTGTAAGGACCCAACACAAATAGTGAACAAATGAAATATGGATGCTGGTCATGTCTTTAGTCATGCTCAGGGGCGATGGAAGGTCAACATAAAATCTAATTTCCACCTAAATTGCTCCTTTAAAAAAAAATCTACTTTAATAGTACTAAGATTTTATGCTCAATTTTAAAGTTACAGCTGAAAGTATTCCAATTAAATTCCCTATTGACCCTTAAATTCACGGTCCTTGTAAAAGAAAAGGATTTTTAAACCATGCTTTAATCTTTCAGTGGTGGTTTTGAGATCTGAAACCATCCTTGCTGTCAATAGGTGTAATTAAAAAAAGAAAAAGATTGTGGAAAGTGGAATCATCTAGGTTTTCTTTATGAAGAAAGCAAAATAAGGACCCTTGATCTGATATACCCTAGTTAGCAGTTTTATTTGGAAGTGTGATTGTTTTTGTGGGTTAAATTGTCAGCAGAATATATTTGGATATGGAGTAATTTTTTTCTTTTATCTTTCAGGCTGAACTTGTTCAGGAAAGAAAACCTTTTGTAATGTCCATTTTCTGAATCTTCTGGCAAAATGTAGTTTTAAAAAAATATGTAAAAACATGTAAAGACAACCCCACACAAGCATGCATACACATGTACACACACACACGCACGCACACACATGTACGTGCATACACTCTTGGATGGTTGGATTCATTACAGGCCAGGGGATTGTGTGGAGCATGATTTTTTTTTTTTTTTGGTGCTTATAAACCAGGAATGTTGAGAAGGTTTTGGCCCCAAGCCACTGCCCATTTGTCAGTGCAGCAGTCTCACCCTAGTGAGGCACACCATGTCTGCAAATGCAGAACTGCAGGGCTCCTAGCTCCCCAAAGCAATAATCCTGAGCTAACTGCACCTCCCAGGAGCTTTCCTGCAGCTTCAGCCCCATACTATGGCTATATTGGCTTTCTGCAATGCCTCACCACCTGCATACTGACAAATGGTGTGGCCCTCTTTTTATATAGAAGTTATGTTTTTCACCTCTTTGAGAGGTGGTGGCCCTACTTTCTCCATCTTCTTAACTGGGACATTTTTCCAGACAGTAGGGACTGTAGAGTACCAAGAGACTTGATTTGAAGAGGCAAGTGACCAAATTAGGCTCAAAGAATTCAAATCTGACTGTCCTGATTTGTTCATGCTATAACAAGGGAATAGATTCCACTTCTTTCAAAAAGCTGTTTGGAACAGTCAGACTAAAAAGAGGACGACTACTTTCCAAGACTACTTTTACTCCTTCTGGCCTCTTCCTGACTTTGTTTCCTCACTACAGACTAAAACGATCACCTTAACTACACATAGCTGTGCTGGCTTGATGAAGCCATTAGAGTGGACAGCCAATATTTTTGTCATTGTAAACCCAACAATAATTTTTTAATCCCCATTAGTAATCTTTCCACCAGCATGACTGGATTCCACTCAGAACAGCATTGTGCATCAGGCCTTTAATGAATGTACACGCACAGAGCTACAGTCCATTGTCAGACATTGCTATTCAATGTTTTCGACTCAGCAGGACTGCAGGAACTGCAGCAGTCTTGTACAGGAATTTCTTCAGCTAAGGTTATCTCAGAACTGAGGAGAGAGTCTATATTTCATAGAATCCTAGAATCATTTGGGTTAGAAAAGATCTTTAAGTGTAAAGATTCCAACTGCAAACCCAACATGGCTAAGTCGACCACTAAACCATGTCCCTACAAGCCACATCTACACATTTTATATATAACTCCAGGGATGGAGACTGCAAAAGATGTGGAAAAGTATCAGCCTAAAAACTGTAACCCAAGCTAATATAAAAATCATATTTCTAAAGGAAATGTCTATATAAATTCAGTTTAATAATGTTTCTATGATTTCAATCAACTCATTATTTGGGTTGACTGTTAACTTTTTTTTTTTTAAACTAGCTGAATCTTTAGCAATAAATAAATCAATCTATTTTTGGCAGTTATGTTCCAGAATTGCAAATCATGTAGAGTAGCAAAGTGACTCATTTACCTTTCAGCATGTTCTGCTTAAAATCCATAGTTGTTTGCATACAGTTTTGCAGACTTTAGCTTTTTTAGCTTTCTGTATGTTTGCCGTTATAGAATATTATATGGAAGCAAGCCTTTCAACTATAGGAAAGCTCCAAGATGGAATTTACAACAGGCTAGGGTATATTTAGTATCATGCACTAAAACTGCTGAAGACTGAAAAAAGCTCGTCATGTTTATTATTATCACCACACAGTATAAATCATTAAGAAGTGTTATAATGATTAGATCTATAAGGCTACAAAATGTTGGGATGATTACTATGAGGTAAAAAATCAATAATATCCAGCTGTAAAGATAAATTTCCTGTCTCTTGTATTAATTGCCATCATAGAACTCCGCAGTCTATATCATGAGAACTTTAGCAAGCAAAAGCATCAGAAATTGCATCCATAAAAAGAAACAAAAGTTTATGCTTTATGTAGTCTCCTACATGCAATTACATTTTGATATCCCTGATTCACGTACTTAAGACCATTGTACTTCTAGTGGGTTTTTTTGTTCTTGTTTATAGATTCCCAATGAACAGAAACTAAAAAGATACTGAAGATTAATATGTTGTGTGAGGATTTTGTAAAGGGATGTCTCTAATGGAAATATTGGGCTGTTTTTAATTAGGCAAAGGGCTAAGCAGTATAATCAGCTTTTATTCCCAAACCTGCTGGGGAATAAAGCAAGATCCCACAATAGATACAAAAGAGTTTTCATATTTTCAGTGTCTCAGCTGGAAACCCAGCCAAGTAACACAGAAAAGCAATTATACCTTTTTTTATTGAAACGTTCAGGCGATTTCATGTTGTATTGGTTTTTATTAAAAAAAACCCATATACTCATAGATCTTCAATGCTTATAGATCAATGGAGTTTTAAATCAGAAAGTTAATGTCTCTGCAGGTGACAATGGGTCCGGTGGCACACCAAGTATGTGCCCAGCTGCATGTTAAGAATGTGCAGCTGATGGACACATAGTTCACAACAGCAGTGTAGACAGAAATGTTCTTCATTTTCACAAAATATCTTTTGTGGATTAGAACAAAAATAACCAAGGACTAAAAATTTTCCAGCTACTATCTCAGTAATGTATAAGTTAAGTTGGTTTTGTTATACTTCTAAAAATACTGACCCAGTGAATTGTCAGCAAATAACAACTGTTGATATAAACCTTCACCTGGTGGAGGCAATTTCTGTTTCTTATAAAATATTGCTGTTTGTTGCTGTCACCTACTGAACCCAAATGCCAGACTGTACTCGGTTCTGTGACGCTAAGTGTCATGAGGTGTCTAGTTCAGGATAACTCTCTGTACAGGGGACATGAACTCCTGATCTGACACAGATTTCTTCTAGACTACACTAGCAGAAGTTATTATTCTGCACCATTTCATGTCTTGGCAGCAGTCATCCATTCTGACTCTCCAAACTCTAGGAGGCATCATCTGTAGAGTTGATACTTGAATTTTCTTCACCTCTTGGGGTAAGGATCCTGAGTACTTTACAGATCAACAGCCCAACAGCCCCTTTTGACTTTGCTTAAGCTATTCTAATGACTACTCCTAAATAAAGCAGGACGGAAGTAGTTTTCTAGCTCTGAGTTTGTGTTACTCTCTCACATTGGTCAGAATTTCACCCTTCCCAAACACAATTGTCACTTATCTTTATGAATAGTTTCTGACATGTACAGTGCATCCAAACAATGTCCAAATGTAATCTGAAAGAGGAGTAGTTTGCTCAAGTCAAGTTTGTGTTAGGGACCATGCTGATATTTAGCTGGTGTGGATGTTTGTGAGCTGTGGTCTGTTTATTAAAATATAGCAACAAGAGCCTCAGTTCTGCTGCTGTTTAAGTAGATCTGTGAATGGGCACCTTTGCGGTCCTGCTCCCAAAGTGCTTAAATAATGAGAATATAACATAGCCCCAGAGACCTCAGCTGGACAAAGCCTCTATGTATTGGTCCCCATGAAACTTTTTCTGTGCAGAGGCTGTCTCACCACAGTTAGTGAAGAGGATTAGCTTGTCCTTCCATAGGCAGTGAAGCAAAGAGAAACTTTAGCCTCAAAAAAATTTAGTGATGAGAAAATCCTGTATCAGCAAAACCTAGTGAAAACACAACTGCATTATCCTAGATGGCATTAATTCAGATATTACAGTGAGGGCAGAGCAAAAAAATTCATATCAACTTTGCCCCTCTTAGTTAGCACAGCTCCGAAAGTCAAAACAAGGTAACAGTCTCTCATTGCAAGGACCAGGGCAAAATAAAAGAAATTAAAATGTAGGCTTTCTATATTTGCTCTACAAAAAGTGCCAGTAAAGACACTGGAACTCTAAGAAGGTCCCCTCAGTCAACAATGTGTTAGTTCTGGTTCCTGTCCTCCAAGGGCATCCTGTCACCTGGCCAAATGGGGCAATTGCCTTGGGACAGGGAAACTGTTGATAAAGTTTGCACAGCAGTGCTAGCTATGAGAGTGCAGAAGGCACAAAATGATTTCTTCAGGGTGGTGAACCAGGCAAAGTTCATCAAGGGTCATCTGTGGATGGTACCCCCTTGTGCTTCTTAATCATAGAGTAAATAAATCAGTGCTTCCATTGTTTAATTACTGGAAGATAATTAGGAACAATTAAAATTATATATACAGGCATATCCTTCTTTGGCTTGCTTATTTCAATGATTAACATATTTTTAGGCATTTTTAAGCAATTAAATTGAGCCAATAAGGTAAGGAAAAGTGGCTAATTTTGGCCTCTACAATGAAACTCCTTAGTAACATAAATGAAGAAAGATGACAAATCTAATGTGGAGGTCTTTTTTTCTGCCCTTTTCCAATAGATCATTGGTCAGCTGGTCTCCTGTTTACTTTATTTTTAAATTGATATATACAAGAAACAAGTATATATGTTTGGGTATGTCTACCCTAATAGAATCTTAAAAAAAGAAGCTGTAACTCATAGAAGCTTATAAACTAAAAAACAGTGCTGATGGGAACAAAACAGAGATAATGTGGACAATAGTCAAGCCAGAAATAAAATGTGACAACTTCAATAATAGACATCCCTATCTTGTGCTTGTGTTCTTTAACCCTTGCTCAGTCTTCCTGGCACCAAAGGTGGTTGCAGGAGAGTAACAGAAGCAGAAGTAGCAGCAGGTGGTGTGATCCTCACAGCACGTGCTGAAATTGCCTAAATGAAGCTCTGGGTGTTTTGTTCAATAGCAGCAGCTCCCAGGTTTGAAGTGAGGTGGACAACAAGTTGAAGAATGCAAGTCTAAAAAATTTTGTGCTCCTTATGAATGGTAAATTAGCCATAGGGAAAAAACCAAACCAAACCTGATAAAACTCCAAGAATTTTCTTTGCCTTCCTTGGTCCAACACTTTGGCATTTTGCACTAAATTGGAATGACAAAACAAGTAATTTATTATATTTAAATAGTTTTATTTGCTTACTCCTTGGGGATTTTTTTGCTTTTTCTTTTTGTCTTTTGACTAGTTACCTAGCTATGTCCTATGTCTATAAGGTAGGCTAACAGATGTTAAATATGCCAGAAGGAAATTCGCCATCAGAACCTGCAGGTACTCCCTGCTTAGGAAATAAAACAATACAGCATCATTCTTGGAAGACAACTACTCCTCTGTAATATAGATTACAATTTAGTATGCAAAGTGTGCTTTTTTCTCATTGATCCATAGTGAATTAAATACCAGACTCAAAGCAAAGCTTAGGGCCTGTTCTGAAAGTAGGCTGATCTTTCTTGTATGTCAGTGCTGTAGCTGGGAATCTTCTAGAGAAAGTCAGCTTTTACTTTAAATGCTTATAGATGACATTTCCTTAGAAAATTAGGAGAATGTGCATACTCAAGAAAGCATTTTAATTTGCTGAATTTTTCCCTCTTCCCCTTTAATAACTTTATGTGGCACATACAATTTACTTATGTGGAATGCCAAATGAAAAATGTACTTCTTGGTGCTATACTGTGCTATACTGATTTTTGTGTAAATAAGGTTGTGGTTAAAATTGTATAGTCAAAGATATTTTAAATTTTACAAATAAAGTTTGAAGGTAATTGCAACTTGGACTAGCATTAAAACAAATTTAGAAAAGGAAAATTCAGAGGCAAGGCCTTATAATACCTTGAAAACCTTATTTCTTGTCCTAGATTAGCAAGACTAAATAACAGCTTGTCTGCACTTGTAAATGACAGAGATGGTCCTTTAAATAAGGCAATCAAAAAAGTGATTTTTGCAGGTATCTTCCAGCTCTACTTGCTTGGGTTTAGCTGCACAGAGTTAGTTTCAGAATTTCCATTTAGTGTTTATCATAATAAAATTAATGAGCTTTAAAGAAGTAGTATCAGTGAGATTTTTTTATAGGGTCTTAAATATCCACTTCCAGTTTATATAGGGGTTCATGCTTGATCTTTAATTCAACTGGAAGATAGAGGCAATATGGCAATATTTTGCAATACTTGCCAAAATCAAATAAACTAGAATGACACAGATGTAATAAGACAAATTATTCTGATTTTGGTAGAGATAAGTATTTTGGTATTGATATCTCCACCATTCCCAGGCAGTGGACGTAGGTTCATGTGTATCTTAGCCATAATCACACAGACTTCACAAAGCATTATATGTGGTCCATATGGACACCATGTGAGTGCTTTTTGTCCCCACACAATGATCACCTACCATAAGATAACTTACATTTCGTTTTCTCTGGAGTACATGAAATGTTGACAAAGGGAACAGCATGTGCTGAACATTAATTGGCACCAGACAAACTCATTATTCTCTGAAAGATATTGTTCATCAATAGGGAACCATCTGCATTGTATTTACATAAGTAACTATTGGTTTCTCTTTTAATACCATGCTGGATCTTTGACAAAATAGCAAGATGTTCCTAATACAACCACTTTGATTGAACATTCAGTTGAACAAACCAGGCAGTAAAGATGTACAACTGTGAGTTAATTTTCTGGTGGTCAAATGAATTTCTGTCAAAAACAGTATGGGAAAAAAATGTAGTAAAACCTAAGAATGTTTGCTTTGGTGAAGTGAGGAGTCCTTCTAGGTCAGAAACGCATCCCTGGTTGTGACAAATATATATTTAAGAAAGAATATAAGACAAAGGCAGTCCCTCTTTCAGCTTTTGATATTTGAACACTTAGAGGTTTTTTTAAAAAAAGATGAGACCTATAATACTCTATTTGATAGCCCATGATATTGTTTTGTCTACATGTGCTTTTTGACATGAATGTGAACATAGTCTTAAGGTTTTTTCAGTTTTCTAGAAAATTTCTTTTACTTTGTATAATTATCTCCAACTTCAACTACATCTACTGCTGTATTATTTATGAGCAAAATGCCCTTGTGCCCTTGTCTTAGGGATCTTATTGTGTGAACTTGAAAAATGCTCATTTAAATGTTGTCTAGTTGGATTCAGTCCTACCCTCACCTCTATTGCTGGTATTCAAAAGCCACCCCCAACTCCTTATCTAGATAACATGAAGTATTCCACTCTTTCCTCATGCAGGTGAATATTTGCCTGGACTTTTCTGGCATCAGAAGCCCATCTACTTAACTCCACATCTACTGTCAGTTTGGAATTGTAAGTGAGGATATCTCAGCTACAATTAGTATACTTTTATAGTAGAGAATTCTTCCTAGTAAGTGTGCTTAATTTTATTTTCATCTAAAAAGATCCCTTAATAAATTTTAAATGTAACCTTCTATTTCTAAACCTTGATAGTTTATTGAAACTGAGAAAAGAATTTATCACCCCATTTTTAGAATATGAAAGGCCTCTTTTTTAGTGGGCTTATTAAGGACAATTTCTATTTTAAGGTCATGTCAGACATGGTGTACATCATATAGGTAGGTCATGTTGACATTTATTGACATCCTAGTTCATTGGACAGTTGGAATAAAATTCTTATGAATGAAAAATTATTCCACAATTGGCTACCACCTTGTGTTTTTCTCAAAGAAACTATACATGACATCTAGTGTTCAATTCTATTGATTAGTTAAAACTTTTTTAGAGTTCACTTTACTGTTAAAAAATTAGTAAATGCTATATAGTTCATTGGTTCCTGTCAATTCATACAAAATATCCTGATTGTTCCTGAGGGGAAAATGTCTGAAGACCCTTTCAAATTCTTTACCTTTATTGTCCTGGTGCTCAAAAAAAGAAATTGTAATTAATTTTTTTAAAGAAAGAGCAATAGAGAAAAGTGACAAATCCCTGTCAATCTGCATTACTTAGTGTGACTGTACGGTGCTAATGAAACAAATTAGATACTGACAAATATTACAGATACAATGATGAGCTACATGGCAGAGTTCACACTGAAAAAAGCCCATAATTTAATTAGCAGTGTGGGTACACCGACTGCACTTGATAGGCTTGGCATGCTTACATTTGCCTACTATTAAATGCATGGTTTTTTATTGAGTCCTAGTGAGAAACTTAATTGTGAGTGGAACCTTTTCCTCCTGGTTTAATCTGATCTGGTCAGACATCTTGTGTGGTTCACACTGCAGATGCACAATGAACTTTGCTGAACTAAAATAGAGAAATAGGCATAGGAAGCAGAGGTATGGTTGTTTGTAGTGCCATATTACAAAGTTTTATTGTGGTGGTGGGACTACAGCTTTGCAGCAGTTCCTCATTTCACTGTTTATCTCTAATACCTGAGTTTCTAAGCAAAATAGCACCTATGCCACAGCATTTCCATAGAGTTTAACAGGAAAAGTAGCTTACCACTATTTCATTTAAATTTGGTATGCTAATAAAAAATAACTAACACAACAGATTTCAGAGTTCAGATACATCCTTTTAAAACCAAATAAAGGCAAGTTGATCTTGGGCGCTGTGTTTTGGCCTCACACACACACCTTAGAGTCACGACACATTAATGCAATACTGTACCTTGTCTCTAGTCTTCGTACAGACATTATGGAAAGAAGTATTTTGTCCTAGACTTGCAGGAACAATGACAACGTGTAGGAGATGTTCTTTAATTAGGTCATAACTTTGTCAGTCTAACTCCCCTGGGGATCACCTCCCAGTGCCGCTTAGAGTATAAGTGCTTGTTTCAGTCTTGCACATTTCCATCTCCTAGCAGGTGGGGGGTGGGCAGCTGTCATTCTTCACCACTCCAAACCCAATTTCAGGTCTTTATTTTGACCCCTACAGTCTTCTCATCTATAAAGGTTAAGAGGTGAGAAAAAAAAAGTCATTATTTCATTTTCCTGTGAAATTCATTCCCCTTTGCCTGAATATGAATGAGCAGTTGGAAAGAATTGTTGCTTTAAACCCAGACTTGCCTGCTTTAATGCATGTAATTAAATAATGAATATAAACTGTTAATGAGAATCAAACTACTACAAAAATGCAGGGCTTTCTTACTCAGGGTGGATTATAGATGCTGATTTCTGCTGCTCTCCATTACTTCTTTGATGCTGTTGAAATTACCTTTGACAGGAGTACTGATGATAAAAGTTTTTTGCAAAATTTTTAATGGAGTCTAAGGATCAGAGCATTCAAGACTTTAAATTATCCTTATAAATTTCTTCTCCCATACAACTGCTTTTCAGAAAATTTAATCCAAGTCAAAATGTCTAATCCTAAAGAAATTAAAGGGTCCCATTCCTTCTTAAATGAGACTAGAAGGCAAACATCTGGTTGAGACTTTGAAGGGATTTTTCTTACTGCAAAATATTAGTGTAAGCAATCTTCAAAAAGCTCACTGTTGGAACAAAGATAGAAAAAATATTTTTGTGGCCATTGCTACTCTCACTTTTGAACTTGCTTTTTTGCTAGTGCATGTATTTCTGTGTGTGGAAAGGAAATGAGGTGTGGGCACTGAGAAACATTTATTTATGGGAGAGTAGAAAAATAAATTTATTTATGCAATGTGAATCTGAGGGGCAGAAGTCTTGGAGATCTTTTGCAAACAAGGAGGGTGGTATGATGGCATCTGCTTTTGGTGGTGTTTATGAGAAGCTGTGTTGCTGGTTTTTTTATTTATGTCACAAAGCAAAACTGGGTTGTATTAAAACATAATTTTAGTTTGACTGGTACAGGCTTCTGTATAAATGGTGAGTTTTAATAAAGCCTCTTTTCTCCTTGAAGCATGTAAAAAGAGTATAAGTTATAAAATAGAGAAATTGATCAAAATGTTACATTCTGATTCTGTTGTGTCATATTTTGTCCTGGAGTTCTTGTGAATTCTTTATCAATCAACTGAGTTTGAAGAACATAACAGGCATTTTCAAAATGGGATTTTTTTTTTCTTCAGCCACTATAATTACTGAAGAATATAAATTCAGACTTGATAAATGATTCCCTATTTACAATATGCAATGAGTAGACCAAGCTTCTCAATGCCCCATCCAGTGTGCCCTTGAGGACTTCAGGGAAGTGACATCCACAACTTCTCTGGGCCACCTTTCCAGTGCCTCACCACCCACAAAACAAATGTCTTCTTCCTCCTAATACCTGGTCTAAACTTACTCTCTTTTGGTTGGAATTCATCCCCCCCTTTTCCTGTCACTACATGACTTTGTAAAAAATCCCCTCTCCATCTTTCTTGTAACTCAGAATCATCTTGGCTATCAGTTGTGAAGGTGTTTTTATGAACGGATTACAAGGGTAGGATGTGTATGTACAAGATGTTCACAGATTAATTTTATCAGTCATGGAGCAGTGTAGTGGGTGGACAGCTGAGGCATTGCTAATTTTGCATTGAAGCTCAAAGTTTATACTGGAGAACATTAATGGCCTGAGAAATTTTCACTGATAGCTTTCAAACATGCTCGGAGTTTATTTATCAACAGTGGTATTTGAACCAACAGTTCAGAAGAGTAAGTGCTGCCCTTGCTGCTCGGATATGAAGTCTTGTGCTGGCTAAGCTGATTCTTTATCAGGAAGCAAGGGCATGCTGCTGTCTTCTAATCCTGCTGACACTTCAAAGCCAGCCTGGTGTGTCCTTCCTGAGAGCAGAGAAACAGGAGGAGTTTTGCTGTATCACTTCCATTTCCAAGGATGTATATTTGTGTTAACTGCCTTCTTCTATCTTCTCCTAAGAGGAAGAATAAGAGTTTATTCTACATATGGAGGAGGAACCTGCATAGCTCACTCCAAATCTCTTTTACTAAATAATAGTAAAAAAAAAGTCAAAAGAAATGTGCTTTCATTTCATTACCTTTTTCTCCTTACTTGTAGTGCAGCAGAAAGCTCAGAAGCAAAGAGAAATCCCAGTGCCTCTACCTACTGATTACATATCACGGTGAAGGTTTAGATACAGCAGTGCTCTGCTGCCCTGGCAGAGCTCTTGTGGATTCTGCAGCATGAAAAATAAGGCCACTGACACTCTTTCAATCTCTTTAAGGGCCTCTGTTCTAAAATTTTCCACAGGCTATTTTCCTGTTGCTATCTGGAAGAGGCCAGTCTTTTATCATACATATGTTGTCTTCTTCTTGGGAGAACCTTGGGAGCTGTAAAGTTTTAAAATAAGGGGTATTTAATCTATGCAGCTCAAGTAGGATTGGAGACAAAAGATCTAAGTGCAGTTTAAGCAACATGTCTTCTACACCTGCCATTTTAGGAGAGAAATGATAATACAAGTTAGGCCTGAGGCCTCAAAACCTTTGGAAAACATTTTAAAATGTATTTTTTCTTTTGCAAAGTGAAAAAGCAATGAAGTAAATCTGCGGTTTTCTATTTCTGGAGAGAGCTGACAGCAAGAATAGCTGGTGCATTCCCTTTCTGCAGTAGAATCTCCCCACAATACCTTATCCATGTCTTTGTCCCTCCTTTCCATTATAGTCCTGCTCCCCTTTTTCTCATAAGATTTTTGCCCTTCTTTATCCCTTTTCCTGTCAGGAAATTCAACATCCCCTTCTTCCACCTCTCCTGATATAATAGCACCCACTCAGTTTTTCCTCCCTCCATGTAATGTGGACCAGCTGAAACTCCCAGGAAGCCATGAATTTTGCCAGCTGTGATTAGATGGATATATTTTCTTATCAGAGGATTTTCTTTTTGGGACATAGCTCAGGGCAGGTCAAACAGTGTTCGGTGCCTCTCAGGGGCTGGGAGATAAATGCTTTGCTTTTGAGATCATGTGTAGAAAACTTACGTAGGCCTGTGCTAGACTGAATGGTAACTGATGTACAGAGACACACAGGGCTGAAAGGTGGATACCCATCCCTTTGTTGGGAAAAAAAAGGGAAACTAGTGAGACAGAGGGAACTGAGCATGGATGGAGACAGTCTTTACTCAGAGAAGCTGGAACTGAGAAGATCCTACTGAGATGCTGGAAATGCAAATTTGGAGTAAGGTACAAGTTCTCAGGGCTGCACAGTGCCAAAGGGCAAATGTTAAGCTTTGTAATTTTTTTGATCCCTGTTCATCCTCACACACTTTTGGTTAAGGAGAGCACTGCAGAACATTTACCACTGATAGTGTTCTGCAAACAGCTAAATAAATTTGATAAATTGGCAAACAGCTTACAACAAAGCAACCACGATGATTGCCAAACATGCTTTTCTACTGACTGCATCCCATATTAGCAATAGGATATCCAGAACATATTACTGTAATCTCTTTGAAATGTAATGTTTTGAAAGTTTTAATGATGTTTTAGCATGTAGATGTTTTAATGTGTACCAGGATTGAAGCCTGATACTGAGATAGCATTGATGTCCTTTAAAGAAGATAAAATTTTATTACTAACATTCCTGAATATCTCTAGGATTTTTTTTGAGAGTGAATGGGTATTTTTCAATTTGACACCAGAATCCTCTCACTTTTCAATGTATAAATATTAATTCAAACAAAAGTAGTACTGAGTACACACGTTAGAAGTTGCAGTAGTCCAAGCAAAAGATATTGTGCTTTTACACACACAAAGTAAGGACCTTGCTTTTTGTTGCCTGTCAAATGTAAGGACATTGCAAGTTTTAAATAGTGGGTCTGCTCCAGCTGTAGGAACATTTCTCTTCATCTGTTGCTGCCTTTGCCACACTCAAATCAGAGATTCTTGGCAAATATATTTCTATTAAAAATTTGCAGACAGCTAACTCTCCTCTAGATTGTTCCTGCTCCTCAGATATGCTGACTTTTCTGGGCCCTCTGCAAAAGATATCACTGGGGATTTTGAGGTAGACTCAGAGTATTCTTCCTTCCAATAAAAGAGAGCATGCGTCCAGCTGTGTGTCTGGCTTCTTGAGCTTCAGGCTGATTCTTTAACTTAATTTTAATGTGTGATTAAGTTTCCTTATTGGGGTTAGAGACTTTCAGAGTTCATATTTCAGTCCAGATAAACACAATTATTGAAATAGAAAACATTTTAAAAAGAATGTTTGTTTTGTTTTTTTTTGGGTTTATTTTCAGGAGGAGCAGAAATCTAATTACCTTACCCTCTGCTCCCATTCTTGCACAATGGAACAGTTGGAATAGTAATTCTTTTTGTCCAAAAAAAGAGCTGACCTGTCACTTACTGTGCATTAAGGATTGCTTAGGACCTCTGCTCCAGTCATGTTCGAATAATGTAATGCTCATTCTTGTTATAAACCTAAAGTTATTGGAAGGCTATTTTGCCAACCACTGGACACTGCAATGATCTCCATGGGCCTGATTATGAGATCCTAAACTTGTGCCAGTCAGAAACAAACCTTACTCAGCATTTTTGCAATGCATTCAAGGAATACTGAAAAGGCTTTAATAGAAAAACTTACTTTCTTTTGTTAGATTGAAGAGAGAATTCTTTTTAGACAGTGCTGTTCAGACAAGGACTGAGTGATTTCCAGCAATTTCCTGTATATGTAAACGTATGAATATTTTCAGCCTAAAATGTGCTCTACAAAACTATATACATTTACACAAAATAACCTGGTACTTGAGCTCTGTAAAACTGCTATTTTTAAAAAGAGGGATCATTTGTGAGGAAGATGGAATTGGCAGTTTACCCACAGAAGAGCCTACTCTGTGTCTGTCGGGCAGGTGAAATCTGATATATTGCTGACTTAATATATTTTATTTTTAATTTTATTTTTATTTCCCATAATCTGAGGGGGCAGCTTAAAAAAATCAAGATGGAGGCTTTCCTAATTTTTTTCTTGAATTTATTTGCATCATCTGAATGAGTATCTTGCTTAAATACAAGCTTCTTTGTCCAATATAATTATTAAAATCCTGTTTATGGGTAAAAGATAGTACACAGATATATAAATGGAGATTTATTGTTATGAAAATTGAAATCTAAGCAGTCTAATTAAAGAATAATTGCTAATCAAATTATTAGCCAAAGTTATTTGTATTTTTTTGCAAAAAAAATCCAAGGAAAAAAAAAAATTGAAATTGTCATGCATATCAGTTTCTATCCCTCATCATGGAGTTATGCCCCATATTCACCTGCTGCTTTGCTCACTAAATAAAAAGTGCTGTTCATGTTACCAGTTTCCCCTTTCTCACTGTAGGACCCACCTGGAGTAATTTTAAATGCTTGCTGGTGGGCTTTCACACATTTGATCTTTCCTCGCTGGTGTGCAGCTACATGCTACACCTGAATTTACTATGAATGGCATGATGGAGCCATTTGTATTTGTTGGATACAATGTGTTCATTCTCCTTTTAAATTCCAAAAATAGGTTTGTCCAGCTCCAGGTTTATGTTTCTGTTAATTCACCACTGGCAAATTGGTTCTAATCATGAGGTTCCCAGTGCCAAACCATGTCCCACTTCTTATCACCTTAATTCCATTTTGCTAGATAATTTGCCAGGTAAATGTCTCACCAGCCTAAAGCAATGTTTTTAAATCAAGTAAGCTTGAAAAAAATGTTGAGTTGAAATTCTTATAATTAGTTGCCATTTTTAACCTAATTTTTAATAACTGCCAGAACAGCTGGCTTTGTTTGAAGTCAAATCTCTTTGAGCTGGCTTTTACTGCTCAGCAACACCAACAATTTTTATAGGATTTTTACTATGCAAGGAAATATGAAAAAGAAACAACAACCAAACCTTTTGTTTTGACAATTTTTTCCCTATTCCTTTGTCTGTTGCATGAACGAAATGCAGTTTCAGAGCAAGAAGCAATTTGGGCTTCTCTCTGGGGGACAGTTTGCTGAAATTATTTTGGCCTGAATTCTTTCTTTTCTGGAATATACTCATTTATCTGGGCTTAGATGTCTGCAGAGACACCTATTCCTTTTGTTTGCCTCCTCTTTTCTGCAACCATTATGACATGGCTTGGTTTTGAGAACTGTGCCAATTACAAAAAATAATTCAAAAGCCACCTTAATAACAGTAAAACATCTGTTTAACTGTTATTTACAACTGATTGCTTTTGGTTGGTAACTTCTTAGAAGAAAATATAAAATGGGGTTTACCAATAACTAGGTAGGATCTTTATTTTTCAAAAAAGCAAGGAGTCAAAAAGCAGGAAAGAGATAAACAGGAAAGATAGGAAGGGAGGAGCTCTTGTTTATCTTCATGTGTAGAGGTGATGTTTAGTTTCCCTTTCCCTTTAGTTTTATCAGTATGCCTTTTGACTTTAGAGAAAGTCATATGGTTTGTGTGCTAAAATCTCAAGCGTCATTTTAAACTGGAATATATTTCCATGCCATTCAAAGTCCGAAGCTATTCTGATAAGTTTAACTTGTTCTCTATAGAAAAACTATGGCAATTTTGTTAATTATGAGAAGAGTCTGATGATTGGCCCAGACACACTTATTAGAAAAGTGTTTTCATTTGCTATCAAAGCTCTCATCTCCTCAGCCTGAGAAAATCTAAAATCTCAACTCTGTTTTCAGCTCATATAACCTGTATAGATAATTTATCTCAAAAATTTGTAATTTAATACCATAGCTGTAAGTAAAAAATGGCTCTGTGTTTTGCTACCAGAAATCAGGGTATAACAGAGCAGCCCAGAGGACCACGTCTGCTGTAGGCCTTGGATTTTGATGCATTTTTATGATGCTCTGATGGTGTGTGTTACAGAAGGACAGGCAAAAATTGGAATGGAGGAAAAAAGCTATTGGTTCAGTTTTTTTCTAGTCCATTGAAAATTTGAAAAGAACTTTCTCTTAAGACAGGTAGACCTCACTCCAGAGGAAAAGTTTGAAAGAAATGCTATCAGACAGTTCTACTGAATGAGGCATTTTGTTTCAGTTCTGCAGGAATGATGAAGTGGCAGGAGAATTCTGTTCTATCTCACACCAGAAATGTACTTTCAGACTTACACCTATATTCCTTGCTAGGCAAAATTTTTACCAAACATAAGAAAAAAATTCTTTGTCCATGATAGCAGTTAGGAAGATTAAAACCCCATAGTAATGACAGCCTGGTAAATGGCCATTGCTCAGTGGAGGAGGTATCAAATCAAATCAATCAAATCAAATCATGGGGGTTGCTGCTGAGTGAAACATGAATGTGATACTTGGAATTACCCTTCTACATTCCATCTAGACTTACAGCCCACTGCAGTAAACCTTTTACAGTAACTTTTATGCTCTTTGAAAAGGGCCTCTATGCTTCTTATTTTAGTATAAACTCTAGTTTGGGTATTTGAAAGGACTCTTCAATTGTCAAAAGGGGAATAATTTAGAAAATGTCTTTTTTTGCTGTGGTCCTATTTACTCTCTATGTTTCGACTGTGACACACAAGAATCAAACACTCACCATAATCTTCTGTATAATAAAATTTTGTAATAAATAAATTAATCTTATTAGAGTAATAAACTGAAAGAAAGTATTTCTTTTATAATGATTTTATAACACTGATCTTATATATTGGATTAGATGCTATAACTCCTCAGCAAAGATTTCTTAACTCCTGATTAAGAGTCATGTGGAAAAGCACTCATGTAGTTAATGATAAACAAATCTATTCAGGAGGACTGAATGTTTATAGCTAATTTATCAGTGACCTGCAACACAGTGTGAAGATCAGTTATTAGTGATATGCAATGTGCAATGCACAGGAAACAAGCACAACTATTTTTAGATTCTTATTAATTTGCTGTGATTATAAACGTGTGCCTCTTCAGCAGCTACTGAAGACATATTTTATAGTGTGACTGAGCATTGTTTTTACACTCTCTACTCTCTGTTTTTAATTATAGTACCCTCATGTGAGTGTATCTGGAATTAGAGCACTGTAGCTGTAGGCCAGCAATATCTTAATTGTTCAAGATCCTACATAATGTAATTGTTGCTTGTGATGAGCTTTCTTTAGCAAAGATTGCATTTTCAGATTGAAGGAAGCAGGAAGTAAATGAGAGGATGCTAAAAATAATTATAATACAGAGTCAGAAGTTTTCTAAATTAAGTTGCTGAAGGCTATTTAAAATCACTCATATGCTTTTCCATTTAACACTGCCCTTCTCGTAACATCCATTTGACTCAATCAATGCTGCACATATCTTATGGTGCCTTAAGATTTTCAATATCCAGGACAGACATTTCAGACTACTGATTTTGGTCCTGAAAATGAACATATATGTAACTATTTGGAATTACCTAACACATTTAGTTCTTAAAATTCCTGAAATCAGGAAAGCAATCAGTTATCATAAGAATTTAAAATTTAACAGAACTATCTAAAAGCCTTTTCAAAATATTTAATTGCTAAACAGCAATAAAACCAGATATTTGCTAAACAGCTTGGTATCTGCATTTTGCCTGTCCTCATAGAAGCCATAATATTTCCAAAACAATTTTTAAGGCAGGCATCATATTACACCTACTGAACATTTTGACACTTCAGGCAACACCTGGCATTACAAGATATTTATAAAGCATATATTATAAGGTTTTCCTATGAAAAGGAGGTTAAAACTTCACTGCATAAATAGCAATAACTATTTATATTGTTTGGAAGTAATAAAAATATGATTCATCACATACTGAACATGTAAATGAGGTTTTCTCTTGGTAATTGTGACTGAGAAATGTGTCAAGGGCATTTTTCTGAACAACATTACTAAATGCCAGGTTTTTGAAGGTCTCAATCTTTTCAGTTAAAGAACATCACTTCTAATAACTTTGATTATTTGCTGTGAGCCTGTTCTCTTCATTGTCTGAAAAGTTAATTGATTAAAATGACTAATTTTTGTAGCCTTGTGATCAGCATACCTGGCTGTGGATGCAGGTGTAAAAGCATGTAGCAGAAGATACACTTGTATTTCTGGTCTTACCTAAAAGTAGCATGAACTCCTTTCCCTCTTTGCTGAAAGCTGTGCATGAGTTAGAGGGAATGCAACACATGCACTAACTAAATTCCACTAAAGAACTATGCAATCATTTGGAGAATGCAATTATTAAATACTGTTTACACAGAAATGTTTTGGAAGACCAAGGCAGTGGCTGTTTTGGGTTAGAGGAAGTTTGCTGACTACAAATCTGATATTGGTTTTCCATTGAGTGCTCAGGTTCTTCTGCACAAAGTCCAAACAGAGAAAGAGAGGAACCCCCAGCCATTGGAGCTGCAGAGTAAATTGGCAAGCCAAACCAGAAAAATGGGAAGAAAAACCACAAGAGTGTTAGTTTGAAGATATTGCATAAACTTATTTTTTGTATGAAAAGTAAGAAATTTATATCTTTTTTACTATTTGGAAAAGGGAAAGAACTGATTTTCACCTAATTTGTTATTCTATCAAATATAAAAGAGAGCAAAAGGAGGGAAAACGCACAGACAAAGAAGGCACTCATTGCAAAAATCTAACATTCATCTCACATAAATCTCTTGCTGAAACTCCTTATGCAACCATTTATGTGAGCACACTCAACTAAAGTAAAATTCAGCATCAGTGGCCTGACTGCTTTTCCCACCATGATCTATTAATCTTTCTTCTCTGAAGTGCTTTACTGCTTTATCTAATGGAATGAATTTGTCACTGACACTTCCTCAGATGGCTGCCAGTTCCTTTTTCACACAGACCATTTTGATAGCAGTTGTCTTTTGGGTGAATGCTGTGTCCAGCTAGCTGAAATGTCACCCATTGCTTCCTTCTCTACCCTACATTCTGCTTCTCACAATTCTGAGTTCGTTTCCTAGGTTTTCATTCTTTCAGCTATATTTATCACAAAGTTTTCTCTCCTATCACAACTTTCTGCAAGGTCAGGTTGGCCCATTCAACTAAATATCAGGATTTCATTTTTTTTTCCATTTTCCTTTATTCTTCTTGGTTCTTGCTATCCAAATCTATTGTAATGTGCAATAAAATAAATTAATTTTCCCACGATCAAGTCTGTTTTGCCTTTGATGCTGACCTACAAGTCTTCATCTTGATCCATGGGCCTTTTTACATTTTTTCTTCCCCTATTTTTTTGAAGATGGGAAACAAGAAAGTGGCTGTGGGAGTGTCTGGCTGCAAGTCAAGGTTATCCATCACATATGCATAAGCCCTGTAATCTTCCAGATACGTCTATTGCCTTTCAACTTGGTTGAAAATGAAGCACAAGTGCTGTTGAAATGGAAGCATGGCTGGATTCAATTTCTCAGCACTTTATAGGTGAAAAGATTGTTGATTGAGTTCCAAGTCCAAGTCCGACACTGAGTCTTCTCTTCCTTAGTCATGTCATTTGCCTTCAACAAAATTGCCAGTTTTCAGGGCTCACACTGTGCTTCATGAAGCTTCATTATATGCTACTTGCAATACTTTACTATGTAAGAATGAAAATCCATCACAAAATTCCCCTGAAATTTGTTTGGCTTGTAATATACAACACACCACCACTGCTGTAAACATGGATTTACTAACATGATTTACTAACACAGCTGAATATGTTTACTAGTAAACATGATTTACTAACACAGCTGAATAAAACACTACTCTTAAATTCTAAGGATTTTTTTTTTCTGAATAAGGAAAATGTTAAAATTGTCCTAGAGATGCATGAGCTACAGAAATTTTCCTGTGCTTTCCTTCCTATTGATTTGGATTTCTGACCAAATGCAGTAAAGGCACTGGAAGAGCTTCTGTCAGCTGAAGAAACTGAAGATGAAGACCTTATGGGGGATTTGGATTTCATAAGCGTATGAACGCTTGAGTGGGCATTATTAATTATGGATTAAAGTGACTTGAAATTAGTTTCAGTGTAAAGTCTTTTGCCAGCTAGAACCTCATGATCTTGGAAAATGTGAGTGCTTATTCTTTTCAGATGATGGGAAAGGCCAAAAAAGTTTAGGTGCCAAACATGCAGGTTGCATATGACAAGCCCCTTATGCTAAATGTTATTTTAAAACCTGCAACGTTTATCACACTGCTTGAAAAGAATATTTTTGTTGCTCTCCTCTGAGGAGTAGCTCTCCACATTATACAGCTGCAAGGTCTTATGATTAACTTTAAGCACTATAAACTTGCAGCAGGACTAGCATTTATGTAGCTAAATTTAGCTATCGTGCTGCTGTGGGTTGCTGATAAGCTAAAATTACATCCTTTTGATTTGTCTGCCATTTAAAAAATATTTTAGAGGATTATTAAGTTCATAATCAGAATTATCACTGTCTCTCCACTCTGAATTTAGGTCCTGTGGCTGACATGTGATTTCATACTTGTCTATCTTTGTTTTTACAGACATATGCTTCATAAATTTAACTCAATGAATTACTGTAAAAAAGTGTGACAAAAAGCATTCTATTTTTTGAAATTGTAAAAGGTTCTTCAGCATATTTTGTCAGAATAATGGAAAAATATGACAGAATATTACTAATTGTCCAGCAATCCCCACCATATGGAAAATGGTAGCAATAGTTCCTATGATATTTTCTGGATGGCTGCTTATCTTATCTTATAAATTAATAATGTCTTTGATAAATACGTGCAAAGAGTTTTCTTGGGCAGAGACTTTCTGGAGCATGAAACCTGTTTTTACATCTAAACAACTTGCCAATGACGGGCTCATCTTCTTTTCCTACTCTCCCATTCCTACCTATCCCTTTTAGACATTTTCATAAATGTAACTCCCTAGGAAATCTCTAGTAAATCGTATGCCTTTCCATTATTTACTGAGCTAAAAGGAGTCAGCAGCAGATGTCTAGAGGTCAGCTGTTTGGTGTTTCTTTTGTGAGCCGTTTGTTTGCCAGGGTGGTAGCAGACCATGCTGCAGGGACGAGCGATGAACCTGTGAACTCCTTAAGATTACTGGGCAGATGTTACAGTCTGCTATAGAATCTCTGGGATACTGCAGCATTGTCCATGTCCTCTTTTCATCTCAGTGAACAGCCCCAGTTTGTGGAACTTTTGAAGTGGAAACACTTAGGAAGAAGGTGACAAATTTTTGTCTTCCTGCCACATAGTGTGCTTAAGGTGAGATGGCAAAATGAGGCTACAGCCACTCTTGTCTGAATTTCCACCTCTTCAGACTATAATTAAGGCATGCTAATAGTCTCACATAGCAAAAGATGAAAAGATTGTGTAAGATTTGCAAACGTTAAAGGAGAAGAGTAAGGCCCGTTTACATGGGAGATTCCCAGGCTAGATTTCACAGCAGACACGATTTACTCACAGAAGCTGTGTGCTGCCTTTCAACCTAGTGCCATAGAATCCGTATTGACTCTTTTGAGGTGCAAGAATGGAAAATATCCATGCTTAAGATATTTCTAAAAGCATCTGAGATTCTACTTAGCTTTGATTTGCAAGACTGTAAAATGACTTTTCAGTTTTAGAGATTCTGAACAGGTCTAAATTAAGAGGATGATTTATTTAACACATTTATACTAGCAATAGTTCTTGGTTATAAGCAGACAGTAGATTAGGTTACCACTAATAAAAGTTCTAGGCTGAAAAAGGACAAGTAAATTACTTCTGGTAAAGAAATAAATTCAGATTTAGCATTTTTTATCTCTGGAAAATAAAGCAGATTAATACTTGTCATAGCTAATGTGGAATGTCTCAAGATATTCCAAATCATAAAACAGTCTAGCACAAGAGTCCCCTGACAATACTCTGCTACCAAGTCCTGCCTTGAATTTGGGGATAGATTTCACTGGAAAACAATTCTCTCTTTTGTATTTTAGAAACATATTTAGGTAAGTAAATAAGTTTTTGGGTCTCATCTTCACTAAATAGAATCATGTTGATGCTTTGTCATGAATATATCTGAGGTCTGCCTATGAATCTGAACAAAGAACTCCCTTGACATGAAAAACAACTGAAGGCTCAGAGGAAAGAATTTACCTGGGCTTAAATATCAAAGACATTTTCTTGAAAATTAGTCTTCTGTGTTCTTTTGTGGTTTGGTTTAGTTTGGTATTTAGCGGCTTTTTATAGTGCCAAATTTTGCTATTCAAATCATTGCAAGGCAGATTAAAAAAAATTATATACTGCTGAACTTCATAGAGTAGGTGGGATAAAAATAAAATTAAGGTTAGGAATTTTCATGTATGTTTTAAGACTGAAACAGAAATTTACAGAAATAGGGAGTTTTCTTCCTAATCGGTGAATTTATGCCATAAGTTTTTTAGCACAGACTTTAAAAGTAGCAGAACCATACATTTTCAATCCTAATTTGAGTATCTTCGATAGAATTTGTAATAAATGCAGTTATCTTGAACAATATTCTTGTCTTAGAAAAATCTTATTTGAAAGCCAGTTGAAGATATGATAATGACAAGTAAATATTACCTGGACACTGTAAAGAGTTTAAAGTATCAGAATGATCTTTTCTCATTGTCTGTGCTTGGTTTGTGTTAAGTGGAATGTGTAAGTGTATGTGGCCTGTTACAGGGAGAAATATATATTTTTAATATATGCTGAATACCTGCTGTTAGCTGCTGCTGCTTTTTATCTCCAAGCTGTCTTTCTTTATCCTTAACTCAGCTGACTAGAGAAAGGTAAGCTCTGAATATTTTATAGCCACATCTTTTAAGAAAACATAAGTAGGCTCCAAAAATTATTTGGCTACAATTTCTGTCAAGGTATCTACGTCTTTCAGTTATTTTGGTCATCTACCTTATTTTTGTCACACTGGAAATTAGGAAAAATCTATCTTAGTATGTAGGCAACTTCTTTATTTTTTTTTGCAAAATCTTCATAAATAAAAGTCCTTTTCCCTCTCACATGGTATAAGGGAGCAGACCCTAATTAGGTGAGGTGAAAGATGTTTGCCTTGATCTATAAAGGCACTCAGAGCCACAGCCAAGAGGCAGTGGTCATCAGTGTGAGAAACATGTATAAAACGTTAATTAATATTGGATCAAAATATAGCAGAAGTATGCTAGCTCTGATTTGACTTCACATATCAGAAACTTAAAACCATTTGGATTTGAAACAAGATCTTCAATCTTTCTGCACTTATTCACTAAAAAGCTTAAGAAGCACCAAGCCAACAGTGCTGTGGTTGGTGGTTAGCCTGAGGCCCGGCCCACCTGCCACTCCTGATGCCTTGGTGATTATGTCCTTTCCAGAAAGTTTCCAAAAAGGATCTTTGATTGTCCTTATGGATTTCTGTTCTTTCAGAAGAGAGAACTGGATGATGTGGTGTACGTTTAATGTATATTCTATACTAGCAAGTTCAATAAATCCAGGTATATTCCTGAATAAAGGAAATGTCCTGCACCCGTGGTAGTATTTGTATCAATCCCTGAAATAGACAGGCTACTGATGAGCTGCTGTCATTATAGTGCAAGAGCTCTACTATCAGTACATTGCAAAGGTTCCATATTGCTAGTTTTGTACCTTCTTGGTCTTTCTTGTAGGCAGCTCCTCTAGGCACTGAGTCTTCCTTGCCCTCACAGCAGCCAACCAACCCCAATCCCCTCGACCAACCAACCCACTCTTTTATAACACTCTTCTTATTGGCTACAGCTGTGGCCTGTTAAACTCAGGCCTGCTCCTAATCTTTGGTAATTGGCTCAGCTGCAACTCTTTAGGGGGTAAGATTACTTTCTATACTACCTTTATTTACTTATATTCTATCCCCCTACAGTGAGCTGCTCGTGCTGAACCATGACCCTCTGGAGGAGTGTGAGTTGGCCCAGGCCAAAAGCTTACCAGGGCTGTTGACTGGAGCCAGTTCAACACAGCCTGTGGAGCATGTGCAGGGGCACAGTGTCTGCTCTCGTATCCAGTTCTACCTCCCTCATGCTCTCCAGAATATTCAGCTCCCTCACCACCTTGTGGCACAGCTGTAGGAACAGCTTACCATGGCTGTGTAGCAGCTGCTTCCTCTGCCTGCCCTCTGCTCTCCATCTACTGCACTGAATCACAGCAGAAGCCACTCCACAGAAGTCATCTGTAATTTATAAATTTTTGCTGTCAGTGGATTCTCAGCTCTAACATCTTCATTGACCATGTAAAATTGAGATGCGCAGCTATTTTCCTAACGATGTAGGGTCAAAAGGCGACTCAGAGCAATGAACTTAATTGTCATTGAGGTTTCTCAGATATCATTTGTTGCTCATCTCCTCTATACCTGGATTCAGGCATACTTATATTTCTTATATTTGCAAGAGTTTTCTTTCTCTTCTTCTTTTTTTTTTTTTTTCCTGAAGAGTACAATAGATCAGTCAAATAACATTATACCGACCATTGTAGGTCATACAGAATTAAAGTTGAGTAAATCCCTACAGGTGAGTGGAAAATTGACCTCTAGTACTCTGAGTTTTGGACCAGTGTTTTGGCCTTGTGTATCCTCTTCAGGCCTAAATTTGTTATTAAGTTTAAAAAAATGCATTTGACTGGTGTGTGGCCAACCTTTCTAAATGAGGCTTTTTATTCAGCCTGAAGTTATTTATTTACCACTACTTGAAGTTTGAAGTTTTATTTATCTACAGTGAAACACCTCAGATTGAAATTTTTCCTGCTGGTCAGACAAAGTTCCATCTTGGCTTCCTTCCTCCATCTGGGATTTTGCCTTGCTTGTTCTTTCATTCCCTTTGATTCTTCTGCTTATCTTCTTAATTAGTTGTGATTCAGGTGAATGCAAGCTGAAGATGCTTCCCCTCTGGGAGTGCTATTCTGTCACTGGATCAGGTGCAGATGGCAGAGCCCTTGTTAACTTAATTGATTATTAAAATGCTGACATATGGAAGGAATTGCTTTCTTTCACATTTCAGCTTGGGGAAATTGTCATGCTATGTGAATAAACAACTTAGGAAGTTCCTGAAAATAAGAGTTATCAATTTGTTAGAGGGATGCTTTTGGTCTTCTTATGAGTTCTCACCTCTCTAAAATTGGAAGTTGGCACTTGTTACTACCATGTGGAGTTGAATTTCTTTTAAGTTATGTATGAAAGAACTTTGTATGCAGAATTAAAGAGCTGTCTTCAGTGTAGTTGGATCCTATGAAGAAAACAAAAAAAATTATAGATGCAGAAGTAGTCCAGGGAACACAAGAAAGTTGGAGAGGAGATATTGTAGACAGAACATGATTATTTTGTCACATATTATATTGTCTGAAGTTTGTACTTCTTTATTGTTATTGAAATGTTCTGATTTTCCTCACTGTGTTTATAACCAAACTGACTAAAGCTGTCATAAAGAGGTTCATTGGAACCTGAAAGTGTTGAGATTGTATTCTTCCAGCTTTCATTTCTGGTTATGTACCTCTGCTCACATTACACATATATAAAGTGTTATCATCATTAGGACAGTTCATGCACTATCCTCATGCATACACCAGGACAAATTGCAGGCAGCATCTTTCTCTGATGTCAGCTTGGATCACTTGTATGTTGCATTTTCTATTAGCTTCACACTTTTTGTCATGTTGCCTCATACTTAGGGAGAACTTTCTGTAATATTAAAAAACCCACTACCTTTAAGTATTAGTGAAAGTTTTCCTGTGAGAAATCTAATAGCCATTAACCCTTCAGAGAACTGATGTTGGGGCTATTATGCTGATATTTGTCTTGTTTTTATCACAAATTTGATATTGGAAAAAAAGACCATAAACTCTTTGGGGAAAATAAACTCTTTCATCTGTAGGTTTTACAAGAGTTGGTGTAGGAGGATCCTGGTCACAGGGTATTGCAAGAACTTACAGCTTTCATCTTCTCCTGTGAACAAATGAATAAGAAAGTTTGCTCCCAGTGTCTTTTTTCAGAGTACCTAATAATTAAACAAAACTGATAAATTTAAATTGAAAAATTTCTGTCCAGGTTTTACTTTGCTGCTTAAAGCAGCATGCCCATGTATGACTGTGTAGTGATTTTAAACTGATTTGATACTGCGTGAATGAGTACCTGGGCAGCTGGAAAGGGAATCTAACAGTGCCATGTTTTCCTTATTCTGGCTGAAGGCCACAATAAAGACTTCCCAAACACTTCTGTAGTCCAAACTGAACACTCCCAACTTTCTCAGACTGTCTCCATAAGGGAGATGCTCCAACTCGCTGGTCATCTTCATGAAAGTTTCCCATAACTGCTCATTGGAAAGTTCCTGCTTGAAGATGAATATCATCACACATAATAAATGCTGCTATAATATGAGCAAATGAGTAACAGTGTTTACTATTGCTCATGTAGTTATGGATCTGTCATATATTCTCTGAGAACTTTAAACCCTGGTGGTTTCTCTTTATCTACTGGTGCTAGTTAAACGCGAATTATTAAATTTCAGATACATATTTTCCCTCACTAATTCTTCCTGAGAAGAATATGAAGTAGTGAAAAAGGACAGAGAACAATTTCAAAAATTAATTCTGCAAAGCTACCCAGACTGTCCAGCTCTCCTGGGCCAATGGACAGGAGCTGTTGTCAGAAGTTCCAATCAAGGCTGGCCAGGGAAATTGAGGCCCACTACTATACTTGGGACCCTAAACCATGCAAAGAATTATTAGTTTCACTCTAAAAAATGTTGCTATGAAAGAATTTAATGTATATGACATGATATCAGAATATTCAAATTAAAAGCACACTTCCACAGTGCTGTAGGTGCACTCCAGGTATCCTCAGGGTATGAGACCAGTCCATATCCCTGAAGGTTGCAGCAGTATATATGCAAACAGTTGGTTTGCAAACAAAGTTAAACCAGTTTTGTTCTCTAATGATACAGCACAATATGAAATGTGGCATAATTATATATTTGAGGAATCTTGTTCTCTGTTTAAAGTGAATGGTCTCTTTATCATTGAGTTTAGTGTGATTAGTGTAAGACTTATGCTGAGCTGGAACTAAGCCCTGTTTTTTTTAGCAAAGGAAACTCAGTTTCCTTGATGTATTTTAAAATAATTAAGGGGTTTTTGGCACTGAAATTTGAAAATAAATTCAATATATACAAAAGATAATTTTTATGCAGTTTGGTTTAATATTTATGCAGCTTGAAGACGATTGTATTTTTGACATATAGGTCTTTTCAGTGTGGTTACAGATTGAACTGTGCATGTTTTGCTATCATTTACAAGAAGTTCTGGTTGTCTATCCTTTCTGAAAAAGAATAATTACATCTGTTTTGAAGAGGAGAGGAAAGGAAGTATCCTACTCAAAATCATGCAGCAAATCAGTTATAAGCAGGGAATTGACCAAGGTCATAACTGAAAAGAATGCTCACACTACATATTTAATAACTGATCATTTTTTCAACTAATGGATTAGATCTGGTACTTATGGATGCTCGGAATAAATCAGTATAAATTATTCCTGACAGTAAGAGGATATGAGTGTGGCGAAAGGCAAAAAACCCCTCAAAACTCAAAACCCTCCAAGGGAAGCAAAGAAGGGTGGGAAAGACTTCCTCAAGCTGAAAAAATTGTCACACATAGCATGTTACGTAGTGAGGAAAGTGGCAAAAATATTTAGTGCTGGATATGATTCGCTATGTAGTATAATCATGGTTTTCAGAGGAGGCAGATGCACATTAAGCAAAATAGACATGCATGATAGTGATTTAAAAAATAAAAACATGCTGATAAGAATTCTGTATATTCTGTGGAAACGCCCTGCTGTGGAAATGCACTTCTGTCATTGTTCTTGTATCCCCCTTTTCTTTCCAGGTTCACTTAAATGACTGTCTTGTATGAGATGTTCTCTTCCATTTAGGTGGAAGTTAGTGAATAATTCAATTTACTTGACACATCTAGCCTCTACCACTTTAGCATCCAGCTTTAGCATTCCAGCAGCACAGCATGATACCTATAAATTTACTTATTAAAACTTAAATGGCTTCCTCTATGCTTGAATATATGGAAATAATGTTCTACATTCACAAAAAAACTGTTTTTCTCTTTTCTTCACGTGTTAACTATGTATTGTTAGAAATTAAAATATGTATTATGTTGTTTATTTTTGTAATCAGAATTAAAGTAAGAGGTGCCAGTGAGCTTCATTCTGATGACTGGCTAGATTTTAGGAAAAAATAAAAACCATACAATTTAGTAATATCAAAATCATGTAGCATTTTATATAATGAAAATATAATGAGTAAAATCAGCAAAGAAATTGTTGATCTTTCATCTATCATATCTATCTATCTATCAATCTATCTATCATCTATCTATGCACATAATTGTTTCTTTCCCTTTACAGTTTAAACTCTCGTAACTTTTGAATCTGTCCTTTTATTCCTGGGGTCATGTCCTACATTCCTATTCACACAAACTATAAACTCAAAAGAGAGAGTCCATTTCCCTCTCAGTTTAAAGTAGCGTGTATATCTTTTCTTCCATGTTCATCACAATGAACTGATATTTAACACCTGAAGTAGCTTTTCAAAGTTTATTTATGTATGTATCCTCAGATTAAAAGCATTTTCTGAAATCATCAGTTTCTGGGCTCCCTTTACCAAGAGAACAGGATTTTCCTGAAAACCTGGCAACAGGACCAGAAGGCAACACAAAAGAGATGGAGGAATGTGAGAATGAGGGACAGAAGGAAGTGCCAAGGGAAAACAGCTGTTAGATGAGACTTCAAGGGAAACTTGAAAAGACTGACAGATGTGCTGCACTTGTCAGAATTCAGAAAGCCCTCCATGGACTGAAATACAGCACTCACCTGCTTAATAAGGTCAGACTGCAACTCTGCATGCTTTCTTTTCTTTTTGATAAGACTCAGGTACCTGAATCTACCCCTCTGCCACATCCATCCTCTTCTTTTCCATTATGTTTGAACATGTCACAGCTTCAGATCATAGTTTCACCTGAAAACAAAAGGAAGGGCTGACACTCAACTCATGATAACAAAAGGAAGGGCTGACACTCAACTCATGATCCAAAATACAAGTTGTTTTTTTTTTTTGGGTTTTTTTTTTTTTTTTTTTTTTTCTGTCTTTCTGTCTTTCTGGTGTGGTAGGGTTTGAATGACAACCTCTGTTACTAGCCTCAATTTTTCTGGTTATATTTTAATAAAATTGTGTCTCTTTGTCCACAATAGAATTGACTTTTATATTACTGTCCTGTTTTCAGCTAGGGTAGAGATAATTTCTTCTCTGTAGCTGTTACAATGCTGTGTTTGGTATACTGTATTGAGGATGGTGTTGATAACACACTGATGTTTTTGGTTTTTTGCTAAGTCATGTTTATCTTAAGTCAAGACTTGCAAGTATCATAGTTTGTATAAATATTGAATGCGTATATACTTCTGTGAAATATGAGATGCTTTTATTTTGGAGATTGTTTCTAAACTACAGAATTAAAATGTTGTCCTAAGGTTCTCATCAATCTAATCCATTAGTCCATTAGTTAAAAAAGAGGTCTGTTTTGTACATTTATGTATAGTGAGCATTCTTTTCAGTTGTGATCTTGGTCAATTCCCTGCTCACAACTGATTTGCTGCATGATTCTGGGTAGGACACTTCCTTTCTTCTCCTCTTCAAAAGAGATGTAATTCTATTTTTTTTTTCTATACAGCACTTTAGCCCTGTCAAATAGAGAAGTGTTGAGAAGTAATGTTTTTATTCATTTTTCATGTTGGCTTTTTTTTAAGACAGACTTCAATTCCAAACATACTCTTCTAAGTATATAAATATTCAAAACCTGACCAATAGATATAGATTATTACCAGTTGACATATTGGAATAGCTAATCCACTGTTCACATGAGTTTATAGAACAAAAAATTTAATATAAATTAAGCAGGGAAGTTTCAGTGTATCAGATTCTCACAAGATGAAATAAAGGAAATTGTGATGAGGGCAAGAGGAGTAGTTGACTCCTTTTCTGAAGAAAGTTTGGGAAAGTTCTTCCTCTTCATTTGGAATACATGTAATTCATTTGGAATTCCTTTAATTTCAGGCAGATTGTAAAACCATTCTTACTGCAGCTATTTACAGTAAAACCTCTGAATCTCCAAAGTTTACTTGCTTAGTGATAATGGCATTTATTCCATCTCTGAAAACTTTCTCACAGTGTAGCTTCACATTCTGAGGCCCTTTAGTCCTTTGTGTAGCATGTCTTTCCATTTTCTCCAGTTCATGCTCTCCCATTTGTGATGGTGTTCCTTCAAAACAAAAAGTCACTTGCCCCAGTGAGACAAATTGACTTCAGCTTGATGTAGAGTATCCAGAGCCAGATTTTTGCTTTGAGTAGTCTCTTCTCACTTGTGGGAAAACAGTTTTTGATAAGGAATTTACGGAATTACTTTGATATCTCTGTATAAAAATGCAGATCTGTCTGTTATAAAAATAAATTCATGTAAATTCACTGTGTAAGGAGCTATGTATATGGAAGTTATAAGGATAGGTTTTATGTTTAATAATATGCTCATTTAGGAAAAAAAGTAGATCAATAAAAATAACTTACCACAGTAGTTTGAGGATTGTCATGCATGCAGAGTAGAAAATGTGATAAGGTTCTGGCAAAGAGTTACTTTGTGATACTGTTTATTTTTTTCAGTCAAGGAAAAAATGCTTTTATTTCTCTCAGAACTGAACTCTTTCCGAAGTTTTTAGACATAATATGCTGGCTTTTGTGCATTTTTAAAGATGTGTTTGAGCTTGTTGAGGTATCTTTCAAAGAAGAGGTATACTCAGGGGTGGCTTACAGACAGACTCTCTGGAGAAAGATTGAAGGATGTGTTAAATTTAGAATAAAGACTACCAGTTTTACACCATTTTTAAATACTACCAATATTTATTCCAGCACATAAAATTGTTGCAAGCCTGTGGAAATTATACGTTAGCACAATATTATTTCTATGTAGAGTAGTATCCACACCACAGTAACATGTGCAGTGTGTATCTACACTCTTATAATAGTTTGAAATTAAGGTAGGCTGAATATTAAGATGCAATGGCTTATTTTCAGACTACCAACCAGAAAAACACCAATTTATTTTGGAGAGAATCAATGTCTCACTTGGCCAGCATGTATGTGTATATGTGTGTGTATATGTGTGGGTGAGTGGGTGTTCAGTTGGGTGAGTGGGTGTTATGATGGCTTATCATTTTCTCTCTGATTAACACCAATCAGCTAAGTTCTGTCCTTGCACCTAGATGCCTCTAGACAAAGAATGCAAGGGTTTTTTTTTTTTTTTTTGCTTTTAGTCTTACTGATGTAAAGCAAGAAACTGCATGGATGATGCCCTGCATGTATAGGAAATGCACACAGAATGCAGCTTTGGACACATCACGTGGAGCTGCATCTCTCCTGTACGTCCTGCCAGCTCCAGCAGCTGCTTTGTCTTGTGCTATGTCTGATTTGCAGTGTGGGGTTTTAGGATTTTTGTAGTCCTTCATTTTTCCTTCAAAGAGGAAGTGTGGCAGGGTAGACACAGATGCTAAAGGGAGGTGGCATTTCAGGAAAAGGGAAAGCCATAAAGCAGCAGTGCCTGTGCCAGGTGGGCAGCACAGCTCCTCGGTGTCCCTCTGCAGCACTCCTGTCACCACACCCTCTCCAGGGTGCCCCAGGCCTGGGTCACACTAAAGGCAAAGGCATGGATGGTGTCTTGTAGAGGAGATCACACAGAGAGCTGCTCCCAGGGCTGCCACAGGGGTTGACTGGCCCATAGGAGCTCATCCACACAAACATGAAGGAACACAGACTGCAGTGGCAGGGAGAACAACCTCAACAGCCCAGTCAGAGGCAGGGACACTGTCCTGACTCCTTCCAGGAGAGCTTCAGCACTGGTTGTGAAACACTTCAGGTCAACAAGAGCAGGCCTCAGGAGCACTGTGCAGACTGAGTGACATTAGAGGGTACAGTCAAGAGCATTTAGGGATTGTTCAAAGATTAGTATGGGTTGTTCAAGGGAAGGAACCAAAGGTGAGGAAACAGAGGGATGAAGGTGATTAGAGGACGATCAGGCAAGGGAAAGTAAAAGGATAAGAGGTTAAAAGGGTCTGGATGTGTTTAAACTGGACTTGTTGCTACCCTTGTCTCACAGTGTCCTGCTCCCAGTCACTGCTATCTGGAGTAAACTCCATTTCTATTTTCCTAGGTAAGGGGGTCTCTGTTCCTCATGCATCTGTGTTAGAGGAGATCTAGGTGTCAGTAACTGCAGTTGGAACAGCTTTCCAAGAGCTGGGGCTTCTGGGACCAGCACCTGGAGTGAGGATATGCATATCTGCTGTGGTTGCTGGTAAATAAATTGGACCAGCTCCCAAGTAGGTTAAGTAGCTTGGTAGCCACGCTTTGAAGTGCTTGTTAGTCAAGGACAGACAGATGTGTGTCTGGGGAGAGGCTGACTGCTGGAAGGATGGGTACATTGGGTACATGCCAGCTACTGGGCAGATTGTGGAGTTTGAGAATTGCTTAAGACACTCATTTGTATGCACCTGTGTGATATTTGCAGAATTGACATGATTTTATGCAGGTCTATAATTTTCTTTGAACTGGACATGCTAACTCACATATATTAAATCGTGTGTACAGCGTATAACCCAGCCATACAGTTCTTTCAAAAAATACTTTTTGCTAGACTTGGAAGCCTAAATACTTCTGCCATCACAAGTTTTCCCATTTTCTCTATTTATTCTGTTAATCTTTCTCTGAATCTGTTTAATAGATCTTTTCTGACCATTAGTCATTCCAGCTGTGCTGGCTCCAACTAAGGTGTCATCACCAACTAAGGTGCACACTGAACTTTGAATTGGTCTTTTTATGGTGTCACCAGGTGATGATATCAAATATAGTACTTTTTTCAAGATACTCCCCCCCCCACCAATTCCCAATCAAAAATGCACCATTATATTCACCAAGAAGATAGCTGGTAAAATATTCTTCCACTAACAAACTGAAAATAGCTGAAATTGTTACAGATTACAATGCAATTAAAAAAAAACATATTATAGAAAAATAATAAAAAAATCAGTAAAAACTAGAAAAAAATCAGATAAAAAATATCATTTGAAAATAATAATTCAAGTGTTCTATAAAAATTTTTCATGTTTCTAATAACCAAATAGAAGCATCATCTGTTGTATTCCTTTATTTTTCAGTGTCAACCAAGATGAATGAAACCTTGCCTCTACTATCAAAGAAAATTCAGAGTTAAAAAAATAAAGAGAAAGAAGAAGGTCACATGAGGATATATTTGTCCCCATAAAATACTTAAACAAAAATGAATGTTATTGGGTTTTTTTCTGCATACATGAAGATTTTGTCTGCTGCACAGTCTGTGGGATATCTTGATTCCTGTTAGAAGGGGATATCTTCTTTTGGGAGTCTGGGTCCCAAGAACAAGCATCCAGCTATTGGGCATGCAGTTTTGGGGGAAATTTGTTGGTGAAGAGGTCAAGGTTCCAGTGGGGCTATAGGGGACTATTGGCAGATAACTCAAAGAGGGCACCACAGGTTGCTAAAGCTGGTCATTGCACAAATATTAGTTATCATACAATGCTAGTATTTCAAATTCTTATGGGTTCCACCAGAGACTGTTTTTTCCAAATCACATAGGATTTATTTTCTCCCAGTTTTCAGTAACTTCCAACTGTATCTTATTGACATCAGTACATATGTATTGATATATCTTAATGCTCAAAATTAGCTTATAAGATAGGTGGCTTCTTTTTCTTTGCTAGAAAAAAATAATAAAATGAGGTAAGAAATTAATTCTTCATTTTTAAGTATTACTAGAGGGCAGAGAGGAAGCTTTTTGAACCTCAAACTAAAGCTATTTTTGGGAACTGGTGTTCTTTTGCTTAGTTTATAATAATACTTAGTGTGTGCTTGTACTTAGTAAGAGATGCTTCAGGAAAAACTCTTGACATACTTTTATATGAAGATTGTTTCCTGTGAGAAAAGGCTGTAAGAACTTTTCAAAGCTAAATAAGGGCTAACATGTAGCACTTGAAAGAGGACAGAAAAGTCTGTTCATGCGGCACATCCTACTGCAAACCGAGGGTCAGAGAAATTGAGAATGAGAGGACGAACCTTCACTCTAACCCTCCCAGTTCCAAGGTATGGAAAAGAATGGCTATGCCTCAGATAGGAGGAGTTAACTGGCTGCTGCTTCTTTCTCAGAGCACAGGTGAGGGAAAACTGTCAGTTCTCTTTACAGCTCCTCTTTTTCTGCCTAAATTACATTCAGCTCAATTCCAGCTCCCTGAGACTAGAAGATATTCACTGCAAGAAAAGTCATACTCTTTTAGAAAAGTATAGAACATTTTCCCCCTTGTTTCTATTTGTTTAAGGAAGAAATAAAGTGACTGAGAGGCTGGAGGGAAAACAGTGATAGAAGTGGGGAAAACCCTCAGAAGAGAGAGATATACTAGAATAAGAAACCATGCTCTCTCCATTTACAGGAATACATGGGAAACATAAACATGCAATGACATTTTAATTTGATTTCAAACCTTTTCAAGTGCTCAGTTATGAAGAAATTGAAGTTTGTGAGAGGGATTAAGCATCAGATGTCCTTGCTAAAACCTCCTAAATTTGCAGAAGCTGACTTTTTAATTGTTTTCCTTACGCTTTTGGAGGAAGTAAAACCTATTCCTTCAAAGCTGCCACAATGTGAAGACTTGCTGTTCCACATCAGATCTACATCTGCCTAAGCCATCTTCATGTATATGGAGTAGTAAATGTCCTGAGAAATTGTGATTATTTTTCTTTGAGTTGGCACATGGCTACACCAGTTCTAATGTGCTCTTGGTTAATTTTCTTGCTTTTAGCATTGTATGCTAGGCTGGAGTTTGTGCATCATCTCTTCTAAATCACATTTCAATTGCAAAAAATAAAATTATGCACAATTTTAATTATGCAGAGAGGTAACATATCTTACTTGCCTGCTTGAACTCTACATTTATTCAGGTACATTATCTGTAATTACTGTACTGGCTTCTCATACCAAAACATTAAAAAACTATGGTTAGGATTTAATCATGTATATATAATTCTTTCAGCAGACACGTCATATGAAAACAGAATTCCATGTGATAATCTAGTACTCCCTCCAGCCTGAATAAGTGTTTCCATTGCAAGAGTCTTACTTTTGGTTTCCATAGAAACCTTTTGCTACTGAATGTAATTTCATTATTAATTGACTTTTCCTGTGTTTTGTTTTGCAGTTTTGGGTCAGTTTTACAAATGCCAGCCAGTTCTGAATTTTGCAGTTGAATTTCCCTTATGGATTGTCTTTCTACATCTGCTGCCTTAAAAAGGAGAAGGAGATCTAAAATACTAACTCAATAGACCTCTTGAAGCTGGATAGGCTGCCTTATCAGCCAAATTTGATGTACTTTCAGGGTAAAGTAGCTTCATGAAAGGTCTGACCTATTATTCTCGTATTCTACTTGGTCTCCCTCTCTGACATCTGAATACATAGATTTGTGTGTGTGTGTTTGTGTGTCTATATAGACATATCTGACCTTCAGCTGGAGATTCACTGAGGAGAAAATCCAATGTGCAAGATTGCAAGTGTTTGGTTTCAATTTTCTGTGGATAATTCCAATTGTAGCTTTTCTTGAGTATGGAATGGTTTCTTATTGAATTCATAAATAAAAGAAAAGTTCAGTTCTTGGGAACATTTGATCCTTCCAACAGCTAATCTGAGCTAATAAGATTTGTCAAAGCAAAGTGTCATTTCTCAGTCTAAATATAGTCTTTTCTCAGTTTCTAAGAGAAGTGCCTTTATTGCATCCTGTGGCTTTGCACTATTATTACTACCTGGCATTGTTGTAACTGGACAAAAGGAGTGGTCCATTCCCTGGAGCAGACTGTGACCCAGCTCAACGCAGCTGTAGCTCAATGAAACATGCTTCCTGCCTAAAACTGAGCTAAACTACTCTGGATTTCAAATCTCAAGAGCAATTGCTCATGCATTGATACTGGGCCTTCTGGAGCAACTGCAGAGTAGATCAATCTGTCTGTTGGACACATCAGCAAATAAAGCAGAAAAGAGATGTCACGGAATGCAAAATTAATTTTTTTTCATGCCTTTCAAAAAAGAACTTTGTAGAGCAAAGCAGACTGTCTCAAGTTTTATTTTTTCCTTATAGTACAATTGGAATTAGATTTTAGATTACTGAGAAATTAGAATTCTTTAATGTTCTTGCTCAAATAAAATGCAGTTATATCTTTTTGACAGATGTCATGAAACAGGGTTGAGAAGCAATCATGCTCAGTGTCCAGCTGCTCCTGCAGAATGTGGATCTGCTTGTTGACCACTGAGGCTCCCTTTGATTTCTTTAGAGACACAGTAATGCATACATGGTTTGGATCTTAACTTCATCTGAAATCCCAGGAAAAAAAAAATCTTTCAGAGTCTATTTATAATCTTATAAATAGACTTATTTTGGATTCAGTATAAGTCTGAGTTCTATTTTTACTGAATTGGCTTCTTTTACCCTTCCCAAAATTGTTAAAATTTTATAAGGCACTAAGTAAATTTAAGATGTGAAAATTAAGTGAAAAAGTGAATTTAAGATGTATGCCTCCCTTTTGAAGTTTACAGGTGCTGCTTTGTCATCCATTCCAAGCAATGCTTGCCATGCCCTTATTTTAATAAAAACTATTTGGGTATTTACAGTAGAGAAATGACATAACCTTGAAAGATGATCACCTTTCTACTGCAAAGGAGAATAATCTCTTATCACTCACTGACCAATTCATCCACACAATTTCACATACTGTATTAAAAGCTTCTAGCAGCATTTAAGGTATTCAACTTTTCTTAATAAATGTTTACAGAGAGAATTTTTTGTTTAGCTGGAATGAAGCTTGTCTTGATAAAACACAGGAGGAGTTTCAGCTCAT
Organism: Zonotrichia albicollis; assembly: GCF_047830755.1. Lineage (NCBI taxonomy): Eukaryota > Metazoa > Chordata > Aves > Passeriformes > Passerellidae > Zonotrichia > Zonotrichia albicollis. Next base: position 64,890,723 of record NC_133822.1, read on the forward strand.
TTATCTTCAATCACCTAAAATTTTGATGTCTAATCTGCACAATTTGTCTAGGTTTCCTCTGTAGCTAAGAGCTAAAAAAAGAAATTTCAGATAATGATTTTTCTGAGATAAAATGTGTCTCAGGTGAGATAGATTGATTTCTGGACATACAGATGTATTTTTTTCCCTTTCCTGTTTAACAGAGGGAGTCTACATGAACAACTTAAACTAGACATAGAACTTTTGGCAAACTGAAATAAGATTATGCTAATTTTAGGCATGCATCTTGAATTAATTTTGGTATATAAACTAGACAGGGTTTCTACTCTGTAAATAGTGCTCTGTGTGTTGCTGTGTAGGAAAAAAAAATTCTTAAAGGATAGAACATTTGCAAGAAAGGCAGAAGTGAGGAAAAGGGAGAGGGGAGAGCAGGACTTAAAAAAATAGAAACTTAGGTGAGCCATTCTATTTCCCCTTGTTCTCTCCATTTCCTGAGACAGAGTGCTCTGTACTTCAGCTGCACTTTGCACTTTGTAGGAATTCTGTGATTTTCCGCAAGAGAGCAATGGTCAGCAGAGGAGCCAAAGTGATGTGAAGCAAGCGGCCCAAGAGCAGCTGAAAGGTCACTGTCACACACATGTGAACACTTTGTACCACACTGGCTGCTTTGGCTGATTTGGAATTCATCAGAGATCCATGAAAATGTCTGGTTCTCTCTCTGGAACAGTTTGGTGCAAAACATGCTCATTCTCTTATCAGTTTGCTTCACTTTTAAATTCTTCAAAATTCTGTCATAAGTTTCTTCTTAACCTCTTAAGCTTCTAGCTGCTTAAAAATCTACCTCAAACTGCTTTAGATGCGTAAATCTTCATTTATGGCAGAGATTTGAAAAACTTCTTCCAAATCCTACCATGAGAGACAGTAAGGGGAGCTGTGGTAGCATAACTTTTTCTATTTTCTAGGAGAAATGTCATAGTTTTCAACGTTTCAGACTGAAACATCAAGGAAAAGAAAACTAAAATGGAAACTGCTAGTATAATCAGTAGGCTTTAATAATGTGTAGAAAGGAATAAGCATTAGTAAATTTAAAGGGCGAGCTTTTACACAATGAATGTATAACAGAAAATCTCATCAGAGTCAGCGAAAATTGCCTAATTTTAACCAAATTGTGTGTTAAATCCAGACTATATGTTCTTTGCAAGCTTTTATTCTGCAGAGAAAGAATCAATACTTAGGAAACTTGGAAAAGATACAGATTTTCTCTATTTTAATGTGTCTTACCTTTTTAGTTTTATCAAAGATAGGAAAATTCATATGCCATCCTTAGGCATCTAAATCAGGGTTTTAATACTTTATTACATGTAATGAATTTGGTCAGGAGGGTTTCCATATCCTCCATGTTTTCTGGGCAAAGAATAGCTTTAATTAAATTTGAAAAGAAGGCACATCTTTTCTTTGCTATATCCCTTATAGCAACCTGGCTTGGACACTAATAAAATGCCAGAAAACTTGAAGTGATAATGAAATCTGGCTGCTTGCCAGTGCCACTGACTCAACTGAGTGCAATGCTAAATCCTATGTGGGAGCCTATGGCACAGTGACAGAATTACTGTCAGCTTGGCAGGAACAGCATAAACAGACCTATGGACTGAGACTGCACAAGGGTGCACAAGAGAAGTGTAAACAACTTGACTTCAAGAATCCCAGCTGAATAACATATCATGTTCTACTAGAGTTACATTGAATGTAACCTTCACAAAGGATAAAAGCCACAGTGAAGGTGGCAGGTTTCTCATTTCTTTGTGCATCAAACACAGAGAAGGAAAAGGAAATGTTGCTTTGAAAAAAACCCCAAACCCCTCTACTCTCCTCCACTCTTGCGCACACACACACAAACCAATAACAACAACAATGACAGGGAAATTATACAAATTGTCCTAATTTGCACTGGTAATTAAAATATTCTTCTATTTAAATAAAATTCTAAATAAATTCTGGCTTTATGCCTTTGCTATCTGACCCCAGGGACAAAAAAAGTTTGCTGTTTTCTCAAGCATGCCAGGTAGGAAAGGGCAGCTAATGATGTGCATTTGCTGTCTAATGATGACTGTGGTGTTCTCAGAGAAGTAACAGCCAATTGTACAGAGATACCAGAATTATTTTTTTTTGTAAGCTTACCATCAATATGATGCATCACTGTTTGGTATTGATAGCACACCCTTGAAACCATTTCTTGGGCCATATTGGAATGTGTCAGCTTTTGTTTTGCCTAAACATTATGAAACACATTTGCAAATGCTTTTACATTTTATGATCAGTTAATGATTCAGCAGGTATAGAAGGAATGACAAATAAAGTACTTGTCATTCAAGAAAACATCTCTATTTTTTGTGTGCCAAACTGTCGCTGTTACAGCTGCAAGTGTTTCCACTGAAACTATTGAGACTGAAAACTATTTCATGTGACCTGCCTGCAGGTTTAACTATCTAATAGTGCCTGCAGATAGAGACAGCACCTGGTGGAAGCCACTCAGGTGTGCTGAGGCAGGCTGCCCTGATATACATCCTTCAAAACACAATACATTGACTTCATGCCTGTGTTCTGAAACCACACACCATAAACGGTCTGTAGGCAGGAGGCTGAGAAACACTGTTGTACTGCATCTTATTTGAAATATAGTTAGCATTTTCAGATTTTAGGCTAAGAAACTATTGACCCACTGGAGAGATCCTTTAGGCTCCTAAGAGTGAGTTATATATTATAATCTGCACCTTGCTGCAGTTATTTTATCCCTTAAGTGACATTGACATAATTGTAGTTATATATTTTTCAGATTGATTATTTTTCTGAGTTGTACTTGCCACTTAGCTCTAGAAGCAGCCAATATAACTCATTTAGTCTGAAATTATAAAATTATAGAAAGGTTTGAGTTAGAATGGACCTTTAAAGATCTAGTCCAGCTCCTGTGCAATGAGCAGGGAAATCTCCAACTTGATCAGGTTTCTTAGAGCCCTATCCAACCTGACCTTGAGTGTTTCCAGGGATGGGGCACCTACAATTTCTCTGGCCAAAACTAGACCCAGTACCAACAAACAGATTGCATTTTCTTCTGAAGTGATCATGAAAAACTGAAAAATAAGCTATGACTTGTCATAAGAAAATTGATTGTTAAAGATGATTTGGGGTATTATAAATGTCACTAACTTATGCAGCAAATTTTTATCACTATGAATTCAGCAGCACAAAAAGATGACTTGTGAGTCCTTGATGACTCTCATATAATTTATGAAGTACTTACTGGAAATTCTGTTTAATAACTAGAAAATTAATGATCTACTGTGAAATCAATAATTAAAATATTGCACATAATAACAAATACATTGATAGGAAAAATGCAGAAACCATAGAGGTAATACAAGGGGTGATTGTTCTGCTATTAATTTGTAAATTATCTTTGCTAAATAAAGGCCATACATACATACAGCATTTTAAGGATGCCTTTGTAGATTGGTTTTTAAATTATCACACATATTTTAAGTCACTGTTTACTTGGGACAATGTTATTCTTCTCCTTGCTTTCTCTTTAATGTCTTTTTGACCACTACTGATTCTCTAAGCAGTAGTGAGGGCTCTAAAACATGGCAGTAGGAAAGAGAGCTGATGGTGATACTGGGATATTTTTCCAAGTTTGGCCTCTCTCGTCACCTCTTAAGAGGTGGGGCCTCTTAAGATTTTTAGAACATTAAATTTAATATATGGAATAAATACTATTTTTACAGCAGAAAGAAGGTAATTTTGATTTTTAACTTCTTGTAAGCAACAAAAAAACTTGAGGAACACTTGAAGAGAAAACACAATTAAGGGGCATGAGGATATTCAGCTGTCATTGGACCTGGTGTTTCTTAACTCTTTAGATACTAACAGATTTCTGCTTCATTGTGCAATACTCACTGTAGTCCCAATTGCTGACTATTTGTGCCCCCTTAAAAATGAAGTGCAATTAATTATATTAAAAAATTCATGAGATGTATTTAAAACAGGCACTTTCACATTATCTTCTAAGATTTGAACCGCCAAAAGTTCCATGTTTCCATTTGCCAAAAGTAATGTGAGTTCTGATGGACAGAAGAAATATTTCTTCCATCTGAAATCTTATATATATATATAGAGAGAGAGAGAGAGGAAAAAACAATATATATAGAGAGAGAGAGAGAGGAAAAAAAATCAGGATAACTATGATAGGATTAATATCTAATTTACTACTGCATTGCTATGATTTTTAAGCTAGCATTTGAGATATTTCTGTGTCTCTAGAATCATCTATGAGATTAAAGGACCTAAAACCAGGTAAAGTCTTGGAGAACTTTGTTGGACTACCTACTCATTTATTGGTCTATGGAGGATCTCAGAGAAGTTCCCCAACCTCCTTTCCAACTCTTGGCCCCAAAATAGGTCCTAGAAATTGAAGGAAAATATTTTCAGTTCTCTAATTGATGTTTAAGGGAGGAAGGATGTGTGGAAAATTGAATTTTTTTTCCTTCACTAGAAAGAGTACTTAAACAGGGATTTTCCAGGAACATTCACATAGCTTATTGAGAAGATGGAAAATACCTTTGTCCCAAATTTTTCATATTGCTAGATTTTCTTTCCCTCATCCAGAACTACAAAAAATGCTAGACCTAAAAAAAGGTAAAAACATTCTTATTAACTTTGGCAAGATAATATGTGCTTCTGTGTCTTAATCCTCTAAAACAACAGCCTTTCTTTTTGCTCAACTTTGTGTGAGAGGTAAAACTTGAGAAAGAGTTTTAGTAATGAAAATTTCATCCCTGGTGATCAGGCAAAGCAATAAAAACTGAAGAAATGAAATGTAATAAAAAGTATTGGTAAAGTCATTTCAGCCTAGCAGAATCTTTTGTTCTGCCTGTTAGAAATGCACACAACTAAAACACCTTGTTCCTTTTTCCTTTTTTTTTTTCTTCAAGTTTGTTTTATAAATCAAAACTGAAAATAAATGTCTGACACCTATTTATGTGGTCTTTCTTATACTCTAGGTATACAAGATATAGATGCATGTTGATTTTGTGAAAAATTTGAGATGTCTCATGGTTTGAGAAAAGAAAAAACTGAAGAAAAATATACTTGTGGATTCCAGTAGGGTAGGAGTGGGTTAAAACAAAATTTCCCATATTGAAGCTCACTTTCCTGGTTGTATGTTGAAGTCAAATTAGTGTCTGAAGCTCACAGAGCTGATTCCAAGAGCCAGTTTCATTGTGTCAGAAACCTCTTGAGACAAAATGCTTTCATAAACTTTTGCCTGACACAAAGTATCAATGTCAAGATTCACTTACACAAGTTTTTGTCCTTTCCTGTGTAGGAAAAATCTTTCAAAAACTGAGCAATTTCAAAGCGTATTCTGCTTGGGACCTGCATCAGGGACCCATGAAACCTAGCTCTGATAAACTTCATTCACAACATATTCCATTAAAAAATGTGCACTTTTGCCAAAGATATATGTCAGTCTTTATTATACATATAAAATTATCTTATAAAATACCTCCTTCTGGAAATGGTAATATTTACTTTAATTAAAAACCAGCACTGTGCTTGCTACTGCATGGAATTTTATTTGCATATTTAAAAGCAGTTTTGGAGTAGTGTTTAGGAAACAACAGATTTGTTTTTTGTTGTTGTGTTTTATTTCTTGTGTACAGTATTGTAGGATTCAAAGCAAGTAATTATTAGGGTCAGGGTACTGGAGTGGAAATTTTTTTACCAGTCTCTCAGCTCTATGGCAGAAATGTGATCTCAGATCATTCATTTTGCACTTGGGTGAAATACAAAGTAGAAAACCAGCAAAAGCATATCTGATTAGTTTCACGTTTATTTTAAATTCTTCTTCACATCTCTTTATGTGAAAGCAAAAACAGATGTAAAGGCATTGCATACTATCAGTCAATCATGGTATAAATGGTCTAAAATTCATTGCTGAAACCACACAGACATAAATAATTTTCCCTCCTCCTTTTTTTTTCTCTTTTATTTTCCTTCTTTAGTGCTACCCCCTGAATATATTTTAAAAATATGTTTCAAGTGTTGCTATTAGAGGTGACTACATATTTGTGTCTTAAACTCTAGGTTTGTTTTGTCCAATATGTACTGTATTAGATATATTATATGTGAAGTTACTTTATAGATCAGTTAGCAATATCCTTTTAAGTGTATTGAATTAATTAGTTGCATAAGTTTGATAGGTTTTCAGAAATGTGATTATTAATGCACCATATGATATAAATTCAATTCTAATAGTAGTGCTTTTCATTTAATGCTAATATAATGGTTACTGTAAATGAAAATTTTCCCACCACATATACAAAATTCATAAATGAAACCAAAGTGGTGTTGTCAGATAACCTTCAGTGGTCTGGAATATAATTTTTAAATATTACACGTATCATAACTGAGATTTCCGAAAAGGCTTTAAAGTAGCATAAAGTTTTCCCTCAGGCTTCCATTCAGCTTGCAGGCCGAAAAATCAAAGCTATGTAAGGCAAGATGCTCTTGCCTGTAGGATCTTGTGTCATTTCTTACAAGACCTGATGGATATAAAACAGGTGTGGTCAGGGACTGCACAAAGCCTGCCCTGTGTGTAATATGACTAAATCCTCTCTCAAACACTAGGACAAAATCTTTCTTGGTTATGCCTTAGGGTTGTTTTGTATTGCTTGAAAGCTGCCTTAAACTTTATCTTCCGAATGAGTTTTCTGCAAAATTTTTGGTAAATTATCTTTGAATGCATGTAGCCTTGAGCAAGGCAGCATAGTTCTAAACATCCAGGACTTTTCAAGCAAAATTAATGAGCATTTTGGTCTCTTACTATCTTAGTTCCTTATCTGCAATATTAATCCTTATTGTTTAGCTCACAATATTGGCATGAAAGGGCATAAGTATTAAGAAACTTTCAAACATGACAGTGGTGCTAATGGTAGATAAGGCTGTGAGCAAAGGGATGCCTTTCACTGTGAAGAATTTTAATGGCATGAAGTAGACAAAACATGGAATGCCATGAGGAAAAAAAAGAAAGGCAAAACATTAAAGAGCTGCTTGTTAAGTGAACACAGTTCATCCTGTGGATTGAGCTTCAAGTCTTATAGAAAAATATTACACTAACCAAGAATAAACAACCAAGGCTTTTGTATACTGGATATATAATGAAGAACTGCATGATGAATACTTAGGCAAACTGTTGTTACTTAAGTTTGGAAAGCTTGACTTTGCAATAGCTATGTGGGTTTTTTTGAGCATCAGCTTTGCAGGTGTTACATGCTTATAGACATGTATGTAGAACTTCTGTATTTTTTATGTTGTAAATGTCATCTGTTATAGGAATTAGACATACAGTTTTACAGTAGTCTTAAAAAAAGACAAAATGTTTTGGGTTGGAAGGTATATAAAAATTTGAGAAATAGGTTGATCCATCCAGTTGTTAATTCCTTCAAGAAAATATGATCAATATATTTCCTGGTGTAGATTGTGATAAATAGAAAGAGATTGGACTGTTTTTCCCAAGTTTAAACTCATAAAGAATCCCATTGCAGAGGTCTGGACCCTATTTACTGTTGGTAGGATTTTGGTGTTTTATCATTTGCTTCAGTTTGTAAAAATTTAATCTTACTTTAAATAAAAGGAATTGACTATTCTGGATTAGTTGCTTTGCAAATAAAGTAAGTAAGTGCTGACTGTGTTTTGAAACAGCCTGGGAAAACAGATGCTCATCCCAAATAAATATTATAGAGAGAGCTCTATGTAATTACAGCACAACCTTCTAGTAGTACATTGTGACTTCACTGTGAAGGCATTTCCCTTCCAGTGCAAGTGCTATGTGTTAATCAATTAGTATGCTTGAAGGATTTTGAAGAGCTACTTAAGCGATCATTAATAGTAATTTAACCTATATAATGTTTTACTATATGCCAGACATAAGCATGGTTGCATAGTTGTGTCAAAAACTTGCCAAAAATGTAATTGCAGTGAAAGAAAGGAACGGGCCAGGCACCCAGCAGATACATGTTGAAGACCTTGTTTAGTACGTCACTCTTGCAAGAATGAAGACTTATTCAGAACTGGCAAAAAACCCCAATGAAACAAACAACCAAAAACCCTCAAAACCCACATTTCCATCTGTGTTGCCTGATAAAATTCAAGTTCTGCTAAAATTCAGACTTAGAGTCCTGTTAAACATATGTTAAAAATAGTGATACTGGAAGTTGTCAGATACCTTTTTTCCATCATGCCAGTGCAAGAAGAATGACTACTAATTAAAAGAAGGAAGATTTAAGACCCTGAGGCATGATGGAGGCCAAGAACTTGATGACATTTTGAAAAGTTTATTTATACCTATCACAGCTATAAGAATACCCATTTTTAAAAAGAAGACACGAAGTGTAAAGGAAAATAATCTTTGAATTATAGACACATTTTTTTTAAAAAAATGAGTTGTAAATTTTACACATTACAAATTTATAATAGTTGTTGAAAGTTTCTCCTGGTTTCCCTTTCATAATTTATTCCCAATGAATTTTTTCAGTTCTCCTTTAGATGACAGCAGACACCACTGGAGTCACAACAGTGAGCTTGTGATGATGCATTTGAATCCTGTAAACCTCATTCTGCAAAGAATATCTGCCAATATATTGGACTTATTGTATTTATTGACAGGAATACTGTCATGCTTGATTCTGTCAGAACAAGCAGAAACCTTTGATTTAGGCATAGTATGCTCACTCACTCACTATGGTTATTTAATCTAATCATTATGTTCTTTTCATGTTTTCCTGTTGACTTAATTGATGTCATTATTTGTCAGTATAACTTACATAAAAATATGATGACATTGATAATGTTGGCAATATTGCAAAAAAATAGAATTAAATACTGGATGAAGATATGGAGGGGAAATGACAATGCATTTAGTGTAGCTATACTGGACAAGGTTAACAGTTTCAATAATGAAAGAAAAAACATGTGAACACAAAAAATGCTACTGGTTTTGTAAATATCACAATAAAATTGTTATATATTAATGGAATGTCTTATAGAAGTGTTAACACATTTTAGATTGTCATTTTAAGAATGGCTGGCATGTACCAAGTATTCTTAAAATACACATTATGCTACTCTACTTCCAGTGCTTTCAAGCCTGGACTATTAAACCACTATGCAAAAAGAAGATGAACAGAAAGGAGGAATTTCATTTTCCAGAACTCCAAGAACTATAAATACTTGAAAATATTTGATGTTAATGAAAACATCCAACCTGTTGAACACTCAACATATTGAAAACTCAGTGGCATGACCAAGAAAGTAATTCAAGAAAATAGAGAGAGCAAATCTTGAATATTTTTGCTGGATTTTACATATTAGAATTTTTTTTTTTTTGTTTGTGGAGATATCATTAAACTATCCCCTAGACTAGGGCAAGATTAAAACAATGCACAGGAAAGCAGCTGTTCATAAACTGCTTTCTTTACCAAATGAAACAACTTGTACTATATTTTTTTGGAGGAAAGAAACTAAATGTGACCATTAATGATTGTTGACACATCTGAAAGTGACCTGTCATTTCCTGGAAATCTCTCTGGGTACATGGATCTTTCGGTTGAATATTACCTGAGGTAACACAAAAGCTTAAGACAGGTCTAAGTACAGAGGGAATGTAAAAACATTAATACTCCATAAAACCAAAAGAGATCATATTGTTACAAGTCTAAGAAACAGAACTGCAGAGGAACTAGAAGTGACTAAAGAAAAAAAATATGAACTGCAAGATACTTCAGAAGACTGGATAAGGAATAACTGGAATAATTTTGACAGTGTGTTTACTATTCAGCTGTGTAGAACAAGTGTTTGATTATGTCTTTTCTTCTTTTCATCTTTGCTAATGTCCATCACTTCAGGAACACAAGGGAACTAACAGTTCTCCTTGCTGTTTTAATTATTTTCATTCTACCAGCATTAAAGAAATTAGTTATTGATTTTGTTGACATTTATAGCTAATCAATTTTTTTCAGTGTTTCAGAATAAAGTATCTGTTGCAATGCACTTTGCAAAGGGAAATTCTTCAAACAACCTAAAATAATGTGGGCCCATTACTAGAGCAGGGGAAGATTGTTTCTGGTTGAAAAATGCCAATTCAGGTAAATCAAACTTTGCAATAGAAATTTATTGTTTCCAGCAATATATCTGAAAAATTATTTCAAAGGTCTTGTGGTTTAACCCCAGCCAGCAACCAAGCCTCACACAGGCACTTGTCCCTTTCCCCACTAGCAGGGCTGGGGAGGGAACTGGAAAGGTAACTGTGAGAAAATCCATAGGCTTAAATACAGTTTCATAGGTAAACAAGAGCTACACAAACAAGCAAAGCACAACAAGGAACCATTCACTGCCTCCCATGGGCAGGCAGGTCCTCAGCCATTCCCAGGAGAGCAGGCCCTCATCACCATCATCCATGTTCCTCCCCTTCCTCCTTCTACCTCACACTTTCTAGAATGAACATGATACCATATGATCTGGAATACAATACAGATATTTTACTAGGACTCCTATTATATATCTGCTCCCACCCTGCCATGCAGGTTGCCAGTGTGGCAGGACAGAGAGTAGAAAAGGCCTTGGCTCTGTGTAAGCCCTGCTCAGCAGTAACAGAAACATCTCTTTATCATCAGCACTGGGTTCAGCACAAATTCAAAACCAGCCGCTGTGAAGAAAATTGACTCTACTCAAATCAAAAATGTCACACGTATTTTGCCAAATGTGAGGAGAAAAGGGGAACATATTTTTGGCCAAATGTGAGAAAAAAATCAGTCTGGTGGTCAGGTCATAAGCCTGAGGTATGATAAGCAAGATGAAATTCCTCTTGTCTCAGATTCATAGCATTTACTTAGATGTCTCACATGGTGAGTGCCCTAGTCATGAGCTCTTCTATAAATTGGCTTCCCCCTCTCTAAGGCTTTGTAAGCTGTTCTGTACTTTCTCCAGTCTTGCACCGAGACCCATATCAGTGTTTTACAGATTGGAAAACTTATTTCCCATCCATCTTCATCTGTGATCAAATAATTTATTTCTCCTTAGGTTGAAGATGTTCCTTTAAGTTCTTGAAACATGAAGAAATAGAAATCTGCAGGTACTATTCCATCCTCTCACTTACCAGTAAGTAGGCTCACAGCACATTGTTTTTAGCATATGTTATGGGTCTAAAGAGGATTGATTACTCTAAAAAGCTCTAAGAGCCCTTTCCTAAGCCCCATGGAAGACAAAAAAAGTTATTTGATGCAGCTGATTTCACAGAGTAGTGACTTACCATGACAGGCAGTTCACAAAAAAATAAATTGTGGGCAGATGAGTGGTACCCCAAACCCTCAGCTCTTGTCTCCTTCATAAACACTGGCTTTTTGCAGTTCCGCTGGTGGTTGATAATGTATTCTCTATTAGCAAACCTGCCATCCCACTAACTTCTTGACAGTGTTTCCAGCTGAACTGCAGCTCTGAAGTTTGGTTCTTCATAATTTAAGGTCTAAATAGGAGAAAATATACACTTTTGGGATCAAGGAATACATGTTTGCAAGTACCACTTGTAGGTTTTTTACAATTTATAAATAATAACTTCTGAGAGAATTAAACATTTATTTTTTATTTTGGGAAACTCTAAAGATTTCAAAAGTGTTTATTGAGTCCTTTTAGAAACACAATCCCTAAGTTTGTGCTGGGAAGCTAAATAGTCCAGGAATGGGTTCAAGAGCTCTCTGTGTTTAACAGTACTGTTAATTGTTAGCATGATCCCTAGCTTGGTTTTGTTCTGTGCCAGCTGTGCCTGGGTACACTTAGGGAGTCACTAGGGACAGGAGATCATTCCTAACAGGCCATTTGGACTTGGCTACTGTGTTCTGGGAGGGAAGAGTGCTTAGCTCTATGAACCAATAAGAGCTGTGCACTGCCAGCTGGCTTCAGATCCACGGAATGATCCATGGCCCATTTAATTTACTGGTGTAGATGTAGCCAGTAGAACTGTGGCCAGCACAAGAATAGATGAAGCAGCAAAGTTTCAGTAGTCAAGATTTTTTTCACCTCAATATGAGCAGCACTTCAAATTGCCTTTTCCTAGACCTGCCTAAAAGCTTCTATTCTTGAAAATATAATTTTTAGGTTATAAAGAATTATCTTAGCTCTTTTAATTTAAACTGCCCAAGCTAGGAAGTGCTTTAGGGAAGCATTTATATGGTGCTCTGAGTGATTTCATACTTATCTATTTAATTATCTTCACCTCATAATAAACTCTGCCGTGTAACAGTAGGTAGTGCTCTACCTTGTTCTAATTAATGAATCAGACATGGACAGTTAATGGACAACCTGCAGAGTCAGAGTATGCTAATTTAGAGAGCATCTAGTTAGTTTGTTGGAGCATACTGATGCTGTTCAAGCTGCCCAACAATTGGAACTATTAAGTAGTCCTTCCAGACAGAAATTGATAGTCACTGTCAGAAAAGCTGGAGTTAAAAGACTAAGCACTGTTTCTTTAAATCTATCACAGTGCTGAGACATATCACCCTTCAGAATGATGCTTCTTTAAAGACATTTCATGAATAATACATCAGAGACATGAAGATTGTGAATCACTTGTGATTGTGTGTTAAGGTGTAGTTCTGAGGCATATGGCTCTTGCTGCTAAACCCATTCTTGAGTATTGACATCAGAGAGCTCTGGGATCCTGAGGCCACAGTGGATGTGCAATACCTACAGGTAATAAACTGGGAGCAGAGCGCAGTGCTGGCAAGGACTCAAAAGTCTGTGTGCCTGTGTTTTGGAAGGGAGGGTATCATGGGTACCAGGCAAGGCTCTCAAAATTACTCCAGACAAGCAGATGTCTTCCAGGACATGGAACTCAAGTGATGTGATACATAAAACAGGAGATGAAAATGTGTAGTGGTAAAATGGAGTTTGAATAGCAAATGGCTCAATATCAAAAAATAAATAACATTTAGTGCTACACTGCATACAGAAAAGCTTCTAGGGATTTAATTGGTTGGTTTGCATGAACATCAGGGAGAACAATTAAAGAGAATGTTACAGGGAAGACAAATTATTTCTGCCCCTTGCAGAGGATAACCTCTTGAAAACTAATAAGGATCAGGCATTATCAGAAATAAAGACACTCAAACAAATTGATTGACTGATGAGCAGCAGGTCCTGAGCACAGGACTGTACATGTGTCTGAGTGCTGGAGTTTAAGAGGGAGGCTGCTGAGAGTATAGGAGAGTTTTGTAACTTCTAATTAAAGTGGTCAGTAGTTCTAAATTATCAAGTTTCTGTGAGTGTGTGAGTGGATGATGTGTATGTCTCCAAAATTGCTTAAAGAAAGATCTTGAACACTGAATACTGACAAGTTTTCTTTGAATTACTTGCACAATGGTTGAAACAGTAATTCAAATATATTTTCTAAAATGTCCTGGTGAAAGGAAAATAAACAAGCTTGATTTCACACAAGAGTACAATGGGGGTTTGGCTCTAAAGATTTCCAGTGTATGCAAAAAAATGGTAGGCAAAATAGGATTGGAAACATTGAATAGGGTTTTCAAAGTGCTTGCTAAACCCACATGGAAAGTCCTTGGGACTGCTCAGTAGCAATTGGTTTACAGGTTTGAAGTACTGTCACAAAATAATAACCTGGTCAAGGATACAAAAGGCATTCAAATTTCATTAAAAAAAAGAGAGCGAGGTTGCCTGATTTTTCATTTTGTTAATATACAGTTAAAATATTCATTTTTTACTGAAGGAAAGAGGAAAAGGTGGCAAAATCTGTATATGACACATCTATTAATATTAACCAACTCAGGAAAGATCAGGAAGACCTAAGAATATTAGAATAGCGGTACTGGGTCAGACTATAAATCAACTTTCTCCAGGACCCTATTTCTAATAGCAAACATGAAGGAAAGGAACATTCCCAAAAGGCAAATGTTATTATTTCTCCTGATATACCTTCTTAGCTTCTAGCTATCTGCAGCACAGAGACTTAGCAAGAGAGAATATCCATCTGAGACTTTGTATTTAATAGGTTCAGGGAATCTAATGTGTTGTGCAGCTTGATGGCAAATGAAATTCAATAAAGATAAATGCTAAGTAATGTATATTCCAGTAAATAATTTGATTTATACACATTACTGGGTTTTAAATTAGCTAAAGTCACTCTGGGAAAAATAAAAAAAAAATTCTAAGGCACCAGTGTGAACCCTTTATTCTTTGTCATTTGTATATTAACTATTTGAATTGCAGCAAAATCTCCAGCCCCTGATCAGGCCTCTAACTGTGCACATCCATTACATACAGAGAGTAAAAAGCCTGTAGCCTGAAAAACCTTGCAATCTGAGTGTACCAACAGACAGGCAGATGTGAGAGAACAAGGAAACAATGAGGCAGTATTGATCAGAAGGATAAGCAGTGGTGTCAGATTAATTGACCTTTGCTCATTCTGCATTGGTGGTCAAAAAGGAAACAACATGTTAGCATGTATAATGCCATTACATGAATCAATGAGTTCTAATCTTACCATCTTAAAAGGCTACAGTAAAGCCAGAAAAAACTTAGAGCCAGAGGACAGAAATTCTGGAAACAGAAATGTGGAGTTCAAAGGTTGGTAATAATTAATTTAGGTGGGGAAACATGGTTTCAAGATGTGAAATGATAAAGGAATGAAAAAAAAATTACATGCAAAGACTGTGTCAAGTGGATGTCCCTAATTAGTTATTTCCCCATGTAGGGCATAGCAGACAAAAATTCAAAACCACAGCAGTTGAAATGTAATTTTTCCTCTCATACTGCTTGCTTAATATATGGAATGAACTGTTAGTGTCTAATGTCACTATGACTGATGTTACTTGAGCTCTATTCAGACTGGACCTGCAGGTTAATCTGGATAGTGCTATGTGTAATTGTGATTCTCTTCTTTTTATGGTGCACATCTCTATGCATCTGGGCATTGTCCTATCACCATCTCCTTCCATGAAGGACAGGAAAATATTTTCCTCATGGGCAGTTGAGCCAATAATTGTTCAGCACTGGGTTTCTTGCTGCTCTATCTGGAGCTCTTAATGCTAGATACTCAACATGAAAATAATGCTCTGATGTAGACCCACAATTGCTGTGACCTTTAATGAAAAATTGAATTGAATCCCAGAATTGAGACTGTAATGTATGCCTATAGATAACTGCCAACATTCAGAGCATTTACCTAACTTGCATTTAGTTTTCAGTTCTGGCTCACTGCTGGACTGCAACAAGCATTTCAGGAATGTCTTTCCTTCTCCCTCCTTTCTCTAGTACTGTCCAAGGAGGGAGAGGAGGGAAAAATGGCAATGTTGAGGTGATTTACCTACAAATGGTACCACGAACTTCAAGAACAATTAGAAACTGCACAATGAATTATTCAGCATTTTGTCACTTCAGGGGTTTCCCATTCTGCCTCTATAATTCAGAGCACTTCCTGCCCTCCCCCTTCTCATTAAGGAGAAATTGTAGCTGGAGAAGCAATCTCCAGGGATTGCCGCTGCCTGCCATCCAGGTGGCATTCCCTGGGGGCCTGCAGGCAGCCCCAGCTGGGGACATGGACCATGGGGACCTCATGGAACACACAGCCTGGCCCTGCTCACCAAACTACCAGACTTGAGAAGGCATTTTCTGTTAAAATGGTTTTTCTCTCTTATTCCATACATTGAGGAATAGGATGTAAAATGAAATTAAAGAGAAATTGAACTATCTGAGAATGCTGGACTGCTAAAAATTTACAACAAGGCATATAGATACATAAATATATATGTATATGTATATTTATTTATTCATTTAATAATTTGTTTTTAAGTTTTTTTCTCTAGCAGAGAAAACTGTTACTCTGTAACAAGGTCTGATTAAAGACAGGAAAAGTAGGAGATGAGTGGGCAGACAGGCACATACTATAAGCGCAACGATTTTCTAGCACTTATTTTATCTGAGAAGCTGAAGACCTCTTGTTGTCCTTCAAATGAAATTGCAGGCATTCAATGATGTTTATATGTACAAAACACCCAAATAAACAAACAATAACCTTCTCTGCAAAAAACTCTATTCTGCTCTTGCTACTACACTCAATAGGAGCATTGCATTGCAGTGACAAAACATTGAACAAAGAAAACCTGCACTTAAAGTAAAGCTTTAAAATAGGCTTCCAAGGACAACATATTGTTCCAGCTCAAAATAGAACTCTGCTTTTTAAAAGTCAGGGTTTGCAAGTCAGTTATAGTGCCAAGGTTTATTATTGTGGCACTCAAATTTATATACAGAACACTAAATATTATGTCATAAGGGCATAATCAGTGCCACCAGATGAGTGCTTATATTTTGTAATTTGTTTATGTATTTAAAAAAAAATTACAGGCATTTCTAGGACATGTTTTAAGTAATTATTCAAGGCACATTGTGGTCCATAACGAAAATGGGGCAAAAATCACTGCACCTGATTGCTGCAACTAGGATATAACTGAATTTTTATTAGCTTTGTTATTCTTCTGTGCAGATAAATATTCCTATATAAACATCCTTCTCACATACTCATTAAATGGTTCACCTTTCTAAACATCTCTTCAGAGCCATGGGCCACTTCAGTCAGTTCAGAGTACAGGAAATGTGATGCAGATTCTAGGCTGATTGCAAATTAGGGCAGATATATTTCTTAGCACCTCTTCTGCAGTCCTGTCTTCCTAATGTGTCCCTTTGGCAAAGCCCTCAGGTGAAATACAACAAGCAGTTGTTTGTTGAATTATTTTAGAGCTGTGGTTTCATAAGATAAGGCTGCCCTGTCAGGGAAAGGAGCAAACACCTCTTCGCTGCCATATGAGGACTCTTGAACCCCTCATTGTGGTCACCTAGATCGTGAAGTTCATCCTATTAAAAGGTAAAACCTGTGGAAAATAAGTGTTTTTTAGCAGAACTGTCCCTAAAGTGCCTGATTTCTTGGTGGCACTGCGCTGTCAGGGCGTGAGGGTGGACAGAAGCACCACATGGGTTGGAGTCAAACTTGCATTTCAGATAGCTGTAGGCAGCTGTACCCTCAGTTACTTCCTTTGATACATCTGTATTCCAGGACCCCACAGAGCTCCTAACAACCAGCTAAAGGTACAAGATGGTTGTTTGTAATCTTCAGTGATGCCAAGCCTTAGTTTATAAGATGTTAAAACTTGTGAATATTGAAGTCTGAATATACTTTTTTGGCATTTCAACCATTCATTTGGTAGGATGTTATGCTAGAGAAAATGGCTTTTGGGAGCTTTTATATGCTCATAAGGCTATTTGTAATGTGAAGTTGACTTGTCTAGATAGTAGAGAATAACATATGTCTTCAGCATTTCTGACAGTTTTGCCAACTTTTAGTATTGCAACACTTTTGCAGAGAAGGCTATAAGAGTAGGGTGTTTCAAGAACCACAGAACAGATGAAATTAGTCATTAGCTGTGACTACCCAAAGCTGTGCACATTTGTGTTTGCCAGTCAGTACACTTGGCTGACTGGCCAGTAGGTACATGTGTTCTGCTGCCAAAACAAGACATGTAACAGATGAATTCTGCCTGTCTTTCCCTTTCTGCTGTTCTCCTTTAACCAAGCAATATTCTTCATGAAACTTGCAGGAATTTCATTATCTTTGACACCTCAACTTCTGTTTTCAATTCACTGAAAATTAATCAATAATGCAAAATGTCGTGAGTGTGGTCTGACAAGGAAATGTACCATCAGTTAAGTTGCATGTGCTTTATAGAAACCAATGTTAAAATACACATTTAATATAAAATGTTGTGGCAATATTGCAGAGATTGAAACACAATGTTCAGATCAATTGTTACACACTCGAGCAGAAAACAGTCCAGCTTTGGGAGGATATCCAATAACTTTTGTTTCAGGGTCTTATCTCCACATCTCATTTGTCTAAGCATTCCTATTGATATTTAACCATTCTCCTGTATATCTCCAGTTGCTTTTTTTTTTTTCTGCAGATCACATAACTTTAGGCAATGACAATATGATTGTGCTAATATTTTTATAATATGCTATTAATCAGCATTATATAAATATTTCATAAGTTAATTGCCTGGAATTACAAGCACCATAAAAATCTTATAACAGTAACTCCACATAAGTAGAGAGAATGCAGTCTGTTTTCCTGCTCTGCAAGATTTTATCCTTAGAAGCCTGTCTATTGCTTCCCATTATGTCAGGTAACCTGATAAAAGATAATTCTTTCTACAACGTCCATTCTTCTCATATGCCAACAACTATTTTGTCTACAACACTGCTGTGTGATGGCAGTGCAATCAGTCCCTGAGCTGTGCTGCCCTGTGTAGGGAAACAAGTTAGCTGATTTGGGGACTTCTGAAGCCAAGATACAGCTTGGGATAACACTTGTACAACTTTAAATAATTTAAAGAGGCAAAATTCACAGAAAGCAAGTCTTAATTTTTTTTTTCTGTTGTTCCAGCATCACTTCTCTCACTTTTGTCCCAAATATGTTCCTCCCCATGCATGGATTTTCAAAAAGACAGCTTCCTTCTCTTACATATGGATAGGTTCCTTCTCACTCTATGGATAGGTTCTTCCTAGTAAAGTGCTAAGCTCTCTGTGTTTCTGACTGACACCTAGTATGTCAATCTATAAACCATCTTTAAAATATATTAATATTTTCTCATTTTCTCCCTCAATTTTCATGTGTATTTTTAGATTTAAAAATTTTTCTTGACAGATCATCATTTTTTATCATGCATGAATAAAGACCATTACTGTAGGCCTGGTGCTGCATGTGATGGGGAACTCCTGTTTGTTAGTACAACACTGTCACAATGGATACAGGAGGGTAGAATAAACCCTCTATTCTAGTGGTATTAAAGAGTAGAAACAGAAATGGAACATTCTCACCAATTTTGTATGGTTTTAAATAATAAAATCATAGAATATCTCTAGTTGGAAGAGACCCATAAGCATCACCTAGTCAAAGACCCAGCAATATAAATACGTACACGGATGTATGTGTGTATAAGAGAGAAAACAATACTCAGTATCTCTCCCCTTATCTTGAATTTTGCTGTGGTGATTCTGATTTTTAATTCCAAAGCCCTGTGAACTGTGTCAGTACCACTGACAGATGGCTGGGAGAAAGACACTGAGATCTCCTCAGTGAAAACCATTTAGATGGAATGGCTGAATTAAGCATGCGCTTTGTGGAGTTGGGAAGAAGATAACAGAATGTTATGACTAGCACATTTCAACAATCCACTTTTAGAAATGTCAATTGCTCTGAGCTAGTCAGAAAACAACAGCCCCCGGCTGTGCCCAAGCCCTAACCCTGAGTTTGAAGGACAGTCATGGCTAGCAGTTGCCAGCAAGTGGAAGGTGTGAAGCTGAACACCTCAGAACAGCTCCTCATTCTACATGTGGCTGGCGGGAAGCACCGCTGCAGGTTATACACCTGTGCACAGTGAGCTCAGATTGCACACAAAGTGCAGACTGATGCCTTAGATTGCACAATATCTGGAACAACTTTAATACAGACCTGACATCCAGTGTCATCTGAACAGACCTGACATCCAGCTCATTCAGATTCTTTAAAAGGCCCTGTCTTTCCAATTTTGGATCCTTCCTTGTCCCAAAAACTGAACTTTCCTCGCTCAACTAATGCTATTAGCACCACACTTTGTTGATCTTGCGACTGATATATACTTTTTAAAGTAATTTGAACAAAAAATCATTAGATAAATAATTCTACCCATCTTGTAAATTTGACAGATCCCCATCTGCAGGAAGTGGCCAGGGGAAAATATGGGGAAACAGCTATTTCCCTGTTCTTGCCCTCTTCCATTCTCCTGGTGTAGGCTTATGGTTACTGGGTTAGGTGAATTTTTGGTTTGAAGCAGTTAACCTGTTCTTGCCTGCTTTAAGTGCTTAGTCCCCTGATCCCCTGAGTTCTGTAGGTAGCTTTTAGTCTGGTGTGGAAGTTCAAGTGTTGTGTGTTTTTCTCCAGTGCAAGTGCAGAATCAGATGAACCTCCAGTTCCTTCAGGAAATCCATTCTCCTTCAAGACTTCCAAACAAGCCAGCTAATCAACACTTCTCACAGTGAGTAAGAACATTTGCTTAGGCATGGGTGACCCCACTACCCAGGTGACTTATAGTCTCTGACATTCTTGAATGCTTGCACATACTCAGTCTCCTAATATGGCCCCAAAGCTGCAGCTTTCTTTTTGTGAACAGAAAAGCTTGTTTAGATGCCAAAAATATTTCTGCCCAGAGTGTAAAAAATCCCTGGTTTTCAGCCCTTCACTGAGTAGTGGAACTGTCATGGTTTGTTCATCCTTTTCTCCTTGAGGCACTTAGCATGTATCACAGGAACCTGAAACTTTATCTTCCACTTTTCTCCAAATTTACAAGCAAGCCTACTTGACAGACTGTATCACAGCTACAAACCTTGCAGCTTTGGAAGATTAACTGAGAAACCCCACAGAGCCTGCTAACATCCTATAATTGACTGAGGGAGCACTTCTAAGAAGTAGTATAAGGAACTCCCTCCCCTCTAGACTCTCCGCATTGGCTGTTTGCTTTTGAAAAGGTTTTTTTTCGGGAAGGGAAGCGTGCAGGGGGTGGGAAGGAGAATGAAGCCTTGACTGCACTTTTCACTGCTTTCAGAAGGAAAATCACAGCTGTATTCATGCAGGCTGTTCCTGTTTTGTCACTTGTCTGGATTGTTTGCCTCTGCTTGGAAGAATTAAAGCATTTTCAGAAAAGTAATCTTATCGCATGAGAGGGCAATTAGACATTTCGTAATCCTATCACCCCTGTGCTGAAATTACCATGCCCAGTTAGCAATAATTCTGCTTCTAAGAACAGAGTGAGCAGCAGCACAGCATGAATTATTTAACTCGATGCTGTGCTTCCTGTTTTCAAGTCACTGGAATAATACTGGCACCACAGACAGTAATTATCCCCAGCATAGAGTAGAAACAGTTAATGGAACCTGCCTTTTAAATCAATATTATTAATTCAAGGAAAGAAACAGCATGTACTATCTGACGCCTATGGAGTTTTGATCTGGGCTTGATGTCACGCTGAAGTAAGGGGTTACCATGGAGATTGGAGCTCGTGTCTGCGTATCCCTCCCTGCCAGGGAGCGGTGAGGAGTGTTTTTGGAGAGGAAGTGCCCATCTGTAGTCAGTCACTATTGTTCTGGCAGAGCCACATGCCAGCCTCGCTGCAGCCCTCCGAACTGCGTCACGACACAGCAGTGTCAGTCCCTCTGAATAAAGACTCCCTGTTGAACCAGATTTATCCACCCTGCCATTTTCACTGTCAATTGATTATCTGCTTGTATTTTCTGGCTGTGTTAATGTAGTCTCTTAGCACTGTTATCCTAGGATTCCTACAGCTTGATACCTCGCAGCTCTGGATGGATCTTCCTGTGTTTCCTTGCTTTCTTTGTCACCCTCTTCACTTAATCAAGGGAAAGCACCCATACTACATCAGCCACTTTGCTTGTTTTCTTTACTCTTAGATGCAGTAGACCTTGAAAGCCTGATTGTGCTTTCTCCCTTGTACAAATTCATAGCAACCAAAACCCGCTTGTAATATATCCTTTTATTAAATTATCATTATTAATTACCAGCATATGTTTTGGAGCAAAGACTGGCAGTTTGGCACAGTCCACCATGATTATGGAATATACCTGTTTATTAACCAATTAAGTAATGGGCTGGTGTGCCAGTTGTGTATGAAATCAGGGCATTATTACTAGCTGGAAGATGTCAGACAAAATTACTTCTGTTATCTGAAGACAATGCAATGAGACATCTTCCTGAATACCAGGTGGAGTTTGTGTTCTTATTTTATTTTCTTCCTTAAGTAAAATATTCAAAATAACAGCTGATAAATTTCTGCCAGAAATTCCGTGAAGTGACTGTCTCGAATCCTATGCAAGCATAAATCAATTATGATGGAAAAAGAAGATTTATTTAACTATTTTCCCCTTTATTTTAAGTCTCTTCACCCTCATTTTTCTCTTCTCTATCACTATTTTGTTTATCTCTTATGTCAAGTAAAGATGGATTTGAGCTGTCCAGGGTTCTCATTGAAAGTGACGCAATAAGTTTTCAGAACAGCCGTTGTATGTATCCTCTTCTGCTATCATTCTTGGAAATGACTGAACAAAACATCAAAATGAATCAGCTATAGGCAGATACCTGGCACGAAAAACTGCAGGAAAAACAATCAAACTTTAATGAATTCAAATAGCAATAAACATTTTGATTGTGAGGAATGTGCCTGCCAGGGCTGCTGGGTTCTTACCTAGCCACTGAATATTGTGTACGTACACCAGTGGTAGGTCGATTAGCACTTGAGTACTCCCAACCTGGGTACAGGTGTAGCATTCAAACCTCAGCCTGCATTGTATGCTAACTTTCCTAATTACATGATGAATGCAGTTTCATATTTGCAATCTGCCCTACTGCTATAAACAACACAAACATTTATTTAGTTCTATGTGGGGTGGTTCAGGCAGGGCTGCTGTGGAATTGTGATTGCCAGCTGCAGGGATGCACAGGAAAAGAACAACTTTCCCTCACTACCAGCCCTTCCAACATGTTTTATTTATATCTCTTCCATTCCAGCTGGCATGCACACTGGCAGCTCTGGGATCTCTGACCCTGAACCAAACTGCTGCAGGGCTGATCAGGAGACTTGACAGGTACTTGGGGAAGCTGAACTGCTCAGCAAATGCTCTAACTTTACTGACACTATGAATTTTAGAAGTTTGAAAGGGATATTTCTGAACACTTATCAGTTCTATAAGCAAAATGGTTTTAGATTTCCAAAATAACTGTCATACTGTGTGATTTTTCATTTTAATTGCGAGGTTTGCTGTGTTGTGAGGGTTGACAAATGATTTTTGAGCTTTTTAATAGCCAGTTGGGATGAAGGGTCCAGCCACACCTACACAAACAAAGCTAATTTGAAAACAGACCAGCAGTATGTCTAAGCTAAGCAAGAAAACATAAGCTTTCACTTCTGAAAGTGAGTGGTAAGTTCAATTCCTAGTTATGGAGGAAAAGAAGAAAGCATTACTCTTCAGCTGAAAACCCCTGGTGGTTGGAAATCATGTAAGGTTAACAAGGAAATAAAAAATATTTGGAGAGATGGATGAATGTATTTTAAAGTATACTTAAAATATCCACCAGATTTGCATAAAAATTGGCATATTCTCACAGAACATGTAAATGTTACTGAATTTTCATTTTGACGAGGCTTTCAATTAGAAAGCATTTAGACAGGTTTAATTCTATACAAGGTTGGGAATTTTTCACCTTGTTGACTGAAAATCCTAGCATGTCAGGTACAAGAGACCTTGGACTATTTGGTTTTTTTTTAATAATTGCTCAGAGTGACCACCTGACACCTGAGTTATCTGGGGTTTATTGGATCTCCAGCTTAAATGCAACCAGCCAAGGAGGGAATCCAACTCTCTCTGCACAATTAATAAATAATTTTGGTAACCAACGTGACATTTTTGATAAAGCAGGACATATACAGGTAAAAGTCGCATAGGATTCTAGACAAGGGTACTTCATCCTCGAAATCAGGTGTTTTCACATTTGAGCCACATTCATGGATTTAAATTAAATATGTTCCTTGGGGAACATTCACCTCTTGTACAAGAGATGATAAATTGCACATGGAGGAAACTTTTATTTCTCCAGCCTGAATTATTTGAGTTTTTTGCTCTTCTACTCTACAAAATACCACCATGAAAGACATACAACTGCTGAATATAATTGCAATTATTGTTTTTCTAATTCTGATATTATTTTTCTAGTCACCGCTGTCTGCTGTACAGCAGGGAACTAAGATTTTTCTGAAGGAGTCTGTATGAAGGCTAAAAAGCATATATGTTAATATTGGTCAATAATTTTGAGACACTGAGGTGTGAAGCAACTTTCTGATTGCTTTTTCAGAAATTTGACTTCAGAATTCTTCTAGAGCAATACAAGAGATTTGAGCCCTTTTGTAATCCTACATCCTGTAAGTCCAAGGACTGTGGAGTAAAAAATGCTGTCTAATAAAAAAGGTCCCTACCTTTGTTGGAAAGCTTTTCTATTTCAATATTTCCAAATAAATTTTAAAAAAGGGGAATTTCAATTAATGTAAATACTTTCTTTTATGAGCATTACCAGTTTGTTTATTCATTTTATTTTTAGGAAGTTAATATATTTAAAGATATGGATAACTCTTTAATTTTATATTATAAACATAGCAAAGTCTTGAAGCTTTTCTCCAAACTTAAAATGAATGAAGAATATAAATATATTACTTTTTTTCTTTGTTTTTACTATTTTTTTCAGTTCATTTGTATTCTTTAG
The DNA here is from genome assembly GCF_047830755.1 of Zonotrichia albicollis. NCBI lineage: Eukaryota > Metazoa > Chordata > Aves > Passeriformes > Passerellidae > Zonotrichia > Zonotrichia albicollis. The sequence goes on from NC_133822.1 coordinate 64,915,174, forward strand.
CATCTTTTCAATGCATTCAAAAGGACACATTCAACCTCTGTCAGCAGTCATGGCCTATTTTATGTTCTGAAAAGTCTTGCCAGAATGGCCCCCTCAAGCAACACATGGCCCAATTTATTTATGACAGTGCCAAAAAAACTATTTCCAGGATGTTCGTAGGTCAAGAGCTCCTCTGAAATAGAGAATGCCTTAAAGATCTCTTGCTCTGTGTATTATTTAGTCTGTGTGTGTTGCACTCATGCCCTGAGGCCACAATCAAAACCAAAGAAGTTGACGAACAATGAAAGAATGAAGATCTTTCTTGAATTTTAAGACTCTCCTCATAGCTTTATCCATCTATGTACTGTCATCTCCTCTAAATCATCAGTTTACTCTTCAAACAATTTTATTTTTAAAAATCTTCTTTCATTAGCCTCCTATTTCTGGTTTTTACTTGACAGCTGTCTTGAGACACCTATTTTACCATAGTGGTTACATCCATTAAAAGAATGCTTAAAATGGATGATTCATGACTTGTCCTTTTATATTCCTTCTTCTTTTACATGCACACAAAATTGTATATGATGTGAATTAAGTATCTCAGCTACTTCTCAGGCTTTAAAAAATATTTCAAGATGACATTTTTTAGGAGGTCTTTGTGAAGGGAGGTGCTGCTCTGTGTACAGAGCACTTAGGGAAGTGGAGCAGTGTTCAACAGTCCTAGTGAAAAAACCCAGCAGATGAACTGCTTGTAATAAGATCCACCTAATTCTGTTTCTTTGTTTAGCCATCTTGCCAAGTTGTCCTGAACATTCCTTCTGGTTTGACCTTTCCTTAAGTCATGCAGTGAAATCATTCTGGGTGACTAAGACCTGCCCTCCTGCACTGAGATATTTTACAGGGAATGTGGAGAATTTGTAAGCAAAGCACTGAGAGTATAAGAAGGATCTAGTAGTAGTGAATTTTTCAGGTTTTACTTTTTGTAGGAAATAGAGGTTTCCCCCTTTTTAAACAAATCCATAGAAATCATAGTACATATACTGCAAAAATTCAAAATTGAGAAAAAAGCCTATTTATAAGTATGTAATACTTGCCCGTGTTTGTGAGATATGATGGTATTTCTACTTGCTACCCCAAGTTAAAAATTTGATGATATCTTATAATGAATACAGGAGGAATTGGTCATACTTATTCTTATTGATAAACACATTGCAGGGAATAATGTAACAAAACCAAACTTTTAGGTTCTATAGTGGAACAAAACATAAGCGGAATTTTTCAGGCCTCCAGAATTCACATTACTCTTTCCTGTTTTGAAGAGGAAAGATGGGTCTGAAGGGACAACAGGATGAAGGGGAATATTTGATGTAATTTTGTGGAGTTAGAAGAGCGATTGGGCAATAGGAATTAATCTGTATTTTTCATGGTTTAGGGATAAATTTTGCACAGGTTAACTAACATCATGCTCTGTTCATTTCTTCTTTATACATCTTGTGGACTGTGATCCTTTAATTTATTTTTTCCCAGTGTAACATTTTGTCCACTTGGTTGGACTGGGATCCAATTACTCATTATGGCTGGAATTTGTATTTCTAAAGTTTGACTCACTTGAAGTCTTCTTATGCTTACATTCTGAGTCAGCATGAGCAGGATGAAAAATGAGACTACAGAGCACTGAGACCAGCAGAATTTTCGGCATCTGCGTGCAATAATGTGATTTGACTGACTTGTATGGACCTGAGCCCAAAAACTACAGAAAGGAATCATTTAGGCCATATTAGCTGACATGTGGAAGATGTTCCTACTATAAAAGTTATGCTGATTACAACAGGCAATCAGTTTTAGAAAAGCAGATAGGCTTATCTTGGTTTTGTGCCTCAGCTTGTGTTCCTCCAGCCAGTTTCCATCCTACTGTACATAAACCAGCTTGTACATCTTTAACAATCTCATAAAATTGTTTAAGAAAAATATCCAAAATTCTATTCATCTGTACTGCATGGAGGTTTGGTTCATGGGCTTCTGAAGAGAGACAGAGAGAGAGAAAGCATACAAAGTGTACTGTATCTTCAGTACAATTCAGGTTACTACACAGAACCTCCTACTCACCACACTTTAGTGACTCACGCATGCTAAGCATAATGAGTCCTCTGGATTTTTGATGTGCTCTCATGCTAATTTTCTCATTTACAATTATAAATGTTACATTCACTTCAAAAAATTTGACAAAATCAAATATCTAAAGATGTACAATGGAACTATTCTCACTCGTTGTCAAATCAATTTTTAAAATTTTTTTGTACATTATTCTAGCGATATTACATTAACTTTGTACAGTATGTGCCATGATAAAATATTGAGAAAGATGCTATTAACTATATTTTTCAATGATATTTCTGTGTCATTAAGTTTCATATTACTGAATTTGAATAAAACATTGATCATAGAACTGTCAAAGGAAACTTCTACTAAAATCTTTTCTGAAAAAGATTCCTCTTTGATTGCACCTTATTATTCTTCTTTTCCCCCTGCTTTGGAGTTATATAAGAGATTTCTTCCTGCCCTTTTTGATGTACTGTTCTTTCTTAGTATTCCAGAAAAATAAGATTATAAATTCACTTGTATCCAAAGACTGATCTCCATGTTAAAATGAAACCAGAGAGCTATCGAACATATATCACCTTCAATAACTTGCAGTGATGTACAGAGATATAGCTCTATAGTTTAAAACCCTCCTCAACTCTATCTGCCAGGAGGTGCTTTTAGCTAATTTTTATTATGTGGGTAAATGCCCACCTACAAAACCAGCTAAGGTGCTGAGAAAGGCAGTGGTGTGCAAGCAGAGGGCAAAGTATTTTCTTGACTGTCTTTGAAGGATGATAAAATTCTGCCAGGGTAAATGGAAGTTTTGCACTGTTGTGTCTGAACAGTCTTCCTAAATGTTGCAGAATTCAAAGTCAAAATATTACAGTAGTGTAACAGAATGTAACAGTTTTGCAAACTTTAAGATACAATATTTTTTTCAAGTTCAAGTTTTCAAAGAGCCCATGGGTCTATGACATGGAGTGAAATGGTGTTCAAAGGTGACCATGGTTCCTGTGGCAGGCTGGTAGCACTGAAGTCAGAGTATTCTGTCCCCATGGCATGAAGCCTCATAGAGAAACAGACATTCTGAGATGTTTAAAGTTATACAGCAAGTGATGCTTAGTTGCAGACTTGAGTAAAATTAATGAGAAAGTTCATTTTCATTTTGGAAAAGACATGAACTTGCTTTACCTGTGTCCAAATTCAAGATGGTACAAGCAAGTTCTGGTCTGAAGGGCCTGTGCTTGACCTGCTGTGATAAACTCTGGCGGGTGCATGGCAGAGTTTGCTTAGGAGTTTGTAAACCCCCTGCAGTGATGAAGTGCCAGCAAAGCAAGCACGGGTGCAGGCACCAGACTGAAGATTTACAGCGCATTATATAAGGCCAAGACTCAAATACACAGTAGTCCCTTGACTGGGAGGAAAGATTTTTGGAGATGAGGGGTTTCCCTTCTTCAAACAGATACAGGAGATAAATAATAAAAGCTAAATCAGAGAAAACGAAACACCATGATATATCCTTAGGAGCATTTTGCAATAACCACTTTTTTCAGAGACTATTTGCACTCAGAAAAGACTTTGAATGAGCCTAAATAATTAATAAATCAAACATCATGTGTTCTGGTGCCTTTTTTAGAGCCTTCATGGTAATATCACCCAATGTGTTCTGCTGCTTGTTGTCTCTAAGAAGACTTTCTGCTGTTTTTGGTCAGTAAATTATTTGTTCTGAGGTTCTCAGATGCCCCACAACAGAGGCTAAGTCAATACCGGTAATGATTCATTGTGAAATAATGCTAGGTCTCTTGGACCCTCTCTCTACTTTTGCCTGCCTGAAAATGGCTTCTCTTACTCTCAGAAAGTTGTTTTATTATCCACTGTACTCAGTAGAGAATCTGTTTTAAAAATATGTTAAACCATTAAAGTAAGATTAATAGACCCAAGGAAGTATCTATAGCTTTCTGTTGTCTGGAGAGGAAATTAGGCAACTGGCTTAGATTAGAAGCTGAAGGCAGGCTTCAAAAGGCTAAACATTTGTATTTGTGCAATTTCTTGCCTAGAGTATTTCAGATGTCTGCAAAGCTGGTGAATATGATTGGTGGTGTAAATAGAATACAGAAGTAGCTAGAAATTGCTTGAACAACTCAAAAAGTTTTAGATATCCATGCTGAGACAGACTGAGACACTAAATTTACTTGAGTACAGGATGGTAACTGCATGTGAGCCAGCTGTTTAAGTTTTTGCTAGAGTCAGTGAGGGTGCAACTCAGCTGCCTAACACACATTACCTGAGGTGCCTCAGGGTACACAGCATTGCCTCCAATGCAGTAACCAAAGGGTGTGGGCAGCCCTATAGGCACCATGCCATATCTGACAGCCTTCAGCTGGCATCCTGGACTTCTGGGGAATCTCAGATGATGCAAAGCATCAAAGATTGTACAGAGATGAAAGTCAGATCTAGTCCATATAGTGAGCAGAAGTTAGAAAGTTATTCATCTCACCCTGAAATAACTCACCCACTTTTGACCATCCCAGTAGCTCTCTGTACTGCCCGGGATCAGCTGACTAAGTTAGGAAAGACTGTGGCTCAGCTAAGACACTGAATGTGCACCTGGCTGCATGTCTGCTCTGGAGCTGGAATCCACCCATAGCCGATGGAGGTCTGAAGTGAGGTGAGATGAGTCCCTTTCCCATCAGCCGTGACAAGAATACATGACAGGCAATTCTCCCACCCTCGTGTTAGCACTGTCATCCTCAGTTTGAAGAGGCTTGTCAGGCTGTTAGCAACAAGCTGTTTATTTAAAATGTCAGTTATGTAACTTAGGGCTCTTTAAATAGTTTTTTCCTTATATTACAGTAAATTAACATAATTTAAGAATTACTCTCACTTCCCTTTTTATTCACTCTGAAGTTTACGTAGTTCTGATTTTTGCTAAGACATCAGTAAATATAATAATTTAAGTAGTCGGAAATTTCAGCTGCTGCCTTTTCCTCCCATTTCCCTTGTTTTGGACTTGTTTCTTTTTTGTGGGGCAAATACAATGTTTGGGAAAACCACATCACTTACAATAATGCTATTGGCAATGCAACTTTGGGGAGAATTTTTTCTGCAATGTTCTCTATGTGAAAGAGCCTGGGCACCCACATGATTTCATAGATGAAAACCTAGCAGACTAGATGACAACACCCTCCCCCCCAGTCTGTCAGGTATTGAACTTTACATTGGATTAATTCCAAAGAGTAAAATCATGTGAAGTATAGCACTGGCACAAATCAATGGTACAATTCAGTTAATCTAAACACTAGTTAGTTCATATAGCCATACTCAGAAAACATTACTTTCATTAGAGTTGCTGGTGTAGGGATTGTCATTACTATCAGCCTAGATGTAAATTCAATGCGTAAATTGAGAATTTTATAAACATTAGTGGAGACAATATATGCTCTTGATACCTGAGCACTTAGAGCAATGATAAAGGTGAAGTAGAGCAGTCATAATATCAAGCAAATGAATTCTCATTAAGACTAAAACTGCTTTTCCTTAGTTATGCCCCCATTCTTGCTCAGAAGTGTACCTTTAAAAGTCACTTCTGATTTAATCTGTTGAAATTCAACATATATGCACACAAAACCAGAGTGCAGGTAAAAACTACAGAACTGATTTAGCTACACAGGGGCACAGAAAGAAACCTGACCTTTTAAATTTATGTGTCTGTTTACATGATTTGGAAGTGTATTTTTGTCTTCTCTGAAGAAAGGATGTGTAAGATGCAAGCAGCTCTCTTGGTTCCTTGATCTACTGTGGTAGGACAGATGTATGTGATTGGCAGTAGCAAATGAGACCCAAAAGCAAGGGGGAAGTGGGTTAAATTGTGGCTTATTAATTTCCTTCCTAAGGCACTGATGGACAAATGCAGACACATGATACTCTGTGCTGTACTACACTGAAAAAACCAGCTCCTAAAGCATAACAGATTTATTTCTATAAACACTTGAATTTTGCTCTTTCCTAAGCATATTGGTCTGTAAAATCCACTGTGGTATGTGCAATAGTATTTGGTAAGAAGATGATGTTCTACAAAATAAGCTTTTAATTTATGTATAAAATAGAGATATGGGAATATTTGCTGTAATCATGCTAAACCTGTCAAAAAGCTTGAATGATACCAGGATGGCAAAGGCAGTACAGGACCCATACTATTTATGCATGTAAACTGTGCTACAATTATCTCTGTGTACAAACATGTTTCAATAAATTTCCTATCATTTGTACACACAGACGTAAGCTGGACTCTCCTATTATAACAGCTGTGAAGAAAAGTTCTTTTATATTTCATTCTGAAATTTCTTGATCATTATGATCAAGAGCAGTCTATGAAAGACTATGAAGAGCAGTCTATGAAAGCTTACTCTGTTTGTAATAGGTTTGTTCTACTTCTGCTATATACTGTGGATACACAATAAGGAACATTTAAACTTTTAGACAAAACAGGCAAAGGGCTGATAGAGCAAAACCCATTTGTGAAAAACAACACACTGACCCCTAATATCTAAATTTAAAAAATAATTACATTTTATCTTCAAATTGCATGTTGAGAAAGGATGAGAGGAAGGAAAGAGACAAGGTAGTTTGAAGGATTTTTTTCTGCAAAAATCAGAGCTAACTGCAGCACTGTGTTTCTCTGTATATCAGCTACTTTGGCCAAAGGTTGTTATAGAGAGAATCTGGGCTTCACAAACTCTTTCTCTGTGCTCTGTAGTACATTAGCTTGCACTAAAGGTATTTGACATCTAGTTCAGATATAGAGCCAGCCTAAGTCAAGTGGCCCAAAAAATTTGTTTTCAAATTATTAAGGTAACCCATTTCTTAATAACCACAGAGCATAATTTACAATAATTTTATTCATTTTTGAAATTACTGTGGTATTCCATGGTTGCTTTGTATGTGGAAAAATACCTGAAAACTGTATAGGTAAAAAAGGATTAATGTTTTGGCTACTACTACTGCAGAATTTGAAATTTTACTGTTTTTCTTGCCCTCACAATACAAATTTGTCAGTTTTTAAGGATAATTATTATAGTGCTCAAAAACCAAGAAATATGGGACAAGTAATATAATTTAATTTCAGAAACCTGAGATAACAATGGAATGATTTTCAGTCAAAGATGAAGAAGTAATGTGAGTTACAGGTCAAAGAATGAAAGAGGTCTTAGCTAATAAACAGAAAATCATCAATGAAATCATATTTACTTGGAGCTCTTAAAACTCAGTTTGCTCAAGAAGCATCCAGAAGACAAATGTGTATATAATTCCTCTTTGCAGCCATGTTTGACTCCTCTATATATGAGAGATTGTATTTCTACTACAATATTTGCCTTTTCATGTATTACCATTCCTGACCTGTTTGAATAAAAAAACACCCCAAAAATGTAAAGGAAGGAAGGAAGGAAGGAAGGAAGGAAGGAAGGAAGGAAGGAAGGAAGGAAGGAAGGAAGGAAGGAAGGAAGGGTGGGTTTTCCCTTGTTCATTAAGGGATCAGTATTCTAAAACCCTCTCCAGATACTTGCAAGGCATTATTGTTACTTATTGGATGCTATGCTGCTGGCCCTTCTGCTTTCTTTGACGTTTTACAGTCTTAATATGCTCTCTATTGTCTATGAAACTTGTAACAGATGATCAGGTTTAAAACCTGTTTGGTGCTGTGACTGAAGGCTCTGTGTGTGTGTGTGTGTGTGTGTGTGTGTGTGTGTTTATGGAGATATGCATTGGGAATAGTGCTTGTGAATATTAGTATCTGCTGTAATCACAGAGAAAAAAATCTCTTTGGCTATCCCAGCCCCTGCCAATCTCTGTGCACTGACTGGTTTTAGCAGAGACCTAGCCCATTGCCTTTTCATTACTCTCCTAATCATACAGTGCTGAACATCAGTTTTAAAGAATTGAAAGGTGGTTTTAGAAAGCAGCAAAACCCAGGAAATAGTGTGTCACCTTTTTCAGTGACCAATATTTCCATATAAAATTTTGCTTTCAGCTGACAGTTTATGTTATGAAATTCTGTAAAGCCTACAAAGACTCTATGTGCCCTGGTGTGAATGGCTGCAGAGACACAGAGCAGTAATAAAACCAACCCAGTAATCTGAAGTCATTGCATTTATGCCTGTTAGCTGAAACAAAGCATTACTTATTGATCACTTAGGACAGGGGATGTCTGCTTGCAGGCCCTTACTTCCTGTGACATCCAGAGATAAACATGAAAGTTTTTAATCAAATTGATTTCTACATAAATGCAAACTTTCTCTTCTCCTCCCTCTCTCCCAGTACTGCTGAAGTGCTCTTTTGCACACTCAGTGAGTTCAGGAATTACTTTTCTGTATGCCCAATTTAGGCTCCTGTTTTTAAAAAACTTGACAAAGGAATGGTTTATTGGTCTGAGTTCTGGCCTGGATTTTCTGGAAGCATACTTGCTGCTGCCATCACATCTTTCCAATACACATGAACTTGCTGTTAATGTGGAGAAGAAAGACAAATTACTCATCACAGAAGAAATAAGCACAAGTGGGCCCCAGAAATGCTGGTTGCTATATTTAGCTTATAATACTAATATTGGAACGTCATAGTCGTGCCCTCTTCCCTAATGGCAGCCCTGTGAGATTCTATCTGGATTTTATGATCTTATATGGAAAGTAATTCAGCTATTTGGGGAACTATGCTCTGTGCATACAAACAGTGAGACTACTTACGTCTGTTCTCTGTGTTATCAGCACCATTAAAAAGTCACATCAGTTGGGAGGATATGCTGCTTTATAGTTTCTGCTTTTAATGTCTCTAAGGAAACCACTTTACTAACCCACACTTAACCATGCTTGCCACATCCACAATTTACAGGCAGGGCAAGGGGGAAAATAGTGCATCAGAAATTCTGTACTTTATGTAAATGTGTCAGTAAATGAATCAGTATTAATCGTCTTTATTTTTTTAAGTTGGAGACACTGGTTTAGCAGAAGCCCTGCATTTATGTGGATTTCCACAGGAGTGAACTGGTATGGAGATATTGTGCCACAGGTCTGGTCATCTCTTTGAGGGGAATTTTTCTGTTACTGAAGGCCATAAGGACTAGAAAGAACTGTGTTTTGGTAAGATAGACAAAGAATGTAGGGCAAAATGATGAAAAAGTCTAAGGTTAAAATGTGCATTAAAACCATTTGAGTTTTCTCCTTCTTCATTTTTTAGAAAGACTTCTTGTGTTTATGAAATTTAAGGGGAAGCGTTTTTTAGAGTAGAAATTCATACCCTTGACAAGATAAAGAGAAATATTATTTTCACCTGAATTTACTTCTCCATGATTTATCAAGTGTCTTGAGGGACTACTTTTCAAAATGACAGTTTTTGTCCTGCACTGATAATTTTATATCTTTCAAATTTTTTTTAAGCTTAGACCATTTGAGGCCCAGCAGAATCTGACCACACTGAAACTGCCATGGACATTTTTAGAATGTCCAGAATATAGCATTTTGGACAACACTGTTGGGAGTAGGAGAAGTGGGAAGGGAGCTGGAGCTCCCTTAGTGATTCTGGCCTCCATGGTGCACTTCATTTTAGTAGCCCAAATTTAATAAAGGCAAAAGAGTCACTATTGTGCTGAAGAGAAGAGGTTTTACTAACCTGTGATTCTATCTTTAGGAGTCCTGAGAGGTCTTATTTGAGAGAGATGGTATCATGTCCCTTCACAATGGGATATTAACTATGTCAGTTAAAACTTTTGGGTTTCTGACCTATTGGTCAGAGACATACTGGTCTTGAATTATGATAAGTTTTCTATAAATATGTTTAGCCAAAATGGTGTCTGCTCAAACACTTCAAGCATTCCTTCCAGAAGGAAGATGTAGAACTATATTGACAACCCGAGCCGAAAAGAATTTACAAACAGAGATTTTATGACAATTTTTTTTTAATTGAAGTTCAATTAATTTAAATAAATGTATATTTTTAAAATTTTATTAAATTTATTTCTTTTTTTTCAGGAAAAAAATAATATTTTATTTCAATATTTTAAAAATACTGAAGAGCAATGCATGTAGCCAAAGATGGATTGACATAAAATTTTCTTATGTAGGAAGAAAAATATCTTTGTTTCTGGCTATCACACAGTAGAAGTAGTGATAATAACTATGCATTGAAAGTAATCTGTCCTTTAAGCAAACATTTCAAACTGATGATAGAGAAAAGGTAATACAACAGTTTAGGTACGTTCCTTGGGTATGGTTAATGTGAAGCTTCCATTTTTGGGATGTATAGAAATATTACAGTAACATGTGAAAGAATATTGTACAGGTAGAGATTACATCATAAGGGTTTACAGCTGCAACCTAGCTTGAGTGTGCATTTATAGGTACAATAAGCCCCTTAAACTTGCCTTTGTAGCATTTCATAGTTCCTGTATATAGAACCATAAAGCTGACATAATATTAAAAATATGACTCACAAACACATTTCTGAAAAAGAGTTAAATTGATTTCATTTTTGAAATATTATGTACTATAGGTATTCAGTCCCCATATAGTATATTTTAATATGCTTATGAAAGCCTACAGCTGAATGTAATTTAGTATGAATAATTATCTGTTTGAAATTTCGCTCGTTATTAGCCATTTCTCATTTGTTATTCCAGTCATACCCTCATGGAACCAAAAAATGCTGCAGTTCTTAGGTAAGCAGTCACAGCAAGATTCATTTTCAGCATGTGGGGGAAAAGTATGTCCTGTGGGACAATCATGGATTATCAGGGTGATGAATCCCATGGTTATAAACAATTCTAATGCTTGTAGAAATAGGGAAAGGTTTCCTGAAAATCTGAGAACAAAAATGCTTGTAATCATGCTAGTTGTTAGCTGTGCTATAGCTATTGTTTCAACCAGTTTCATGTTTTAAGATGATTTTTACACTTTTTCTACACTTTGACTGTACAAAGTCAATGTGGAAACTTCAAGGTCCTTGACGGATGGAGACTGCATTAGCTGGTTTCTCCAGGTCCTTCTTCTACTCTCCTAGGCATTAGACAGGACAATTTCAGTGCTCCAAAGTGAGACATTGTGCAAACTTGTTTTTTTGGGGTTTAAAACAGATGTAAGCAGATAGAGGTTAGTGTGCTTTGCCTGGGACATGACATAGCCAATATGATTGTGTAATGCAGACCCTTTTTACAAGCAATAATATCACGGAAAATATGACACCATAAATTTTTAATTGAGCCCCATATCATTAAGCAGTAGAGTGAAAAAGTACATGCAGTATCCCTGCCCAGCTACTTGATGTTATCTGTCTGCCCTTTCACATGAGCCAGGAGGAGAACAAGAACATTAACAAATAGCTTCTATTCTCACATCTCGAAGCAGGGGAAGAATAACAAGTTGCGCAAATGGAAGAAGAAATATTAGACTTGTTGTTACTCCTTTCCTTTTCCCTCTCTTCTGAAGTGTTATTAGTAACTGAGGTAAGTAAAAATGTTGTAAAGGTTTAGTGTCCTGTTACCACCTAATTCCTATATCTTCCTCAGTTCCTGAGATTTTACAACCAGCTATAAGGAGATTACTTTAAATCCTTTTCTGTTGAGATGAAGAATATTCTTAAAGGGACTCTGATAGGAGTTGCAGGTTCATATTTTGATTTGGAATTTTGTAATCTGGTAGAGAGTTGGAGTTTGTAGAGTCTTCTCAAAAATAATTATTCTTTTCAGGTATTGAAAATAAAACCGCAAACCCTGATGTTGTGTGTTGCTACTTTATGTTCCTTGCTCAGCAGAGAGAGGATTATTGAAATAGATGTCTTTCTATTTGTCCATACCACACTAACTTTCTTTATGTTAAAGACTTGTGATCTAGGACTAAAAACCCCAAAATGTTGCAGTAAGACATTCAATGATTTCTCCAAAATAAGTAAGAATTGTCCTGCATTTATCAGCAGGACTCATCCTGCATCCCACCAGCTCTAAGAGTGTCTTAGTCACAAGCAAGTAAGAAACTGCATCGTCTCAGAGACTCCTGCTCACCATCAAAACCTGATGGAACCAGCTGAAGAATAGTGTTTTCAGATGCTTTTTTAACAATTGGCTTCACATACTCATTATCATTCACTGTGATGACTACTATATGTACAAATGAACATAAACACATAAATACATGCAAAAAATCAATTAACAGAGTTTTTAATAAAGAAATAAGCAATCATTATTGAGATGACCCTCCTGTTTCCTGTCAAATAGATGCAGTGGAACTGACTTGTGACCTCAAAAGACATATTACACAGGTCCATGGCAACACATTGATCATTTCTTGTTTTATAAATCATTTATAAATGTCAACTAATAAACGTGTACTTTTACTTTTATGTCTGTAAGACAGAACTATTGTGTGTAAAGTCTGCTTTTACCAGCCCTTGCCTCTGGCCCAAAATTGAATGCAATATGGCTTCTGCTGAAATTTCAGGCATGTCCATCTTTTAATTGTTTTTAATGCCATATGGCCAGAAATACTGAAATATAATACATTGTCATTTACTGACTTTAGGGAGCTCTTTCTCAATTTAATTAAACAGGATAACTTGCTAATGCAAGTGCTGCTTATCACACATGAGGAGTCTAAAATGATAAATGAGTTACAAACTAAGCCCTTTGTGGAAGTTCAGACAAATTCTTTTGACGGAAGAGATGGGTTCTCATCTGCAAATATTTTGTGCTTCTACTTTTCTGACAGCCAGGGCTGAGCTTATATAGATAAACACAACCTTTTAGCTGCAGAAAAACCTGCTGGTAGCTTGCATTGGATTAAGATGGATTAGTGTCTCTTTACTTAAATTCCTATTGTCATTTTTTTCAGTCGCGTACTTCACACTGGGAAAAAACGATACTCAGAGTTTGCATTTATTTGACTGAGGTTTTGTATTTTAAAAAATCCCAGTCCAGGATATTAGTGTCCTTGTCACAATTTTCTCTGACTGATTGAATGGGATTTTAGGTGAATTACTGCACATGGATGCAGGAACAGCATAGATTTAAGCTGGCATCTTTTCTTTTCTTGCCTTGATATCTTTATCATCTTTATCATCTTTATCATTGTTATCTTTGTCTTTCTTTATCTTTTCTTGATCACTCTCCTTGAACCCTAAACTATATAGTATCACAGGGCACATTAGAGTCCACCTGTCCAGTACCAGAAGAGAACTATGAACTAACGCTAAGGATCAAAAGGATCTAATTTAACAATTGGCATTATAGTTCAAACTTGTTTTGCAAAATAATGTGAAGGACTTAATTTTCAGGCCAGTATCAGAATAAAATATCAGAAATCTAAACCTTAAAAAATGCAGTAAAATAAGATCCTTGTCCTCCAAACAGCTCTAGTTTGGGTACCTTACAAGTATCTGAAATCCTGAATACAAATCCCTGGAATGTCCCCAAAGTGTTCTGTGAATATGTAATTACAGAATCACAGACTACTTTGGGGATATTCCAGGGGTTTTTATTTAGCATTTCAGAGAGATACAAGCTTTCTTAATTTACCAGAAACAATGCCAATGGAACTGGAATGTCAGGAAGAAGTAACAAGGCATGTGAACTGTGCAACCTGGTGCTGCGAAATGTGTTTGAGTGGTTTGTGGCTTCATATTTTCTAACATTAGGTTGCTTTATTGTCCAGTTTATGTATGAAAGAAACTGCTAATATTTTAGCTATGTTCGTCATGAAATTTGTCATTAAAATTGTGCCTCTTCAATGAAATTGCACTTCACACTTATTTCTGGGGGGTCTGCATCAGAAATTGTCAGCGTGGCCCTTGCAATGCTCTTCTGATAGGCCACAGTCTGTGCCAAAAAAAAAAAAAAAAAAATACCCTCAGAGAAATGGCAGCCAGATTTCCAGTGCTGGGGCCCCATAAACTAGGATTACTCATTTAGGGGCTTAAACAGGAGCAATGGTTGCTACATCTGTCTTAGAATGAGGGCTGCCCCTGCTCGCCTCACAGCGTCTCTGACAGCATGAGAGCATTATTTCCCTGTGCCACCTTCCAACATTGCCTTATGAAGAATTTATATGTTTTGAGTTTTCCTTCATGGCAGGCGTCCAGCAGTGCTGTACTATAAACCTGCCACAAAGAGTGAAAAAACCGCAGTTTTCAGTTCAACTGGGGCCCCAGACTGATTAGCTCAGACAGGCCCAACTTCTAAAGGTTAGTGAGTCTGAACCTCAGCTGATTCACTGAGCACCATCAAATTATGTACAACTAAGGAGGTAGCAAACATTTTAAAAGACTAATTGCTTGAGAAGGTTGTGGAGAGTGATTAATACACTCAAATCCTTTATTAGAGTTCTCTTGAGGAACCCTAATGAAATAACAAATTCAGAGAGAGGACAAATTATTTTCCTTTTTTGGCAAGTAGTTATTTGAGCAGAACAATGCTGCCAGCTGAAGGCATCATTAAAGGCATGGCTTACTGTTGCACACCAAAACCCCTACTGTGATAAATGGCAAATAAAACATGTCTTTCATCCTCACATCAAGGCTGCTGAGGACGAGCAGAGCAGGGCTGCCAGGATCAGGCTCTCGGCGTTCCCCGGCACGAATGGCCTGCAGAGGGCTCTCCAGGCCCTTGCTGAGCCTCCTAACCCAGTTTCACGGGCTGCAGCTGGAGGTTTTCTAAGGTCACCGAGGTCCGTCTCAAAAGAGCTAAACAAAAGGATCCTTCAGCATAAGCACGCATTTTTTTCCCTTTTCTATGGCCTTGCTGTTTCTATGTACTATCTCTAGCCACAACTTTGCCTGCATTATTTGCTTTAGCAAACAGATGTTAGAAAGTCACTGCTAAATATAAGTCTCCCCTGTAACAGTCACTGTGGAAAAAAAAAAAAGGAAAAAATGCAGCAAGCTTGGAATGGGAATGAACTCTTTCAGTATTTTTTGCTTACTGTCATCTTTGAGGCAACGGTACTATAGACACACAGAACACAGATTACTTGTTTATATTTAGTTAGCTCATTCTGTTCAGTTCCTAGAATGATCTGGGATGTGCAGGAACACAAATATTGCATTGAATATCATTCTTTAAAGCTGACTTTACTGCAGGATACACGTAATTCTTGACACATAAAGTGAATAGCAGAACCAGCCACACATATTTCTTATTAGCATGCTTGTATTAAAACCCAAAACCAACCTACGAGCAAATGCTTTACATGTACATGAACATGAAGCCTGCAGCAAATTAAATTTACATATATATTTCATGGCAATGAAACCCTTGTCTTGTGAGTTAATAACATGTTTTAATTGCTTGCAGCCATGGTTTTTCTTTGTAAGAATATGGCCTGTACTGGAGGAAGAAAAATGCTCTTTCCCCTTTGAAAATAGCTGTGTTTTAAATCCAAAATTCTTGCTGTGATTATCTCTTCATGTAGATCTGGAAAATTCAGAAGGAACAGACTATTACAGCAACCTTAGTTCCTGTCTTTCCTTGTCTGGTTATACTGAAAGGAAGAACCCTCTAAAATTAGGATAATTGAGCTGTTTTTTGTTTCTAGTAGATTTCCTTTATGGAAGGGGACATCCTGTCGCAGTCCTTGATGGCACCTTCTGGCATTACTTATTTGTTTGCCTTTTCAGGAAAAAAAGAGTTTTTTTCTATTTTATTACCTTTACTTCATGTTCCTATTTCCTTTCCTTGTAATACCAGGGTGGCTTTAGCTAGGACAAAAGTTATATATGAAAAACTTACATCCTGTTTTTGTTCCAGTATGCAGAAACACAGCTGTAGAAATAGTCGTGTAGTTTTTCTTTCTTACAGGATCTCTGAATAAGCCATTCAACATACTAGTTCTATTCTCCTTAATTGTAGTGGC
Organism: Zonotrichia albicollis; assembly: GCF_047830755.1. Taxonomy (NCBI): domain Eukaryota; kingdom Metazoa; phylum Chordata; class Aves; order Passeriformes; family Passerellidae; genus Zonotrichia; species Zonotrichia albicollis. Next base: position 64,931,118 of record NC_133822.1, read on the forward strand.
AGCTGCCACTGAATTTCTGAAGCTGAATTTGCTGGGACTGTGCAGTAACCACTGGAAAGAAAATACACAATATTAAGAGAGAGAATTGTAGGTAACAACGGGAAGCTTTAACCATGTCACCAGGTGTTAGAGACTCACAAGGCACATCTCAAGGCATTGAATGACATGTACAAAAAACCCCACAACTCTTCAGGTGTTCCCAGCTTTATTAAGTTTTACTACATTTTCTTGTCTTTAGATCAGCTAAGGGTAGAGAACCATTGCTCTCCATGGTAAATGGCTGTGGGCAGTGAGATCTGTATGTGATAAGACTGTCAGGCTCATGTACAAACTGTTTTTTGGACTGCTATATAAGCATCTGTAAGTACCTACTGACTGGTACTGTTAAAAAGCTTTTCAGCCCTAAATCTGCAATATTGTCAAATTTTATGCAAAATCTCTAATCTTCTGAAGTGTGGAAAACTAAATTCCTTTAAGCAGTCAGGTACTGTACATATGAGGGGGAATAGTAGACCTTTCTAATCTGTCATTGCTCCATTGCACATGCCACTGCTGGAGGCTGGGAGACTGAGTAAGGCAGTGGCGAATTTTTCTGAAAGTGTTACATATATTTAAGTTTTCCTGGACATGTTCTGGTTATTTTGGGCAGAGATTTTCTACACAAGGATTTTGAAGACTTAATGTGTTTTTCCAGGCCCTAGTAGGTCATAATCTGCCAACCAAGAACCACACATCTGGAATTCTTCAATATACTGCAAACCAGCTTCATATGCATCAAACCATCTGCAGATGTGCAATGTGGTTTGTTCTGTGCATGTCCAGGAGGTTCAACATGTCCTAAAAATTCTGGATTTACCGTGTACGTGTAGAAGATATATATATGCTGATAGATTTCCAGACCAGATGTACTGAGATGCTGTGCACTGACAGTGACAAAGGTTATACTGGAAATTTTGACTCTGCAGTGCTTTGATCTGAAGGATGTTCTAGCCTTCTGTGTTTCAGGCACTAGTCCTCCATGTAATTTTCTCCAGGCATTCCATGTAATGTCAGTAGTCACCAGGGATACCCTAGGACCAGTGGAGCTGACTAACATCCATAGTGTCAGTTGGGTAGTGTCAAAGGCACAAAACTTCAGATTCATGGTGTTTCTTCCATTTAATGCCCATTACCAAATACCTTCCTGAGCATTATGCCCGACTCTCCTTGCTAGATCACAGAGAAAGGAGCATTGCTCCCTGGAGGTATGTTCTTTTGTGGGGAAGCGAAGGGAGTCGACCACATCCTAATTGATCAGCATTGAACTCCGATTTATTGATCCCACTTACACACTTTTATAGTCGTGTTAATCAAGCTCATACATACTACAAAACCCGAGCTCATCATTAGCCACAGATTACACACCAACCCCTCCTTTGTTGCCGAAACCTGTGGTTTTCTTGCTGAGACTAATACTTGTTTTTCTCATCCTGTTATTGACTTGTTATTTATCATTCAAGGCCTCCATGTTTTCCACCATGCCTTTCTCACCACTTCCTCAAGGACGTGGTGTTTACTGTTGTTAAGGGAAAAGCCTGAGAACTTGCTGCTTACAGCTGCCTTTTACTTTTTAACCAGCTGTACATGTTCATGGCCTCACTTCCTTCAAGCCATGTCTGAGCAAAATTCTCCAACACTTTTGGAACAACAAGACCAGGCACAGTAGAAGAGGCTTTAGAAGGTGTCAGTCCAACCTGCTGCTCAAAGCATGGTCATCCTGGCCAAACGACTCAGTTTCATCTTGAAAATGTCTGGAGAATGAAAAATTTCTGGGCTGTTCCAGACTGTAAATCCCATCTCTTGGCCTCTCCTCATGGGGCATCAAGTGCTCTATCTCAATGCCATCCTGGTCTCCCACCACTAAATCCACTCTAGTTCATTCATCAAGTTGTGTACTCTGGGGTTTCAGACTGTACGCAGACTTTCAGAGCTGTTAAAGGTCACGGAGTAAGAGGTGCAATCCCTTCCCTGATGGATGTGCTGCTTGCCGTTACAGTCCAGGAGGTTGCTGTTTTTCCTTGCTGCCAGGACACACCCAGTGGTTCATGCTCAGCTGTCTGTGTCAGGGCACAATGAGGGTTCCCTGAGCAATAGGAGCTGGAATTTAAGCTCAGTGCCCGGGCCTGCAGGGCCGGGCCTCTTCAGCCGATGTCCATCCCACACCACAGGAGTGGCGTGAGTGGGGCAGGCCTGGAGATGGTGCCCAGCCTCAAGCACAGCCTGGTGGTGGCCAGGCAGGTCCGTGGTGGCAAGGCAGGTCCTAGGTCAAGCTGGGAAACCAGTCAGGCTTAGCTGGTTTGTCCATCAGGTGAGGTTCAGAGGGCCATGGACAGGTACAGGCACAGGCACAGGCCTGGATAGGTCAGTCTGTGACTGAGAGAGAAAGCCTTGACTGAGAGTGGCTCCCAAAAGTCAGAGGATGGGAAGTCCTGCTGTGTCTTCCTACAGTTCCTTTTCCACCAAAGCTCTGTTCAGCCATCTGGTCCTAAACACAGCCCCTCTGGCACCCAAACCCTTGGAGGGCTGGGGAGTGCATCCAGGATACTGACAGCTGTCTGTGGAGCCCCCAGATCCTTTGCAGAAGAGGTGCTCCCCAGTCAGTCTCAGCAGGTACAGCTGAGTACATATTTCTTTCCCATGTACAAGACTGTGGATTTGTTCCTGTTGAATGTCATAGATTTCCTGCTGTTGCATTACTCCAGTTTGGATGGGTGCTTCTGCCCCTAGATGGTGACCCAGTGATCCATGCAGCACTTTGCTGTCATCAACGGACTGCATGAGTGTGAATTCCATCTCTTCCAGACCAATGATGAAGATATTACAGTCAAGCAATAGTAGCATAAACACTTAAAGAACATAATTTGTAACCAATCTTTATGTGAACCATCATCTCCATGATCTCCAAAGATCAGAGCACTGATTGTCCATCCATACCATAGCATCACAACCTGGATAAAACAGCATTGTTGGGGAGCATATCTAGAGTCTTTTTGAAGTTGAGTGAGAGACATCTACCAGTTTCTCATCAGCTGCAGAGTTATTTATCACAGCAGACAATCTATGAAGTCTCTCATGACCACACAACTCTGCTTCATTCCTTACTTGCTGTCTTTTTGACACTTGATAAAAGATTAACTAATGACTCTAGCCATTGTTAGCTATGTTACGTGTATTTTATTCCTCTAATATTATCTTCATAAAAAGACACGAGGGAAAAAGGACAGGAACAGATAACAAGGGAACATCTTGTGATAAGCTTGTTAAACTTCTAGATTTAATAAAGAATACAACAACATGGCTTTATGGATCAGATGTTCTTGCATTCATAATTCAGGGATTAAATGGGAACATTATTCTTATTTCAAAAGGATAGGATAATCACTTGCTATTTTATATGCTCAAGTTTTGAATTTCATTTTAGAGACTTTGAAGAATATTCCTCCTTCAGCCTGAATGGCTTTTAACTTCCCTTTTCAAACTTTAAATTCTAAAAAATGCATAACAACATCTCCATTTCTTGTAGATCTTCTGTACTAACTTCACTATAATAGCAGTGATCCAAAGTCCGTTGAAGTGAGCACAACTCTTCCTTTAACATAAGTCATTTCCGGATCAAGCAGTAACTGACAAAGCATGCTAAGTTCATTTTTAATTTTTTTACCTGAGGCTTTCTGCTGAGGATATAAAAGAAAAATCTGTGGTGAATAGCAGCTTCCTTTCATGTCCCAGATGCCTGAGCATAGACTATTGTTCTTGAATTATTTGTTATAGAAATTTAATTTTAATGTTTGTATATTAAGCTTATTGTCTAAAAGTTCTTTTGATTGTTTGATACCTGATTTCAGACAGAAGTCTGCTGTCTAGGTGTGAGCTACCATGTTTGCCTTATTTTGATTCTTTGGTTAAAGTTCAGACTACTAACGTCATGAGTGAGTCTGGAATATAATCAAGGAGACTATAGATATCTTACAAGCAGCAGACAGAGAAACAGGACAAGGCATTTTGAAAAGTGTTAAGCTGCTCAGGGTAATCAGATGCAGTTAGCTCTATAATGCTGTGCCTGAGCTAACAAGCCCTGTGTAGAAGAGGGACTTAATTGTTTAAACAACACTAATGCCACTAATTGCACTAATAGCAGGTGATTCTTGTCTGGTGACACAGCAATAAGTGAATAGTATCTGCACATGGCCAAGAGGATGGCTGCTGTGTATTGACTATATAAACGAACCATAAATTCCCAAAGTACTGTCCTGAGGAATATTATGTTACTTCTACCTTCAGTGGTTTGGGAGGTACTGCAGAGAAACATACACCTATATGGCAAAAAGGTTGGATTTCTGCTTTGATGGGTTATCTTCAGAATTTGAAACACTATCAGCACTGGGTCCCCATTCCCTAGGCTGGTATCCTTCTACAAATTCAGCCAGGAATTCAGTGAGATCTTGTCAACAGCAGATGTATTGGGTAAAGTGTTTGGGTTCAACAAATCATCACATACCAATGAGATTTTTTTAATTGAAAATTCTCATCAGCGCAACTGGTGAGGTCTTCCAGCTCACAAAGGGTAATTCCAACACACAGTCAATATTGCTAACATGTTCTTCATAAGGAATTTCAGAAAACTGCCAGTTTTTGTGGGTTTTTTTTTTTATTTGTTTGTTTTTCTTTCCTAAAATCATATCCAATAATACTTTTGATACAAATATATGGAAGTGCAAATTTATATTTACCTTTATTAATTATTTCTACAGACAAAAATCAAAGCATGTCTGAAACTAAGTTATTTTGATTAGAGTGCAGAACATATGTTTTTTGATGCTAACACAACTATAGCACAAAACCACTGGGTTATTTTACTATAGGACAAGTCACTTGAAAACAAAACCAAAAAAACCCACCAGGCATTCCTATCTGGGTTTAGATTAATGTTTCAAGTGTATACCAAGGGATTATGATTTCTGGAATTTCTTATGCATAGTTGCTACCAAAATGTAGTGACTGCCTGAACCCCAAAGCTCTGAGCCATTTCTAAATTTTGTCTGAGCTGAGTTCACCACAATTTCCTAATGATGTTATAGTTTGGCAGTGGCCTTGAATAGTTTCTTTACTTTTCTTTTGTCTTATAGAGGCAACTGTGTAGCAGTCTTTTGATGTAAATTCAAGTAGCAGGCTTTCTGTGACAGCTGCGTGTACATGTGAATGCTGTTAATGCTGTCAATCCCAGTGGCACAGTTTTCTTCTTCTAGCAAAGCACTGGATAAAAATTTCCTGATGGAGCCACTCCAAGTTGCTGTGTATGCATCAGACCATATTAGGAGCCTTGGGAAATTCTTAAATTTCCCTTAAGCTCAACAAATTGCTGTATCATCTCTCCTTTAGGACTTGATAGAATATTACAGAATTGTAGAATGGTTTGTTCAGTGGAGGTTACTTGTTAATCTTGCATTGAAGTCGAGGAAAACAAAAACAGGGGTAGGACACAACAGCAGTGGATTTTACAATGGCTAACCAAAGCATGTTTTTACCTTGAAGTGTGGAGTTGAGTCTCAGGCTAACCATTATATAAACCAGTGTTTCCACACCTAGTGACATGTTGGCTCCAGTCTTGAAAACTATAGTTGACTCCTGGGGCTATTTGGCTGTTTCGGGGTTGGGCTGCTACAATTCCTGATTTCTGGCTCGGGCCAATGCTACTTTAAATACTACAAACCATATGAATAAGTTCCTAGAAAAGTATTTTTTGTATTATTAGTACAAGGGACAAAATATTAGGAGATAGATTACTTTCCTTATTTTTCTGACACACTATGATATTTTGACATACCTTGCAAGTGAATATCTTAGTTTTATTTTTTTAGTTTCTGCTGGAAATATTTAAGGGTGCCTGTGAAATGAAAAATGGAGAATTTAGATTACCTGTGTTACATTTTGGAAAAGCCCTAGAAATTCTCTCAGAGGTTCCTGGCTATAGGGTGTACCGAAAATTTCCCCTTTGCCGTATTTTTTGCCTCCAAATCACACTGCTTAAGGTTCCCTTTAATCTTGCTCCATGTGAACTTAAAATGCAAAATAATCTTTTTGAAAACAAGCCTTTAATGACTCCTCTCTAAGCTTCAGTTTTTTTAAGAGCTGCTATTTGTATCCTTCTTTTCCCAGCCTCATTGCTTCAAGCCCAAATCTTTTTCCTGTTAAGTCTTCCTGTATGAAACATCTCCAGTGGTCCTCTTGTTTTGAGGCCACTCTAATACCATCCTTGTTGATCTGTGGCTTATTCCACAGCTAAATGGCTGGTTATTAACGTAAGAGTTCCATGCTAACTCCAGGATTTATAAGTTCTACCAATGGATTTCCAAAATCCTCATGGTTTTACAAAATAAGAAAATGAGAAAGACAGGAACATTTCATAGGCTCAAAATCACTAGCTAATGTCTAGTTGCCATACATGTCAGAGCACATATTTTTAAACCAGCTTGAAATTATCAGATGCTTTTAATAACAACTGTCAATATACAAAAGCTGAAACATTCTAATGGACAGAGTTAGATTTTTTCTTCCTTGCTTTCAGCAAATTGGAATGAATGAAAGAGAAATTTTATATTTGAGCAAGAATAGGAGAACCCTTATTAGATGATTTTAAAATGCTGGAGAAGGTCTTGTGACTAATTTAATTTCTATGAAAAACATTAGGACAAACTCTATTAGAGCTAATACCTTAACCTCCCCCTGCCTTCATTCTTTATTGTCTGAGAGTGCTTTAGATTGTGCTGTGAGGGAGCAGCCCAACTGCTGATTCATAGAGTGAGCTTTGGCATCAGCCTCTTGACTGCTCTTAGGGCTTGCACATGAGCACTGGAAGAGAATAAAAGGCTGTGTTTGGCAAATGACACTCCTTTAAGTCATGCAATTCAAATCAATGGCCAGTACATTTGAGTAGAGCATATGAGTAATTGAATGGGGGACGATTGAAGTGGCAACCCTGAGCTCAGGTGTTCAAGTAAGAAGAAGCAGGGCAGTGAAGAGCGAGCCCCTCATAATTTTGCTTGATTTCATCTCAGACTTGCTGGAGGTTTGAAAGAAAATTGAAATTCCTTTTAAAGAAGCTTATTTAGATCTACCTTACAACACTCAAGTATTGGCAATGGCTCCAAAACCTACATGATTTTCATGTCCACTGGAAATATATTTCTTTATTTAGCCTTTTTTATTTCTAGAAGTTATATTTAATTTTTATAATTGATATAAATTATCTCTATTATTTATAATTAATTTATTACTGAAACTGCTGTTCTTGCTCAAAGTTATGAGAAATTAAATCCCTATTTGGTATTTAAGAATGAGTTTGTACATGATTCCTTACCACCATTTTGAAGGAGGTGTGAACAATTCTTGAATTAGAAATTTCATCTTGACAAACAAAAACCCAAAAAACCAAAGAAACAAAAAAAAAAACCCAAAACACACAAAGCAATAACAAAAAAAAGTGTTATTAGGTACTCAATTATTAGGTACTATGACTTCAGGGTGCAGATCACAGCATAATTGCTGTGCTAAGATCCTGGCTGGTTGTTGTAGCTGTCTAACCCAGGGCAAAGCATTTCAGAGACTCACTTGTACACACGAGTCAGTTTAGCTTTAAACTAAAAAAAACTTAGCCTTTCTTGTCTGCTTGGGTTAATTAGCCGAAATTAGAGATAATTAGTGAGCTAGCTCAGGTGGAACAATATCCTGCTGCAACTATCTAGTTTCTGGTTCTGAACCTGGTTTCCCCTGAGGCAATTCAGTGCTCTCTGCTGAGCTGTGTGGTGAGAGCTTGCCCTAAATAACTCGTCCAGGTTCAGCTGAGTGCAGTTCAGAGCCAGGAATAGAACTGCCATCAGTTGACTTCATGACCTGCCTGAAACCATGCTATTGTTGGTTTTCTCAGAGTTCTTGATTTTATTTTTAAAAAGCTTTCAATTTTTCAGCTGAGCAGCTTGAGGCATAAAGAGGTCAGTTAATGGCACTACTGGGAGTAGCACCTGGTATCCTTTGGAGAGAATATCCAGCTCTTTGGCTCTAAGCAGCAGAACATGTAACCTCCTTTAGACTTACTCCAGAAAGGGTCTATAAATAAAACAGCGCCAGGTTTGTTTTGAGCCCACACATAAGGAGTTTATTTGAAGGCACCCTCAGGCAGCCTTTTCAGTTATGAAATAAGTTCTGAAACTGCTCTGCTGTGGCTGAGACTTTTTAGATAGTCTCGGGGTTATACAATAAGTAGTACATCATTTTAGTTGCTGTTAAGGTTCCAGAATGTGGCAGTTGCCCAGATCTGTGAGATAACAAGCTGGCGTTCTTCTTCCCACGTATTTGTGCTTTCTGCCAATTGCAACTCCTCCTTCCCCCCCTTTTTTTTAAATTTCTCCTCTGCACCCTGTTGGGAAAAGGAGAGCTGACAGAAGGCAAGAAAGGTTGGTGTGAGGTCCATTACAACCAGTGCCTGTTGATGCTTGCTGTTAAATGAAATGTGACATGGATTGTAAGGACCCTTTTTTTTTTCCTTTTTTTTGTGAAGAATTAGATTTTTCCTCTTATGATAAAAAAGTGATTCACATAGACATCACTGTTCAGATCCAGACACTCAGCTTTATATATTCTGTGTCTGATTTCAACTGGACAAGTGAGGTTTGTTCACAAGTAAGCATTAACAGACTGCATCGCAAGCAAGATTTCATAACTGTTTTCTGTATTTTGCTGGGTCCAAGGTAGCTGAAAGCTAAAGCTCTATGTTTATCTACATTACCTGATGCAGTGACTTAGTAATCTTTTCACTGGTGCACTCAAGAAACATGTGGTCTTATTCATCTTGAAAAATAATAGGAAAGAAGCTACATAATGGCCAAATATGACATGCACTAAGTAGCAGGTAAGTTCTCAAATTGTGGTGTCTACATTGTGGATGAGATGTTCCAATATATATCTGGATAGAAATTTATTCAGTTTAAGGATTTATTCAGTTTAAGGATTTTTTTGATTTAGGCCCAAGCACAAATCAGTTAAAAAGCCATATAGTTTACTGTTTTTGCTAAACAGAGATGCCTGTGTTCCCTAAACTCCATATTTTATTCTGAAGTTCTGCTTCTGGATATCCCAGAATATTGGAAGAGCAGACAATATAATGGCTCAAGTGGATCTTACTGGAAGATAACATACAGAGTTTCCATCATTAATAGAAGAGAAAGAAATAGATCTGAACAAATATAAAGGAATTTATGCAACCTCACTTTTGAGCAAGCCTATAGAGTATGTAAGAGGAAGAGTACTGAAAGGTGTGAAGTTTTGTGGATAAGAAAGCAAATATTAAATGAGTTTGTTGTAGGTAGATGGTACTAATCTGGCTAGGTGTTGTTCATTTCCAAAAGAGCTGTTACCTTTAGACAAGGGAAACAATAGTCTTTTTCTACCTATAAAAAGGTAAAGTCAATGTTGTGGTACCAGCCAACAAAAGAGATTACTACTACTATTGCCAAGTAAACCTGAGACTAGTTGTAAAGAATGACATCAAGTTAGCATTATGAAAAAATCTGAAGAGAGTTATGACTGAAATTTCTCAAGGCGCAGTCTTGGAACCATTACTTAATACTTTCACTAATTTTCTTTCTGTGTTGAAATCATTATTCCTTATAAATAATGTTGAACACAAAAAGTTAGTAATCATCATCAAATCAGAGGTGTACTGGGATATCTTTAAAAAAGAAATAGAAAGAATTGAGGTAATTGAAATAGGATAAAATATTAAAATACAGAAAGCAGTCTCTGTACTGAAGAACTAAAATTAATTTCTGTTCAGGGTGATCAGTGGCGTAGAGGGCACATTTTACAATAGCAAATAAAAAGATCTTGGCTTAAACCACAGAATGGAGACTGAGAAGGGACAATTGCTCTCTAAATGCATCCGAGGGAAATAAACGGCAGGGAGGGAGGAGAACTAATTAATCTAAAGGACATTGCTGGCACAAAACCAAAAGTTCATTATAAAATTTAAGTCAGAAATTAAAGGAACTATCAGAGGAATGAGGAATGTCATTCTGATAGAAGTAATGGAATCAACTTCATTGAAGTAGAATCTACTTAGTTTATGACAGTAATTCTATGATATGATATGTCTGTAATAGGAGACAGCTAGACCATGTGAGTCAGAAGGCATCAGAGAGTCTTATGCCCAACCTCATCTTCAGCAAGTGTTGATATTTCTGTCTAGAAGTTCACAGAGGAGACAATATAATGGTCAGCCATCACCAGGTGTAATCTGTATACAAAAGAAGTATATAGACTTTTTTATGAGGTGATAAATTTCACATTCACAGATTACCCTAGAGGCATAATGGGACCAAGGCAGAATATTACCTTAAATTAATAATAAAAAAAGGATCTGAATTTTATTATTCAAAAAACCCTCATAAAGTCAGTCAGTTATGAGTGCAATGCGCATATTTGAGAATAGACACAAATTATGTCAGAGGACATATAATAGACTAAGTCAATATTGCACTTTATATGATTACTTTTTCCTATTGAGAAAAAATGTATCATGTCTAGGATTCTGTCCATCATGTTCTACTTATGCTTCCTTCTTTTCTTATTTACTGGCTTCCCCTCCCAACCTCAAATGCTGTTTAAAAAGTTGGCTCTGATCTTCTATGGATGGACTGACGACATTAAATCATTTCGCTTTTTTAATTTTTTCTTAGTGCATTTAAAAGATAGAATAATTAGAAATCACAAAAATAACTGTGATTTTATGTGTCTTTGCCTATTTAGTACCCAGACTCTTGGTGTATCAGGTTACATTCTAAAAGAACAGAAAATAATCCATTTTTTTCATCCTGGATGATGCAGTTTTTTGCTGTAGAAATTAGTGATATTATGCCACTTAAAAGTGGCAGAAAAATCATAGCTAGTATCCATAATTGCTGTGAACAACATTTATTCTATGGCGAAACAAGGATTTTGATTTTCAACATTGTCAATCTGGCAATTTCTGCAAGTCATACATTGACCTTTTCTGTAGAAGTTTAATAATATATTCAGTACATATGCCTTGACCCTTTGGTGCTGGCTTGATCTTTATGAGCTGGCAAAATAAAAATCAGAACTGTGGTGCTACACAAACACTGATAAATGCAAGACATTTAAGATTTTTTTTTACCTTTACCCTTCTACTTTTGTTCCTCTACTATTCATGTAGTTTTCAGGGACGCTGTTTTTATGACTGCCATTTCCTTATTTTTTGTGATATATGGTTTACTGAAAGTAGGGCCCTTAATTGTTCAAATGCACCAAAACATTCTATATTTCATGACAAACAGACTAAAACTATCTGTTTACATACACTTTTTAAAGATACCCATATGTAAATGTCATAACTAAAAATAATTTAAGGGATTTAAAAATGTTTCAAGTTTTTCATATGTTTTAAGAAATCTTAGCTTGGGGGATGCCAAAGTATTCGTTCATCTTCTCTCTTACTCAGACATAAAAAAGAAATTATGGGAGAAAAAAATCTGAAACTTTTGTCGCCATGCAGAGGAAACTCTTAATTAACAATACTGTATTAACTGTTATGTGTCTCATCTTTCAGGGGGTTAATGTTAGTATCTTCAAAGGAAACACAAAAATTCACTGTTCTGTCTAGTTTTTGTTCTTACTTATACTCCATACTGTTTTGCGGAGAAAAGAAGAAACTTCACAACTTGTAAAAGTTGTAAAGCTCGGTATGCTTTTATTACGACGCGCGTCGGACGCAAGACTCTTCAAAAGGGCATGCGTGCTCTTGGAGACTCTGAGTCTCCTTTTTATCTTTTTTTCTAAATGCATATGCATACAGTTTCAAATTAAGTTCATACATATTCATCTTGCATGACACTTAGCACTAATTCTTCTTTATCGGAGGAATTCCTAGGTCGGGGGCAGATTGACTTCGTGGTTTTTCTGTTTTTCTTTCTCTGTCTCCTCGCTGTCTCTGGAACGCGGCCTCTCCTTCAGCTTTAGCTCTACAGACTCTTCACTTCTCTCAGACACTTCACCTACTCTGTCTCATTCCCCCCTTTCCTAGGAAATAAGTAAATTCTTTTACTTAAGGAAAATTTCTACGACAATAACTGTCTTTTAGCGCTTTACCATGTACATTCGACAAAGTGGTTAGTACAGCTATTCGTTGTAGCATCTTACAATTCTAAATTAACAATATAATAGACAATCTTAAGCTTATCTCAACTAATATCAGTAAAACTACAATGGGGTGACACAACTTATTAAGGACTCTATTCGCAGTTGGTGACTATCTAAAGATCACATTTCACTAGTGATTATCCGTATTTTATTCTTTGTAGGACTCTGGTTATTTCTTTTGTATTATGTTGGATGGTAATTAAGGTTTTCTTTCTACTTTCTCGGATTTCTTTCAAGACTTCTAACAGGTCTTGGTGCTTAATTAATTGTTTTACTAATGTAAGGTTCGCCCCGATAGGGGTAGGTGGTAGTCTGTGATACATTGTGTAATTGGCTGTAATCAGCTGGTGGGATGTTACTGGTACCAAATACGAAAAACTACACTTAATAATCTTAGCAAAATTACAAATACAAATACAGAGATTAGAATGGTTTCTACTAGACAGAATAACATCATTGCTATCAATTTGTACAGCAGCACAAGCAGTTCTCAAACATACACTCTTTTCTAGTATATACGAGCACAGTTTTCTGGTCAGTGACTGGATGAATTTCAAAGTGACAAATACTCTGTTCAGTGTCTAAACACATCTTGGGCATTTAGCAGTATTGCTTTCGCAAATGAATCTCATTTGTTCTCTAGTAATGCAGGATTCTAAGTTCACTATCTGCCACTTTTCATTCATCTTTTCGTGCCCACACTCTGTGTTCTGAAGGATAGAGTGTTGTTTCTTCATGGTTTAATCTTAGGGCAATGATGGGATGGATAACATTAACAGTGGCATTACATATGGTAAGCACAAAGGCAGTGGCCACATTAGAAATAGGATCATAGGTGAAATTCACCATAATCCACCAGGATTAAAACTTCTTTTCAAAATCAATTGCATTATCTCATTCAATTTTCTGAATTTCAGCTGGAAAATTACCTTCACTCTTTTCTTATATGATCAGAGCTGCTGTTGCTTGTATCCATAACTGTGCTTGTATATAACTGAAAGCTAAAGACACATTATCTTGAACTATACTAAGTGCTTCTACTATCAATTTGTGGTCTTGGTCTCTGGCCTGTTCATACTTCTTTACTTTGGCAGTACTTTTGAAATCTGTCACTGGCTAGTTCTTAATGCCAGTAGAGATTATTATAAAGGCTGCTTCAATTTTGTTAGGTTACCTGCTGCAGCAGCCAGTTTATTCATCAGTATTTTTGAATCAATTCTATTTAAAACTCTTAATCTTGTCTCTAATATGCCAGTTAGATGTTTGTTATGGGGAACAGGAACCGCTTTCTGTCTGTGATCATTCCTCCCTGCTAGAGGGATGTGCTGGGCTCTTACTACAAATTCAGACACACTTCACAAGTGTATCTTACAGAGGTTTAGGTCATACTTGAGACAGATGTTTGTTCTGAAATGTAGAGACTTCAGGGAACCTAACTCCTCTTTCTCCCTCTAAAGCACCTGATTTCTCAGATGTGTGGCAAGCAGGAATGTCTCTCCTGGTCACTCACCTTGCCTTTAGCTAAGATCAAGCTGTGGACTGTGTTCAGGGCAGAAGATAATGGAGGGGAAATCTTGAGAGAAAAGCCTAAATTCATTGCAGTGCTTCAGAAGAAACTGGGATCAGGTTTCTGTTATTTGAAACAGCACAAAAGTGATGCTCAAAATAAGGCCTCGCTGTGGTAAAAAGTGCAGTGTCCACTTTGAATTCAAATGAAAATCTGACAGTAACTTGAGCTCAAAGGCAGGTCACTTCTACAGGCTGTGTCAGGGTGAAATTACACTAACAGTCTGATTCACTTAGGTCATCACAGACTTCTTGGTGCTCATATACACCAGGGGAGGTTCAGACACTAATTACATCTGGTCTCTCATAAGCTATCTTATTGATGACTAAGCACTTTACTTTGATTTCTTCTCTTCAGATTCTTTGAAGTGTTTACAGCTCTTGTTCTTGCTATTCTTACTGCTCACATACTTGATTCTCGTGGATTACTACAGTAGATATGTTTAATATAAACCTTCTTTATCTCAGAAGGTTTTCCTATGGATCCAGTATACTGATTAAATGCCAGGGACCAAGGCTATTCAGTATTGCTTTGGGTGGAGGTACTCTCTAGTTCTAAAACTTCAGTTATAATTCTATACAAAACAATTCTGTACACTAAAGTATGAGCTACTCTCGACCGCAATATACTCATTTTGCTCGAATAAGTTTTAGTCTCAGTTTATTGTCTCCTGGTGTCACTCTTGAAGGGGCTTCTGGGCCTTCTTCACCCGTGAGTGATGGATTCAGCATTCTGCTCTTTGATTTTGATTGCAGTGAAGGTGGTGAGAGGTACTTGCAGTGGTCTCTCCTACTGTGGTTCTGAAGTCTTCTCTGTAAGAGACTTAACATATACATCAACTCCAGGCTATCTAACTCTCTGCTCCGAGTTCTAGCCACAAGTTTCTCAATTACTCTGAGCTGTTCGCTTAATGCCACCATGTAAGTGGACATTCTGGACATTCTCCTTGTATTCTATTGTCTTCTATAAGGCATTCTAAAAGGATTCAGCATTCTTTTAGCTCAAACGGTTTAGTTTGAATTTGCAATAGTGCTAGTGGAAGAGCTTTTTGCCCCAGAGTCTTATGATTTGCTGCTTAATTAAATGATTCATTCTCTCTCCCTGGCCGCTTGATTGGGGCAGTATGGGGTGTGAAGTTCTTAATCTATGCCCAGATGGCTACTAATCTGTTGCACTATTTTGGAAATGAAAGGTGATTCTTTATTTGAGGATATTGTGGTTGGAATTCTGAAGCGTGGTATTATCTCTTGTAAAAATGATCTGGTCACCTCTTGAGCTTTGACAGTTCTGTGGGGAATGTTTCTGGCCACTCTGAAAATGTATCTATTAATACCAGTAAATACTGATACCCCCCTTTCCTTGGGAGTTCTGAAAAGTTGATTTGCTACTGCTATACACGCCCATGGCCTCTCTTAGTCTGACTAAGTTTTGGCCCGGGGGTATTTTGAGGTTAGTCTGGAGGCAAGGATCATATTATCAGCTCACCTGAGTGATAGTGGCATATAGATTCTTGACAATGATACAACAGTCTTTTCAATCAGATGTGTGTGTTCTAGAAAGCCTGTGGGAATTACTACTCTAAAGTCAACACTTCATTCTAGTGCACTCTGTATCACTCGCAGCCTTGGTCATTTTGAGAAAGGAGCCACACTCTATAAAAGGCTTTAAGTAATTAGGCTCTAGTGTGTTTTCTAGTGCTCTTCCTTCACTAGTAACTACGAAAATGGGAAGGGATTACTAGCTCTCTTTCAATGGTAGCCCACCCCTTGCAGTTGTACGTCTTTTTTGATTAGTATTATTGTATTATGGCTTACCTTCGAGGAAAATCTGTACCTCACCCTTTGCTGCTTTCTTTGCCTCTCCATCCGCCAGCTCATTTCTTTCTTCTAATTTTAAGCTCACTCTCTGGTGTGCCTTAATATGCCTTTTCAGGTAACTGAACTGCTTCCAGCAGCTGGATTGTCTCTTCTTTCCTTGTGAGGTCAGCAGTCCTCTCTCCTTCCAGATAGCTCCATGTGCATGCAAAACTCTGAATGCTTTTTGCTGTTTCTAAGGCATGGGTCCATGCATTTATCTCAGCATCCTGTGCAGAGGTACCTGTTGGTAAGGGTCTACACTCTATTACTTCTCTGCAGGTAGTCACTGTGAACTTTGCAATGTCGCTTTCTTGTCAGTGAACCAGGTCTCTGCATCGTCCGGAGGAGTGTCTTTTAAGTCTGGGCGGCTGGAGTAGGTAGCTTCAGTGGTCTCTAGGTAATCATGGTGTACTGCTTCTCCTTGATTCTACTGAGAAAAGAAGCTGGGTTGACAATATTAGTCACTACTATCTCTCTATCATCTTGCTCTACCATGATGGCCTGGTATTTCAGAAACCTTTCTGGTGAAAAGCCAGTGGCCACTCTTTACTTCCAGTACTGCAGACACTGTGTGGGACACTAGCACAGTCATTTTTGTCCCAGGATAAACTTGTGTGCCTCTTGAATGTTCAGCACAACTGCTGCTACAGCTCTGAGGCAACTTGGCCATCCTTTGGCTGTTGCATCTAGTTGCTTAGAGAGGTAAGCAACTGCCCTCCGGTATGGACCCAAGTCTCGAGCTAATATTCTCAGGGCAATTCCTTGCATGGAAAAATAGAGAGAGAATGCTTTACTTACATCTGGAAGTTTCAAAGCTGGAGCCGACATGAGGGGACTCTCTAGCTGGCGAAAGGCCCGTGTGGTGTCTCTTGTCTACTGGAGATCTCAGTTCTCATTGGCAATAAGAGCATAGAGGGGTCTGGAGATTACTTTCTGTTTCACTACTTTCTTTGAGACTCTGCATCCTTGGAGTCCTAGGAAATTCAAAAGGCTTACTGTCCAGGCTTCTCTCGCTTCCCTCGTCTGAGTGGCTACTAGAAGATCGCCCATGTACTGCAACAGCTTCCTTTCTTCTTGTGGAGCTTCCTGGGACTCTGGGTCTTTGCAAGCTGTTCTCCACTCGGAGTGGAGAATTTTGAAGCTTCCAGGCACATGGACTATGTGAGCTTGTGTTTGAATGCAAAAATGTTCTGGCTGGCTTCGTGGATAGGGAGGCAAAAGAAGGCATCTCTTAGGCCTAAAACAGTGAACTAGGTTAGCTCAGGTGTTAAACAAGGTTAGTAAGGTCTATGGATTTGCTACCACAGGGTACAAATTCTGTGTTATCTTATTGACAGCCCTTAATCTAGTACTACCAGTTATTGGACTGATTCTTTTTTTACTTTCCTTTTGAGGGTACTACTTAGTTCTCACTGGTTGTGTTCTTTCATTAAGCTTGATGGGGGAGCATCCCATGGGGGAGCATCTTTCACTCTCTCTGGTGCAGCAGAGGCTCATACTCTTGAAAACACTTATTTACTTATTCTAATATCTCTTTACTAATGTCTTCCTTAATTTCAGTGTCTGTTAATATTAAGCTTAACATCTTTATATTATTTGCCTCCAGAGCAACCCTTCTCATTTGAGAATGTTTAGCAAATTGAGCGAATTGTACAAAATCTTTTAGGTATACCTAGTACACATGTTACTTGAAAGGTTTGCAAAACTATGCCTTTTCAGACTGGCCAGTTGTTCATTTCCCACACTACAACATAAACATTCTCCACAGGTACTAAAGCTTTATTTAAAACTGAACACATAACTCTTGTGCTGACAAAAATTCTTCCCTTTTGGGAAGGTTACCTTTACTCCTCCTCTCTTACCTTGGGAGGAAGCCTTTACAAATCATATGTACTCATTTTGCGAACTGTGATTGTTTCGCATTTCAGCGTGATAATCCTTGCCTGATTTCATACGTTGCTATTTTATGCTGCATGCTGAACAACATGTTTGATTTGCTTGCTTTCTCTTTGCCTTGTTTTTCTTTTCAAGGGCCAAGACCAGAGAGCGGTCTGATCTCACAGTCTCTTTGTCATTCTGGGTGATTTCTTAAAACAAAAGACATTTCAGCATACAAAAACTATCTTATTTATCTTCCTATTATAAAACAGTACTAACAGCAATGAAGCACTATAAATCTTTTTATTTTCTGAGCTGCTCTTACTGGCAACCTCCTCCCAGCGAGCCCCTCCCAAAAGGGGCTAATTTAGGAACTTGTTTGCTCTGGTCAGTTCTCATTATTTATTTCTCCTTGCCCTATCTCGCTTCTATTTGGACCTTTTTACAGACCTTCACAGTAGTTTCTCAGTTTTCTTCCTATACACACAGCTCCAGGTGGCAGGTATTAGATGTGATTCTCACACACAAGCTCTAAGACCTTAGGTTCTGAATCCGCTTGACCAGAAACTTTTAATTTACACTCGGGGCGTGTACCCTGACACTTATTGGAACAGCAAAACAGCAATACTAGTGTTTCTCATAAACACCGCACTGCAATAATACCTGCACATCCAGCTTTTGCTCACAGGCCATTCCCGTGTTTCCTGGGGAGACAGGGCAGCCAGAGCTGTCCCTGTGCTCAGGGCGCAGCCACTGTCACCTCACACAGCCTGCTAGCCTCTTGATGTACGAAAGGCTCCCGGAAATTGCTCACAAAGGCAGGCTATTCGGTTTGTTACAGAGAACCTTAAATCCCTATAGCAGATTGTTTCTAGTAAAGACTTACTGCAGTACCAACTGAAGTCTCATAAATCTCATAAGTCTCATTAACTAATTCATCTCATTCACTTCTTCTATATAAACTCTGTTTTACAAAATATCAGTCTTTTCTAGTTCTCTTCTTGCACAATCTAATTAAGCACTGTGTCTACTTACACACGCACTCACTCTCTCCCCCCCTTATCTCAAATTCACTAGAGCCATGGCTTGAATTACTATGAGGGGGAGAATTCTTGGAATTCTTTTAACTCACTTTATCGAAGTTAAACATAAATCACCGTACTATAGTTCTCTTATGTAAAATGCTACTCTTGTTGCAACAAAATCTTAAAATCTCCACAAACACCACTATACAATCTGAGAATCAAATTACTACAATGCAGCGGAAGAAAATCACCACACAAAATCACTGGGAAAGGGCTTATTTCTCAAAGTGCTCACTTTTCTCAACACAACACAGCACACCATAATTCGGCATTTACTCAAATCAATTTTTCTTGGACACAATCAAAATAACAGCACACAGTCTAGAGATCAAGTCCAAACATCTAAGGCAAAGGAACTCTCTGAGCTTATACTCACGGTTAAAATGTACTAAATCTACACAAATCACTACATTCAAACACGATAAATACCATCACTGACATTACTCTACTCGCTTCTCCGCAGGGCACTTCTCTCCCTGCCCCCGCAGCCTGCTGCAGCCGGCGCCTCTGGCTTCACTCGGCTGCTTCAAACACGGGGAGTATTGACCCATCTCCGCACTGTAGGGCACTGTAGATTTACTCTCTTTTATACACTATACACATATCACCTGCATGATCACAAACACAGTGCACTGGCTACACACATTAACCATACAGCAACACAGTGTCCGGACATCACACACACACACAAACAAAACACACGGGCTCACCAGTTCTGCTCCATCAGAACTATGAATTTTCAATATACACATACACGGGTTCACTCGGCTTACTCCCAAAGCCGCTAGCGGTCTGTTCTATCAGAACGACGAACCCGGCCTCTAATACAGCTGCTTTATCAGCTGAACCCCATTTCTAGTACAGCTGCTCTATCAGGGGCAACTATGTGCAGTAATTTTCACAGAGACAACATTCTGATCTCTGAGGTTTCACTGTGAATGGGAGATGCAGGCATTAACTTCAACTGGCATTAACATATAACTTGGAAGGCCATGAACTAACTAAGACAAAGATAGCTTCTAGCTAGAGGATTACAAACCCAAAAAGTTTGAATTTATCACAAGAGCTGAATAGAAGGAAAAAAATTCGCAAATTGTGTTGCAAGACTTGATTTGTGATAAATCATATAAAGGCTAATTTTTTGATAAAAAATTAGCCTACTGCTATTTTTCATATTTGTTCTTAGTAGCCTTATAAAATAATTTTCGAAGGAGGCAAGCTTTAATAAAACTCAGTCCTATCACTGGACAAAAATGTGCACTCTGAACGATATTTATGCATTCTCTGCAGAAAAATCAAAGTGTAACAGCTGAGAATTTTTTGTGCTAATTCTCATTAACCTTGTAGAATAAGTAATTAACTGTTCTCTCCTATACAAGCCCACTGTCTACATTTCAGCAGATTGTGTTAATAATTGAAATATAAAAAAATATAGTAGACAGCATAAGAGGTTATTAATTTTTAGAGATATCCAACCAATAGTGTTATTGAAATGTGTTTGATAAATGAATGCAGTGAACCATCTTATGAAATGAAAGAGTTGTGCATTATGAGACTTTTTGAATAAATAAGTTTGTAAAAAAGTAAACATAAACTACAGAGCAAATTCTCACCTTGAGCTGTGTAGGTGTGTAATGACACTCGTGCTCTGCATTATTAAGCCTAATAGTTATACTATTAGAAACATTGCCCTTACATAAACTGAGAATACTTTTGGATTCCGTCAAGATGAAGACTCTGAGCATAATATTTTTTGCTGGAATATGAGAAGAATCAGCAGCTCTAGAAAAGGAACAATGCTTAAAAACACTTAATGATCTTGTATACTATCAGTATATACATGAAAGTTTTAATTGTACTGACATAATAAACATGTGATACATAAATATTGAGAACACTCTGTTCAGGGACACTTGAGAATATTGTGTGCTGATTTTTAATAAAAGAGGGAAAATGTGAGAGAATGCTGTTTTCAAAACTGTTTATTAATGCAGCTGTTAAAGATTATCAACTCCATATTAAAACCTAGTAAAAGCTGAGGATATGCTGTTGCTATAGCTGTTCCAAAGTATTAGGACTACAACAAAACTGACTTTTGGAGGCGAATTTTGTTTGGTTGTATTTTGGGTGAGTTTTCTATTTGTTTTGTTTTTCATTGACACAACAGAGATCTGACTTGTGGTAGGCTTCCAGGTACTGACACCCTAAAAGTAATAACTGTTTTGGGCAGAATGGTTGGCAGGTATTTGGGATACCCCAGATTATTCACAGAAAGAGGAGAATATACTCCTAGTGCCAAAGTTTTTCTAATGCACATCAGTGTATTATGGAGGAATGCAAAAAAGTCAAGTTCCTTACACGCAAGAAGACTCAAACATTAAGATATTGGTCCTCACTTTTAACTTATTAATAAAGTCATTTACTGAATGATCTCTGAATATATAAATGGATACAAACTTTTAGCTGAGGAATGTGCTAGAAGAGTGAAGTCTAGACCCTCATTCTTGTTTTAATTAAAGAAAGTGGTAAGTTTCCCCGACCATTTAAAAGGGCAGAAAAAAATGTGTAATTGCCTCTTAGGCTTTGCAAATGTGTCACAGAAAACCATGGGAGTAAGAAATTTAGAAGTGTATTGATTTTGCATGGCCTGGTGTTTGGTAGGAGGGGGCCACAGAGGTGGTTTCTGTGAGAAACTGCTGGAAGCTTCCACCATGTCTAGCGGAGCCAATCCCTGATGGCTCTGAGGATGGACATGCTGCTGGCCAAAATTGGGCCAGTTGGAGAGGACGGTAACACCTCTGTGAGAACAGATTTGGGAAAAAAATCAAAAGAAAACTTATGGGGGAATTTTAATTGTGACTAGACAAGAGGGGAATGAGAACATATGAGGAGAGAAACTCTGCATACACCAAGGTTGGTGAAGAAGGAAGGGCAGGAGGTGCTCCAGGCACTGGAGTTGAGGTTCCCCTGCAGCCTGTGGTGCAGACCATGAAGCAGCTGTGCCCCTGCAGCCCATGGGGATCCATGGGGGAGCAGAGATCCACCGGCAGCTCCAAACCAGAGTGGGTGGAGACTGTGATCCAGTGGGAGATCCATGGAGAGAAGTGCCCTGCTCCCCCACTGGAGTAGCCTGTCTTTGACAGACTGCACCCCATGGAAGAGTGACCCATGCCGCAGCAGTTGGAGGGTGCTGTTGCCTGTGGGATGGACTCACCATGCAGCAGTTTGCAGAGAGGTATTGCACACGAGATGGACTCATGTTGGAGAAGTTTATGGAAAACTCTCTCCCATGGGAGGGACCCCATGGTGCAGCAGGTGAATGATAACTCCTCTCCCTGAGCAGCAGGAGAAACAAAGAGTGATGAACTGACTTCAACCCCCATTCCCATCTCCCTGTGTTTTTGGGGTAGGCAGTAGAGATGGAAAAGAAGGAGGGATGAGGGGAAAGGTGTTTTTAAGTGCTTGTTTTACTTCTCATTAACCTGCTCTGATTTTGTTAGTAATAAATTGATTTTATATCTCTAAGTTGAGCCTGGTTTGCCCTTTTCACCCCACACTTTAGCTCAGGAGTTGTTAAATTTTCTCTCCTCTATCCCGCTGTAGCAGAGGAGTGAGCGAGGGGCTTTTGTGGGTACCTGGTGTCCAGCCAGTGTCAACTCATGACAAGAAGGTTTAATTTTAAGTAAAAGAACCAGGCCTTACCCATTACAACCTGGGAATGAGATAGGCTGGCATAATTAGTCATCCTATGTAGTTTACACCAGCAGAAGCCTAGTCCTTGAGCACAAAAGCTAGTAAAATACCTCCAAATAGAAATATATATTTCAGCAATGGAAGCAGGAGACAGGAACTCCACAGTGAATTCTGACCATAACTCCCTCTGTCAAAATGTTGCACGAAAAATTATATTTGTCTGGACAGAATAGAAAGAATAGAAAAAAAGTCTGATACACAAAGATAAATATGATTTTCACACAGGTAAAGATTATTAAGGAATATTTTTCAGACCTGTAAAGATTTACAAATTTAGTAAAGGGAACTTTCATGGGCTTTCCATTATTCTAATTCTTCAGTTTTTGATTAAGTCAATAATATTCCTTATGAATGATAGAGTTAAGGATTTTGAGCTTGATTTTATGGCTGTTTAGCCACATGTATGCCTGTTTAAAATGCAAATACAATTACATGCATATTTTCTACATGTAGGCAATTATCTTAACAGATATAGAGACAGCATAATTGTATCTGCAAGTGTGCATAATTCACTGTGTCTATGTATATAGTTATCTGATTTGTTCACATAACTACAATAATTGCATACACTGTAATGCCTGAATTACCTGAGAAACTTTGCCTGATGTGTTTTTTTGACTTCCTTTGATTTTATTATCTAATGAAAACAAGTAGTGTATAAAACAATGAATATGTGATAAAAGTATCTTACATTGTTAAATACTAATTTTTTCCATATGATTGTATTTTCTGTGTTCTAAACATAATACTAAACTTGAGATCATTGTTAAAATGTGAGGTCTAAACAATTGCAGACTTTGCTTGTTCTGTAAACTGGACAATCTATTGGGCAAAACAATCCATTACCCTGGGCAATTGTTTGCTGAGGCACTCCTGTCTTAATTGGATAAATAGATATGTGATAAATCGAAATGTGATAATTACATTATCACATCAATTAAGGCACAATATGTAGGTTTATAAACTATGAAAACTGAATTTCCTAAACCTTGTTTTCCTACTAAAGAAACTGCAATTACAGTTTTTACCAATATCTTTTTGTTATTGATTGGAATTCAGAAGAATTCAAAAGTGAGGAAGAAAGCATAAGCAATTTTCTATTGATTTGTGGTGGTATCATATCAGGTGGAAGCTTTTTGAGATTACTTTTTTTTTTCTCATGTATGCATCCTGTGATTGTAAATAAGAACCTGGTGAATCTTTTATTCTAGTAGACAAAAAAATTGAAATAATGTCTTTCTTATCTATGAGGCTCACTGTTCCTTTGCACATTTTCAGAGACACTAAATGCATTTCTAGGGCAATACATTTTGCTAAAATTGCACTTTTTTTTCTAGGAGTTCCTCTTCTTTTAGATAAATCTGATGTATACCTCAAACACTGTAAACTCATTCAAGTGTAAACTGGATCGAGTGTATTACTCTGTAAAACTGCATGTTTTATATTGCTTAGAAAGTGTGGTTAAAGGATTACTAGATACTTTGCTAAGTAGTTAATCCACTGGTTTGTGTTCAGGAAATATAATTATTCTTACCTTTATTCCTGTATGTATTACTCATTTACTTCTTCTAAATAATTTTTAATGTAAAATTCCGAGTACTGGGTGTGAGAAAACACTTGTTTACCAAGTCCTGGTACATTAATTTTAAATTCTTACCACTCTTCGTCCTTATTTTGATATTATTGGTAATATGAGGGCACAAATAGAAAAAGCTTTCTGGAAAATAGCTTTTTTATGAAACCTCAGAACATCCTTAATGTGGGAAAAACACAAGTGAATGGAAAGCTAATAGTGAAGAGAGAGAAAACACAGCTATATTTGATTCTGCTGGTATAGTAACATATGGGAGACATTATTTAATAGTTCTTTTCAGAGTCTAATTTCATCTGTCATGAAGAAGATAAAAATCTACTATCAGGCAGAGACTAGTTAAATATATTGGTGGGTTGTGACTATTCATTTTTCTTGGTAAATATTTTTCTGTTCATTCATTGCATTGAACACTAGAAGGGCAGCACAGAAATTCCTTGCATTACATATCCCGGATGAATTCCATGAAGTATTTAAGTCATATGAAAGCAGCTATTGTAAACCTTTCCTTTCTTGTCACATTTAAAGCCATTCATTAAGACCAGAAAGGAAGTTATCCAAAACATTTCTGAAATTATTAGCATTCCTTTATTGCATTAAACCTAACCTACAGACAAAGAGATATGAATTATCACATCAATTAAGCATTTGAGTATCTCATGAGATGGATATTAGAGGAAAAAATAAAGAGAATCTCAAAATCGTGCTTGAGTATTTAACTGCTAAAAAATCTTTAGCTACATCTACTCTAACTGCTGGTCTGTAGAAGTTTCTTTATAGTTTTCTTCAAGATCCATATTCAGTTCACAAGTTTAGTTTAGTTTAGTTGCTATTCAGTTGCATCTTTGTTTCATATGCATAAAGTTTTATGCCTATTTGGTGAAAACAAGCATATGCTTGACTAATTTCCCTTGTAAAGATCAAAATTTGAAAGAAACAAACTCAGTGTCTGCATGTGTAGCTGTAAAACTCTTTTTGCAGTTAAGGGATTGAGTTTGTAGTGTCACCTTAGACCAGTTTAAGGTATCACCAAGGAAGGCATGTGTTAGATTTTGGTGTGTACCTGCAACTGGGAATCTGAAGTGCCAGGAAAGTTTGTACACCCATAAGGTGAAGGTGGTCTGTCTGGCAAACTATTCATCAGTTATCTGTCTTCATTTTAAAATATCTACAACAAAGTGAATCCAACTCCCCAAGTTTGACTAGATGTGCAAATGGTTTTATTTCAAGTATAGTCTTCATATATATTTACTGAGTTTCTGCTTTGCAAAAATGAAATTTTCCCATTTTTATCTAACTAACATTTTCATAGCCACTAACCCTTCAGATTTTAAAAATTATTTACTTTTTCAGTAACTATTTAACCTGTACTGTTTGTTTTCAAGTACTTTAACTATTCCAAATATCCGTAAAAAATACTGGTTTCAAGGTAAGAAGTTGGTTGCAAGTATTTAAAAGCAAATTGTAAAACAAAAAAGAAAGGAAATAACATTCCTAGTTCTTCTGCTCAAGACTTGACACCTCTTTGAAAGATAAGAGTTAGGCAGAACTGAAATTGTTGAAAACAGTACAAGAATAAGGAGTTGTAATTCAAAGATGTGTGTCAGCCAAGGCTTTCTAATGGGGCCTTCTGGCCTTGAAAATATGAATCCATGAGTATAAATCTCTGAAACATAAAATGAAATGTTATCAAGATTTTGTCAGGCAAAATATTTTGTCACTTTTCACAATGTCAGCTGCAGCATTTTCCTAGAATATAATTCTCAAGAAGATGCCACTTTATTTGCAGAAAGAAGTTTTCATTTTAGCTGGTTAATGAAGCATTGTGTTTAGAAGCGCTTCTTTTTCAGTAAGCTGTCAATCTGCTTTGCTTAAAGGGTTATAAAAGCACTTATTCATTGTGTGAATTCACGCTTCCAGGTATTTTCAAAATCTGTTTTCCTCATCACCATCTAGGAGAAAAAAGGGGAAGGGAAGGCCTTAGGGACATCGCAGACGCTCTGTGATATGCTCATTTGAAGTGTGAATGGACATTGGCATGCCCTGGACCTTCTCCTCTATCTTATCTGCCTTTCTGACAGTATGAGGGAGACAAGAATGCCAGAAATCTTGTCTGTCAGTGCAAATTACCCAGTCTGAATTCTTACTGGAACAATGTGGGTGTCACTAGATTTTGGAAAGAGCTCAAGCTTAGACTACTGCTGAAAATAAGTAGTACACCTAAAAAGGAGAATGTGGTGAGTTGGGACATAACTGTAATAACAATTCATAAATGCAATATGCATAAGGTCTCAAATTTAACACCATAAGGGCTTTGAAGTCTAAGAATCATCAAGTAAGATTTTGCTGCAATGCCTGTCCAAAATATCTTATACTTCATGCCAAGATTTATATTTCTAGACATATGTTCCTCTAGTTCAGCCCACTTGATCAAGGTCTTTTCCCATCTGGTGGAATCTGCATTAGGAGGTGTCAGTCATCTCCTTTTGTGCTCCTGAATCCTATCTGAAATCTTGCATTTTTTCCTGCAGTGTAATCAGCGGTGGGTGGCATTGAAGCTTTTAGTTCATGAGGGAAGCAGAGCCACTTCCCCCAGCTCCTTCTTGGACACCTGACGGCGGGAAGGGTGCTGGTCATCCCTGCCTGAGGAAGGGCTTGGAAACTTATGTTCAAAAAAAGGCTATCAGACAGACAGCCCAGTCTAGTATGTGAGCAAAACTCCAGGGAAAAGGCAGAATTTCATTGTTCATACTCTTTAATAATTGTTCTGACCAATTTCACCCTCTGCTCTTTGTGTTAGCTGTGATGGTCCCACCCCAGCTTTCATGGTCTCTATTGTACAGTCTCTGCTGGGTGGATTCCAGGACCAGAGCCACAAATCCAAATCCAAACATGGCAAGTCTTCATGCCTTGAGTCATTGTGCAGCCTAAAGTCCTTCTGAGGCTACTTTAAGCACCATTTGACTGGTATTTTAGTGACACTTGGTTCCTAGAGCACAAGTGTTAAAGGCTGTACAGTATAGGTGTTTTAAAACACAAATTTGTGTATTTGTACTGTATAAAGTATACCATGCTTAAATTGTTAAATATAGCACACATGTTGCTTTCTTGAACTACTGTTCTTTTAAGAAAATCTTAAACATTAGGGAAAAAATAGTATTGGGAATGGCATGACAGAGTAGAGGTAGATATATATGTGTGAAAATTCCCCTCCCACTAAGGCAAGAGGAGTCTTTTCCAGAAAACTACATGGGAAAGCCATGCTAATAATGGAAGCTCTAGAGTTTTGTTAATGAAAAAAGGAGGTTATAATGACATTCCTTTCAAGAATAATATGCAAATGTCTTCTAAATCAGAGAATATAGTGAAAATATAAGTCTGAAAACAAAGCTTTCTTTTGTCTACCAACAGCCTCTGATCTCCAATGTAAGAGGCTACAAACGTTTCTTTTTAGTGAAAGTTGATCTATGAGCTTGTTAAGAATAACACTGAAAACAATGTTAAAAATAGCAGTTCAGTTAACACAGGACAATAGCTTTTTTGTGGTTGGTGATGGCACGTAAAAGCCCCCAGGCTGAGAGCAGGCATTTTAACAGCTTAAAGCAAAAAGGAAACACTAGATCATGCATTTTACCTTGATATGTCAGATGGAGAGCTATCACCCAGTAGGGCATGCTCTGGGCTGAATCAGGGATAAAGCTGATCTATAACTTGGGTTTTTTAAGTTGAACTTTCCATCCAGATATATCAACAGTTATGAAACAAACCTTTTCTCTCAATAGTTTTCTTTAACTTATTCCTGCCAATGTTAAAAGAGTGCCTATAATTTCTCATTTAAATTTTTCTGGTTTCAGTTTTTTGCCACTGGATTGGACACTCTTCAAAGAATTTCTCCACAAGAAGGTTTTATACAATGCATTCAAATTCCCTTTCTTTCTGCTTTTTTATAAAGCAAACAGAAGGACTTCTTACAGTCTCTCACAGAAAGACATTTTCTCCACCTCTAAATATGTTTATGGCTTGTTTTCTGAACAATTTGATTATGTCATTTTTAAAAAATAGCTAGCTAGAAAATGCTAGCCTTAACTGATCCTGCAGTCTTACAAGTATGCTTTCTTTTTTTTTGCCATTGCAGAAGACTGTTACGCAAACCACTGAAAATGAATGTCAAATTGCTCATCCAGCACTTCCCAGCTGCATCTCAGCTTTCCAGGATATAGTCCATCATTCTGTAAGTAGTCACATCTTTGTAGATTTTTTACTTTGTATTTAGTGGTGTTTAAATTAATTCTGTGAATT
Organism: Zonotrichia albicollis; assembly: GCF_047830755.1. Taxonomy (NCBI): domain Eukaryota; kingdom Metazoa; phylum Chordata; class Aves; order Passeriformes; family Passerellidae; genus Zonotrichia; species Zonotrichia albicollis. Next base: position 64,959,396 of record NC_133822.1, read on the forward strand.
TACTAAGCGATACAGAAATGCTTTCTGTGTTTGTCTTGGTCCACTAATTATCCATTCTTACTGAATGACTTTGCAAAATAGACTGGAATCAATACTGTGTTTAATTCTTGATCAATGGCAGAGGTGCCAAATCACATAGAGTACTGATCACCATTAAACAGAATTCCCACACTGAAATATACCTATAGCCAATTCATAATCTGTTCAATGTATTTCTTGCTTATTTTGTACAGAGCTTTAAAAAAAAAAAAAGTGTCATGCAGTAGAAAGTTAAACTCCAATGCTCCTGACAGCTTATGTTATGCAATTCAGAGGCAGATGGAAATAAAAAGACTGAATGGGAAAAATCTTTGTCAGGCACTTTGCTTCACAATGAACAGCTGAGAAATCATGCTGGTTTGACAAGATACAGTTTTGAAATAAACATTCTGACTGGCCTCAAGTAAATCCTTATCTTTCCTGACTTTTTAGATGATTCCCAGGCCAGATTTTTCCATTAGCCTTTTAGAATATAATAAAATAACTTAAATTAGAATTAGGTACCCTAAATTAGGATTAGATTGATGTTTACTTTCTGGAATGCTTGGTACACTTTTTGATCTCCACCAGTATAAAGAAATATAGGATAATTGACATATTTAAATTTTCAGTCATTTGCCAATGATTTGAAATAAGAGTTTTTAAAAGAAGCCCTGGAAAAACATTTATTAATTTAAAATTTATATTAAATACTTCATTTTCCTTGTAAGAAAGGATCTTCAAGGCATTTCACTTAACTTTTTAAAATTAGGGGTTTTTTGTTGTTTTGCAGATTATTACCATTAGCAGATGTTTGCTATGGGCAGTGAAAATCTGGTTCCCATTGACTACAGTGGTCAAAAATGTAGTTTTGTTGGAGATACAGAATATTTAATGTGGTATGATATCAGTTTCATATGAGAAAACACTGTATACTGCTCCCCTCAAATTGTAGTCTCATGGTAAGTAGCTTCCATGATGACAGCAGTGACAACCTCTTGATCTCCTCTGCTGTGCTAACATAAGCTTTCATGAGGTTGGACTCTTGGCTGAAACAGTGAAGCACTGCAGGCCAAATACACCCCAAGGGAAAACCCTTTTACTTTCTGGCCAGTGAGTTCAGTGATCTTGGTGGCAGTGCAGCCCCACAGAGAATTGTGCCAGCTCAGCTGTGCCAGGACATGGGGACACACACAAAGGCACCTGGGACAGAGATGCACATGAGTGTGGGAACCCAGGAAATTCTCTGGCTGCCCTGGAGGACTCGAGACCCTGTCAGGGGGCTCAGAGACCTTGGCACAGAGCCCAAGACCCCTGTGCCTTTGATTAAGCCCTTGGAAAAAACAAAAAACCTTTACATGAAGGATTACGAGCCACAACAGTTTAAGTAGAATGACAGTGAATTTATCACAGGGTGAAAAAGTAGATTTTGGGGTTTTTAGAATGGGGGTTCAGGAGGCAAGATGGAGGAATCTGGGCATGTCCAGCCTTTCTCCTTCTTCTTCCTGGCCTCAGTCTTCTGCTGTGATGTTGGCACTTTTAGATTGGTTTAGAGTAGAAGCTCCCTGTCTAACATAGGTGATAGGTATTGGAAAGTAATTGTAAACATTGTACATGTAGTTTTTAGTATAAAGACACAACACTGCCCCGGGGGCAGGCAGAGTGCCTGGAACTGTCCTGCTGGATGGAGCTTGGCAGGACAGGACAAAGCATATAATAGATAAGATACAATAAACAACCCTGAGACCGAGAAATGAAGAGCTCTGACTCCTTCTATGAGCGCCGGGCTGGGAAAAGAGACTTTCTAGCTTTTCTCAGTGTCACTCTGACAAGCTAGAGATCCCAAAACATGGGGAACTTCTTGCTCTTCCAATCTGGTTACACAGAACTGGCAGTGTTAAAGCAGTGTGAGTTTTAGTTAAAGTTAGGTATCAGCCAGCAGCATGCCAAATGCCAAGCACAAACATTTCAGATCAAGATTTGCCTCAGTTTCTGGGAGGGGAATTTGTCTTTAAATTACTGTCTTAGATGAGCTGGCATGCCTGAATGCAAAACATAGAGATTTGTGTTCAGTTGTGACAAAGAAAAGTAGCAGCACAAGTCTTCCATTCATGTGTTGTTTAATCATTCAGGTAATTTAAAGGCTCCTGAGATCTGTTCTGCTAATGTAAAGGAAACTTCCCTGCCCCATCATCTACTCTGGGGGTTACTCTTGCATGGCCTCCAGGCAGTGATATGGGATCAAACCCCTTTTACACTGGCACACCTCACACTCTGTCAGACCTGGTATCCTTACTGACTCCACCCCTGGTTTCCCAGAGCACAGTCTTAGTTCAGATACTTAAAACAATGTATTCATTGTGCTATAACTAAACAAAAAAATAACAGCTTGAGCTGGGTGACTTTGACAAGGGGTCCTGAACAAAGGAGTCCCCATGAGCTTTTATACCCTAACAGGGCAAGGGTGACAAAGTGTGTGCTCAGGCTTAGGCTCCTGTCCCCAAAGCTCAGCCTGCAGCTCTCAGTGCACCTGCACACGGAAGTTCCTGCACCGAGTGTATTCCTTCACACCAAACAGAATCATGTAGGATTAATTCTAAGTGAAGTGAATGCGTCAGCATTGAATAAATGTGGCTTAAAATGCTAACATAAAGACACTCAAGATCTGATATCACCCTTCTAAATTTCTGTATAGCTGTAAAAAGAAAAATTTCTTAGTTTAACTAAAGTTATTAATGTTTGTCTAACTTGTATGGCCAGTGGACATATACATGTATTATTTCTACTGTTTTCTGTCTATTATTGCTAGCTCAAAATGTAAAACCCCAGGACCAGATTTTTTTTTTTCATATCCAAGTTATCAATCCTGATTTCAAAGCATCCAAATTTTATATCTCATTGCCAATTAGACAGCTTTTTGAAATTTTTTTCAGATTTAAATAGTGGAATCTTGTCCAGAGGATGCCATCCTAATTACATGTAATCAGATTACACATGTATGTGTGGCAAAATAGGTTCTTATTCCTTCTGTTACCTAACCAAAGAGATAAGGAATTTATCTAGTAGGTGATTGAACCTAAAAACCCACTTTCTTGCCTCCAGTTTATAAAACTCTAATTACCCTGTTAATTGCTGGGATTTTTTTGCTTTTCATTTCAACAACTTGCTTTCATTTCAACAACTTGCTTTCATTTCAACAACATATATTTATGTTCATTCAACACTTTTGTGTGAATGAACATAAATATATATTTTATTTTATTTTGCCAGGCTTAATCACATAATTCTTCAGAATGATGTTAACTAATGTCAGAATGATTTATTTTAACTTTGTCCACCTCTCTGTCTTGATTTTTATGTATTACCATTATGATGCCCTCTTCCATAATGAAATTGCTTTGTCTTACCTTACATGAATTTAGCCACCCATCCTTCTCTCAGTCTCTCTGTAAATACTGAAAATAAAACTGGATGTTTGAAACAATTTTTAAACTATGCATATTGCATATATTTATGCAGAAAATAGAGTGACTTCAGTAATAACTGGCAGGGACACCTGTATCATGAGCAAATTTTAGTGGCATAATTTTCCACTTCATTATACGTTTGTTTTTTCTCTTCAGTTGAGGTAATTTTAATGTCCATTTTCTTCCTAGTGTTTGTCAAGTTGTTTGTTTATGTGAAGCACTATAAATATTGTCTCAGCATGTTGCCATAACAATTGTTTTATTTTCAAGCATGTAGTAGAAACCTGATGAGATTGTGAAACTCCCATATAAACAGTTTGAAGGACAAGTGTCTGAGATGTATGATCACAGATGAGTAAGGGTCCATGTTTTCTATATTTTCTATGCTGTTTTATTATAAGACTGAACCTAATTTGAACATTCTTTAAGCTTACTAATAACTTCACTATAATGCTGTTCATTTGAAGAAAGCAGACAATTTCAGAGTGGGACCTACGAAGACACAGGATTGTTTAATTTCTCTCCCCACCCCTCTTCAAACCTCTGATGAGAGTATGATATCTGTGGGTTCAAAAGTGCCATGTGTAAATGACCAAATTCTTCTGCAGAAGCAGCTAGATGTGGTGGCTGCTGTTTAAAGGTCTGGCTGACACTGTGATGACTTATGTATGTGACAGCTCCGCTGATTTCAAGGCCATTTGAAGTCAATGGGAATACTCACAATGTGGAAAGACAAAATGCAAATTCTTCCTCCATCACAAAGTACTTTCACATGAAGAAAGAGCTGCACTGTCAAATGGCAAACACAACCTCTAAAATGGTAGTGTTCTAGAAAGAGAGTATCTGAAACCAGAAATTATTCATTCAGTGCAACTGATCCTTGTTTGAATAATTTTTCTAAGTGAAAAGAATTTCTGCCAATGGTCAGTATGGAAATCTCAAGCAGAAATATTAAACAGTATGCATATTTATAATGTGAATTATGTGAATGAATTTATTTTTCTGCTTTTGTGCATTTTTTACTTAGATATCTGTAAGGCAATATGATACTCTTCCTAGCCAAAGTGAGACATTGGGTCAGTTTTGGACATTGACCTAGGAAGGGTCTACACCTATCTAGAGAAACAGTGCTGCAAGGTGTCCCTGTGCCAGAACTGAAATCAAATAGGCATTAATATATTTTGAGACAATATTAAAGACAAAAGTACCTGCTTGAAAGTCACACTTGCTGAAAGAGAGTGATAACAGTAAACATTAATCCAGCAGTTTACCAGCCACTTGAGCATGATTTTTTGTGTTTGTGTTGGTGCTATGGACTGGAAAAGGGATTTGCAGATTTTGCCATTCACTCAATTATATTCATTAAATTCCTTAAAATAGTGAGTATATGTGGGTTTTTTTTCATTTTACATGCACTTCATATAAACATCTACAGATGTAGTTATCCTGATTTCTCGTGTAAATGAACAGACAAAATCAGCACTAAATCTGAGCCCAATTAATGTTGCACCTATTTGAACCTGACCTGTAAGCACTGCTTATGAATTGTTGGTGGCAACTAATACCTCTTCATTTTCCTTCCTCCTTTTGTTATCTGATCCCTTCTAAATGGTTGAAGCCGTGGTTTCTAACTATTTAATAACACAAAACTTCCCAGAAGGATTAAGCAGAATTTGCAGCAATGAGTGAGCAATTCTGCTTTCTGTCCTGTTTATTGTATTGGTGGATAGGAGCAAGAACTGCTGGAGGATTTTGTTTGTTTGCTTTAATATTTTTAATGTTCTTCTCAATGAAATCAACATTTGGGTAACATGATTAATGATTTCCTAATCTAAGAAACTGACTGTGCAGTCAAGTGGAGATCTGATGGATAACAGTGAGGGCAGAGCAGCTAACATGCTCTGTGTTGGTGTTGCTAATCTTCCATGGAGGCTGGACATATGCAGGGATGCTACTGGAGCTGTTACTGAAACTCAATAAGGCAAGCCATTAAACACCCAGTATCGCCTGTTTCAGTTTTTTGCCTTGCAGACACATCTAAAGTCAGCCAGGGGAGGGACAAGTTAGTTCAATATACAGAATTTGGGTAAATTCACTGAAATGTAATAGATGTGAAATTGGGGAATAGGAAAACCAAGAGCAAATGGTGAACAGCAGCATAGGAGCATAAATGCCTAATTAATTGCAGGCATTTTGGTGATCATGTTCAGCACAAATTTCAGGAATTGTCCCTCAGCAGCAAAAGAAGTCTTGAAGAAATAGTTCTCAAATGGTAGTTTCATAATGATAAGGTATTTCACAGCAGAACTTTCTGTTGTAGGAATCCTGCTGAAAAATACTTCATTGTGAATTGGAAAAGAATGCTTAGGACTTTTTATTGTCTTTCACTCACTATTATGACATACCTGTGTAAGACATTTACAAAATAAAGTATATTAAAAATCAGAAAATAAGAAATTATCCTCATTCTGCCATTACTTTAAACTGTTCTAAATAAAGAAATAAACCTGGAAAGAAAAAAAAAATATTCTGCTTAAAACTAGTTACCTTTTTAGTCTCTAACCTCACTTAGAGGTCAACATTTAACATGTTAACATGTTTAAGAAGTCAGGTTTAGTACCTGTTTAATGAAAAAATAAAATTTATTTTAAGATCATGAAAAAAGAGAGGATTTCAACTGTTACTTAGCTGTTTACACAGTTATTGAAAGGGTTAAGTAGCATGCTATCAGTCATGCATATGAAATTTGGAGTGAGAGGAGGCAAGTGGATTTGAGGTTGTTCTCCTTCAGTTCATTCAAGGTTCACTGAATAGGAAAGTGAATTTTTATTATCACTTCCTGTGAATGAGCAGTTGACAGGACCCATCAGGGAACTGCCAGAAACCTCAAGAGTTTCAAGTATGAAGCCCAGAGTCCACTGCAAAGTTTCCATGACAACACACTCATTAAAATAAAAGGAAATTGTGCCTGATATTTACAGCTTTCAGCATACAGTTGAAAGCCTTGTATCTCAGATTTCCAAAGTATTTACACCTGGGACCCAAGAATGCAGTCTGTCAAGAAATAAAGGGTAGTTGTAACACTTAGCTGTGAAAGTGGAAAGGTTGTTTGCAGGTTAGATTTCAGCATTCTTCAGTTTCTTGAATTGTAGTAAACATCTCTTCTGTCTCTTTCTGTGGTTTGCTAAAGGGTGAAATGGACTTAATATTAGCTTGAAAACAGACTTGAGGGAAGGTTTTAGTGAGAGCAGTTTTACTGAAGATGGGGATTTTCTTCCAAGACAAGGGGCTTAACTCTGAAAATAATGAAATTAGGTTTATTTAGCTACAGATATCTAAATTGTGAAAACTAAATCATCACTGGTACTTCCTCAGGCTTGGTAGCAATCACTTACCAAGTGATATAGTAAAGAACCACAGGGATGAAGGGCAACAATAATAACATAGGTTTTTAGTTTGAGGTACTAAAGTCTTACTGAGTTCTTTTCTTTATTATCCCCACTCCTTACACTGCCCTTATCCACTCTCTCCCTTAACAATCATTTTAGGTCTCTTTTTGTGGCTTTATGCCAAATTATTTTATTTTAAAACAGGTGAGAAAGCTCACAATGAGGATAAAATAATTAAGTGGAAAAGAACAGGGATGTCAAGACAGTAACAGAACTAGAAAGTATTGTCTGTCTTGGGCCAAGCACAGGTCTTGTTGTCCCTGATTCTTCAATTTCTGCAATCATCCAAGAGGTCAGTCTATAAAATTGTTGTTGCTTATTTTGACCTTTGGATGAATCTCACACTAATTGGTTAAAAGTAATCCAGTACATTACTCTTAAAAGATATCATAACAGAGTTAAAGAAAAGTAAAACCCCTTACAAATAGACAAGGCACATGTAAATATACCTCAAATTACATAACTGCCCAGCACACACCTTGATCATACATTATACTGAGTCTTCTTCTTGCCGGACTGTACAAGTACCTTTATGCTGGCTGCTTGCCCAAGCAGGTATCAAAGTGTAGTGTGTGAATAATGTCTTAGGTGAAAAAAAACATCACTGAGGGATGTGTGTCAGCTGCTTGGGAGGATAAGTTTATGCATGTGATTGTATCAGAATTAGCCTATTTATAGCTTCTGATTTGGTAAATGGCCTGCAAGGTCAGACAGTTGGACTCCTCTCTTTTCCTACATCCCAGTGTTTGGGCTTCGATGTCCCTTGGGACTTATTCAGTGCAGCAGCATTTGTTGTTTTCTGTTCTGCATCTGGTCAGGTGGAGTAGAGACAGACCTCAGCAAGAAATTTCTGTCCCTGACAAAGTGTTAACAATTCTGTACCTTCAAAGGAAAGGAAAACATTTTTCTGTCTCCCCAGTTCATCAAATTTAGCCATTTTTCCAAGCAATTCTTGAAGGAATCTTGATGTTTCTCTCTTTTCTATCCTAAGTTTATAGTCTTCTCTTGTTACTGATAGCTGGTTTTGTTCATTTATAGATGGCTGCTTTAGTTTCTATGGTTTTTACATTTAGTTGTCTTTCCTTTGCTAAGGAACACTAAGACAGCACTCTCTCCCCTCTGGCTTCCTAGAAATCCTTACTCCAGTGTTCTGGACATTACTTGATTGCAGATAGAGTAGGAACACTGCCTACTGGAGGAAGGTAAGAGTCCTTTTAGTCTCAGGATGGTCTTTTTCTCACCTGAAAACTCTCTCTGAATGAGATCTCCCTGCCAGGACTTGCTTAAATGTACAGACCCCAGTAATAAGCCCATGAACTCTTCAGTTCTCTTTGTTAAAGTTCACTCCAGCGCATCTACTATTTTCCTAATCTTACCACCTTCATACTGTTAGACCACAAGCCATAGCCACTGCATCAACCAGACATCCAGCATGGGTGTGTAACTGTTTCTCCCAGACATGTAACTGTGACCCTCTGGTTCCTCAGACAGGAAATATGAGACAAGAATACACTAAACTAGTTGGTTGTGTATTAGAAAAAAAGAGTCAGCCACTTCATAAAACCCAAGCGTAATCTCAAAGTGAGCAGAAATCAATTCTCAAAAATAAGTGAATAACTTTTTCTCAGAGTAGAGATTCTTGGCAATGTCCTTCCATTTCTAGGCCCCACACAAAATAGGTTGTATCTCAAGACTTTCCATTTCATTTCAAGGCTTGTCTGGTCTCTAACAGAGCTTCTGACAATAAATCTTATAGGAGCTTAATGACCTGTAGCCCTTTTCATAGTGCTGGCTTTTTTCACCCCTGTACATGAAAAGTGGTATCAATCTTTCCATCCTGCAGTCATAAGAAATATATCCTTGAGATAGTCTAGAAAAGAACAGGAATGAGCTTGGAAAGACAAAAGAAGTGATGAAAGTTATAGTGGGAAAGTTATAGAGGGAAATGTCATATAGAGAGCAAGGGGATTTCAATAATAAATATCCTTTTTATGATTCTGATTTTTTTAGGACTCAGAAGGATACTTCGAATAAATTAGCTGAAATATTTGGTATGTTGTTTCAAGTATTGTAATGACTTTAAAAATATCAGAAATGCTGATAGTGTTTCTTTAAATGTTCTTTACATGCTTTTCAACACAGAAGCCAAGACTGTGTGGAGGTAAGTGTGAACCATACAAGAGGAATCTTAGTGAGAGAAAAAAAACTTTGGTATATGAGGTCTTTTAATACAGTTCAGGATTTTTTAAAATTTCTGTTGTCAGATGAAACTATTAGAAAATATTTTTACAAGTAACATCCAGAAGAGCTAGTGCTTAAAAAACAGTACTCTGTTTTCACAGTGATTTCATTGTCTTGATGGTGCAAATCAGTGCAGATTGAGTTTCTGTTTTCCCAAGATCATACATCAGTTTTTTGGAAGCACTTCACAGACTGGAAAAAAAAAATTAGAAAGCTTTAAAATAGGACACCACAGTGAAGGGATTCACTAACAGTTCCACTGTATTACAGATGTCAATAGAGAGTGGCTCAATAAGTTTTCTTATGGACTTGAAAGACTAAGAGATTGTGAAGATCCTGGGTAAATTCTATTCCAAGGACTCTCATGGTGCTGGGGAAGGTCAATATATGTTGCAAATATTAGCAAATTTGTGGTGATGGGCTTGCTAAATTTGTTGCAAGCAGACTTACAGGATGAATGTAGGAGTCTGCAAGGTTAGGTGCCCCTTAGCCAGCATCTTTGGAAAATTCCCCATTTTCTGAACTAAGTCATCTCACTTCTCTGGCATTTGAGCTTTCTTTCCATCACAAGCATCATCAGACAGCACTCAGCCTGTTAGCAGCTTGTAATTGGCCTCTTCCATACTAAAGGCACCCAGATCTCAGAGAGCAACCACAGGCCTCACAGATACTGTTATTCTGTCTGTGTATAGCAGATTCTAATAAAAAACATCTGCTCTTATTCCTTTTTTTTTTCCGTTCTCTATCAGGAAGCTGTCCACAGAAGTCTGTGAAGTGATTTGGGTTTGGGATCTGAAAATTTTGGACCACAGACAGAATAAAAACATATGACTGATGAGAATCAGAGGGCCCTCACCATGACTGAAGAGACAAACACTTCAGCCCAGAAATCCATGCATGCTGTCTTCAGCCCTCTTCTAGGATGTGGTGGATAGGCATCAGCATATTTTGCTAGGATTTATTTTATGGAGTAGTGATTGGGCTGATGGACAAATTTTCCCATTTTAAGCTGTAAATAGGCAGGAAATGCCATTTTGATGTGCTTTGGATAATGCATGATTATAAGACAAAATCCTGATGTCCCAGGGATATTAGTAAGGAAGGTTTCTGCTAGAATTCCTTGAGACTCAGCTCCTCCCCAGGGCTGTGCATACAAGGAGAAGGAGGCTGTGAACTCAGGAAGTTGTGTTAAGTTCTAGGAAGACCAGAAGAGCTTCTCTTTGATGCCCTGTACCTGCTCTCTGCTCCAGAAATCTTCACACTGTCCCAAGTACAAACCTTAATTGTCATTTGATTCAGTGTAGTGGCCGAGCAGGTGACCTATCTCCTCCTTACTACATCTGAAATGGAAAATGATGGTTGCAGGAAGGAGTGTGCTTAGGGCTACAGGGCTTTTTCATCACCATAGAAAACAAATTTATGGGCAATATATTATGTCTAACTTTCTAATGTGAACTTTAAAGACTATTTTTTGCATTACTTTTTCAAGTGTGTATTGTTCTGGATGTGTTTTCAAAAGACATTTTTGGATGTTTTGATGAAAAATAGCTGTGTAGAAGAACTTCACAGCACCAACCATCCAGTTCTGGCTCACTCTAACCACATGGCAGTACAGCTTGGAAAGAATACTGTTCTGAGGAATCAAAGATATTGGGAACTGGATTACAATATATTAATAAAAAACTCTGTCATTAATATTTACTTGAAAAATACTAAACCTATCAATATTGCCTCCTGCTTTTGAATAAACCCATAGAGATCTGAGTTTTGTTTACTATAATTTTTTTTCTTTCACAGTTTAATTTTTTTGCTCTTTGTTCATGAACTTAACATCTAACTAAACCTTTATTCACAGATGGGGACTTGTGTGTGTCATTTTCAACACATACCATTGTGCAGGTGCTGTAAAGAAAAGTAGTCCCTCTCCTTACATTATTTATGCCTTTTTCATGCAGAGAGGTGAGACACATTAAATGGTTCAATAACTGTCTTCTATTTAATTGTGTCAGCAAGAAGAGTCTATTCTTTCCTGTACTTTCCATTCCCCAGTTCTCTGTTGGTTTTTTTTTTTGGCTGTCTTTGATCTGTAAAGACACAGTCCTGTCTTCCTGAAATTGTATCTTCAGCAGGGATAGTAGGTGAATTGGATCAGATAAAATAAAACCTGATCTGAACACAACCCTAAAACTCAAGCTGCATCAGAATAGCTCCAACTAGCACCAGTGGCTCTTTGACCTTCAAAATCAATGCAGCAAAGAAGTTACTACATTTCTAAATTACATGGATGTCATTGTTAGTTAGGCATATTTCAAAATATAAACATACACAAAGCACTTTATAAAATTTCCTGCAGACCTGGAAGCTCAGAGTAAAACCAGCCATGAAAAAATGCTGCAGATGTATCAGAATTGTCATGGCTTGGGGGAAGATGAACAGACACAGAAAAAGCATTAAAAATATTCTGTGGTGCTTTTGCTACTAGGGCCACAGTCCTTAAAATGCTTACACAAAAGCAATTTTTCTTTATTTCCTTACAAATGAAAGAATCTCTTTCCTGGTCAGTGTCATGCTACAGCAAGTAAACTACTTTTAATCCTTACCCTCACCATAAGGATAGTACTGCTATCACTAATTGGCATCTTTCTTTTGGGATAAAATTGTATTTCCCAAAGTCCAATGCTCTATCAGATGAGAAAACCAGCAGTGAGAAGAGTGTAACTGCACCCATTCTTCCCTTCATGAGGAGAAAGCCTCTGGAGGTGGGTCTGACAGGTGGTGTGACCCCAGCAATGGGATTTCTTCAGCATCATAGATGTCCTCATAACCCATCAGTGTGCAGGATTCTTTTATATGTCTTTTTTTAAATGAAATAAACTGATGAGAGTACATCTAATAAAACATAAGAATAGTTTGAATGGAAAAAAGCCTCATTAAAAAAAAAAAAATTATGTTTATAGAACCTGTTAACCAATTTGATGCTCACAACAATAATTGTAGGAGTGATAATAACTGTAATCATTGTACTATGAAATGAACATTGGGGAAAAAGGCTGTGCTAACAATAATCACTGAAATAGACAGCCACTGGAGCACGTAATCAAACAAATCACTGAAGAAATCACTGTAACATTTCTTGGATCAATAATACAAATGGTTTGGTACTTACATAAGTGAAAAGAATGAGAGCAATTAATTCAATTGTTACAAATCATTGATCAGCTGCCTTAAAAAAAGTGTGCCTTTTAAAACCTAAAATATTCCTTTGTGTCACGAGTCCTTGCAATGAACCGTTGAAACTGGAAGTATATCTTCAGCTGGTGCAAAGAAATATAACTTTATTGAAGTCAATGCTATCAAGGCATTTTAGATCAAGGACTAAATACCTTCAGTTTTGATAGAGAAGCCTAGAAGAACACCACTAAGTGGGTACTTCATCTTTGATGGCAATGGCTCTCTGGATAGTGTTTGGCTCCTTAGGTAACTGGATGAGTTGGAAGATTCAAAAAGGCCTCAGAAATAAGGGAAATAAAATTGAGAAATGGCTGCAACACAGGGAAAAAAGTAGAAAATAATTATATAATAATTGAGAGAACAAGAGGGAGAGGAGGGGGAGAGAGAGTGAACTGACAGGACAGGACTTTCAAAGGCACCTTTGTATCTTAGGATACTTAGGTACTTACCACAAAGAGCTTTGTGATTTTCAAACATTTACATATTTTGGGGTGGTCACATTAACAAGAACCCCTCAGTGTCTAAACTCCATGCTTGGGCATGATGTAACAGAGGTTAGGGCTGTCTGCACTGGCAGCTCAGTTTGGAAATATGCTAGTTCTCTTTTCTCACTTTTTTGTGTGGACAGGCGAAAGTTTGGTAGAAATTGGCCTGTGTCTAGGCCCAGGCAGAATGGGAATGAGACAGCACCTGGCATTTAAGTAGCTGTGAAAATTAAGTGCCTTCCAAGTTTAACAGCACCTGATCAGTGATCTGTGGATTTTAAATCTGGAGTTATGCTCCAAATCCTAACAGGGTGTACAATGTTCTTTGGTGGATCATATCTCAAAGCAAAAGTGTCCAACTCATGTCAGCAACATTTTACTTTAGTTTGGATCTTAGAAACCCACATAATAAAACAAGCAAACAAACAAACAAACAACCTTTGTTGAAGGGTATTTACTAACCTGTTCAATATGCTTATCTACATTCTTTGTGCAACAGTGATATTAGTCCAAAATTATGAACTGTTTTGTTTTGAAGGAACATTTGTGTTTAAATGTCTTATCTTCAATATATTCACCTACTGAGCATAATTATATCTTTAATAAAATTATTGATTGGGCCAAATTGGTATAAAAGCTGCAATTAAATGGCAAGGGACTCAAGACCAGTGATTAGGAAAAGTGAGGTTTAAAAAATGTTTACAATAAATTGTTTTGAAATTCAAAACAAAATATAATTAATAACTAAATATAATTAGTTATATCAGCTAAAAATCAAAACTTGTTTCAATAGTCTGTATGATTTTTAGAGTTACTTAGATTCTATATAAATTTAATAATGGATATTCAATCATGGATGACTTTTTCAAGAAGAGCAAGTTTCCCCTGCTATAAAAAAATCTAGAATGAAAGGGTCTTTCATGTATATAAAAAGACATCAAACTTTGTTACTGTCTTTCTGTAATATGAAAGATGGTAGAGGTAGAAGTCAATGGTAATTTTTCATCAGAAGGGTTTTACCTGTATACACGTTGCCAAGGTAGTAAAATGGAGCCATAGGAAATTCTTTACAGTAATTGCATTAGTTGTGTAATAATGGCAACAGTTACAATAAACAGCCTTATAACAGAAGCAAAAGCCTTATTCTTTCAGTTATATCCAAATGTTTAGTGGAACATTTTTGTTTTCAGCAGCTTTCATAAGGAAACAAGACTGATGAGGACTAGAGTGAGAAACAAAGGTAAAACAAGTTGTGCATGATTGCAAAACAAATCAGTGTCACAAGCCAGGAATAAGATAGCCAATCTTCTTTCTTACAGACTTGTTTTTTTTTATTGTCCATCATAACAATAGCATAAAATTATTTAAATGAACTGATAGAATGAAAGTTAAATTAACAGCTGTAGGATTACCATTAGAAAATCATGCATGAATTTTTGCTACTTATTCTAAATGTAAAAAAGGACTACTCATCTGCTTAATGTTCAAACCTTGATTCTGTATTATTTGGAACACTGAAAATAAAAAATGAAACTATGCTACAAGCAGTTATCAGCTGGCTAGATCAAAGATCACATTAGTAGAGGTTTTAGGTATTTATTAGGTAGCTTTCTGGACTCTGATGTCCACCTCTCACTGCCTTATTAGTGGAATGCATTGAAAATGAACGAGAAAAGAAGCAGAAGCAACATAAGATTGACTTGCTGATTTAGGGCAAAATAAATTTTTCTTTAAGAAGTCAACTTAAAGAACTGTGGTTTCCTATTGATCTGTATGCTTTAAATTACTGTACTGGTGCTGAACTACTCAAAATCCTATTATGTTCCTATATTATCCTCTCTTAGCTCCTCTTCTGTGCAGGCCCATCTAAGCTGTGCATTAGTTGATTAAATGTTGGCCAACAAAATGTGTGATAAGAAAGCTTATTTTACCTTTCTTCACTAAGGGCTGAAATTGGCCCTTTTTTCTCACACTTAGTTAATTTCCACAAAATTTTTTGAAGTGTGACTTTGTTACCTTTATCCCTCTGTCAGACTGGACTAAAATTGTCCAGTGGGTTCAAAAGTCACTGCAGACAATTGGACAGATATCTGCACAAAGAGCACAAATCACATCAAAATTGTTTCTTTAAGAAAAAATAGCAGAAAATAGATGTAGCAGATCTTGATTTATTTTTGCATTGTCACAATTTACTTTTTAGTTTTATTTTTCAAATGTGAATCATAAATGGGTGGTGATTATTGTTCTCATGGAAGGCTTTAGTTTCATTTTATTTATGCACTGAGAGATCAATGTGACTTTGGTTTTTCAAACAAATATCCAGGGTAATTCACATACAGCTCCTAGATTATACAAAACACTGAAGTCTAATTAATTCATGATTATTGAAAAAAAAGATAACTAAATAATATTATTTTTTAGAGCCAATGTCCTAACTGCATCATGAACATTAAGTAACCAAGATCCATCATCTCAGTTTTCTGATTATTAATTTAAAAATAAATGTGAAATTTTGCCAAAATATGAATCAAATATTTTCTTCAGTTCTTTTATTTTCATTCTTTCTTGAGTGTCTGGAATTCATCTCAGGACCAAATGTGCTGAAATAATGAGGGATGATATTTGACATAATAAGGGGATTGTATTCACACCTGAACCTTTATAAGAACATTGCATGACAATTGCATGACAAGTCACAGCCCAAATTTGTGAAACTGACAAGTATTTGTCTCAAGTTCTAAAAAACATGCAAAATGCTGACGGTTTCCTGAGGAGGAAGGAACATTTAATGAACGTGGCATTGAGAAATATAAATGCTTTTGAACAAAAATGGGATTCCACAACACAAGGAAATGCGAACTGAGTAAGTGCTGCATTTATTAGCAATAGTCCTATTTGGTAATGAAATATTCTGTCCAGAAGAGTGGCAAAATTAGACTGGATGAAACACTGAGGAAAATATCAGAGGAAACAATAATGCATTAGCAAAAAGGACAAGATGATCTACCCAGTGGACACTTGTAATTGTTGCAATTCAAAGCAGAATCTGCTGTAACTGAGAATGTCTGGAGTCATTGTGTTCCTTTAAAAGAGGCAGAGATGCTGCCAATTATGACAATTGTTGTGAAGTACTACATTCACTGAAAATCTTGGGCTTTTTTTTATGTTTCTGGAGGGTAATGCAGATGTTTCTCTATTCAAGGCTTCATTTATTTTCATGTAAAAATAAGGAAAGAAGATTGGAAGAGAGACATTTCTGTTCATGTGCAACATATTCTCCTAAGGTGGAGACAGGGCAGGAAGACTCAAAAGAATAAATTCAGGAATAAGTAGTGGAACCTGACATGTATAATCAGCAGCTCATCCTGAACCTGAGGAGGAGAGTTTCATTATTGACAAATTTGTCTTTATAATCTAAATGGTTTCACCTTTGAAGAACTGAGCTGCCCAGGCTCTCCAATGGGAAGTGTTTAATAGTGCTATAAGAGCTCCATGCCATCTAAAGCCATGTTCAGCTGTTTGTTTATCCTCTGTAATACAACAAACCTGCTGGAATTCTCCTGCCCCCAGCTCCCTAAGGCTCCTGTCCTTGTGTCCTCACCTGCAGAGCAGGTCCTGCCAGGCAGGGATTGCAAAGCTCACACAGGGGATGGGCTCACAAAAGCTGCTTTTCTGCTCAAGAGGAAATTAACCCCAGTATCTGTGCTCTGTAACAGCTGCTCACATCCAGGATCTTGTGATACCTGCCACCCAGCTTTCTCTGTCCCTATATTAGACAACTAAAGCAAATAATTCTGTCTGACACTGTGATCCCTGAAGATACAGATGCCAGCAGGGGACCATTCATCACATTTGAAAGGAGATGTTTGAATACGGAATTTCTGAATACAGAAATGTTCTCAGGATGTGAACAGCTCTGCTCCACTGACTGTAGAAGATCTATATCTCTACAGATATCTGTCTATATTTATCTCTATTCATCTACATCTCTCTTTCTCTCCCTCCATCCCAATCCTCCACCTTGTATCTTCATCATCTCTATAGGTGAATTAGATGATGCAAAAAGTTCTCCAAAAGTTAAAGATACCTGAGCTAAATTTGAGCTTCATTTCCATATTCTGCTTTCTACCTAGGATAATTTGAGATCACTCTAACAACAAATGGGTCAAAATGGTAATTCAGAAATTCTGGTACAGCAGTTTGGAAGCCTTGGTTTACCTTTTCTCTCTGACATCCTGGGAAATGGGTCACATATTCCTTCAGGCATACAGTAGCACAGGGAGTGGCATACTGAATAAACTGGACCCTTTCCACTGCTTTATGCAACACTTGGTTTCTAGGAACTGCATTGAAAATACTTTCTAACAGGCAAAATGGTGGTGAAAAGCAGGTTTGCTTTCCTAAAATATTATATGCCCTAGCTCCTCTCCAAGAATATCTGTGCAGGAGGACATGGAGCAGTCAACTGGGAAATGAAAAATGGGAATACAGAATTAGATTAGCAAGGTAAAGATATTCTGATCACAAAGGGATCTTTTACTTTTAAAGTAAGGGCACTGCTGAGACCTGAATCAAGGCTAAAGTAAATTTGGCCAGTCTTTTGGCCACAGACATCCCTAATAAAAACCTGAAAGTCTCATGTTAGCAATCAAGAGACTGTAATTTGCAGTACAAAATAAATTCATGAAATCATTATGAAACTTCAAAACAAGATCTCATTCAGAGTCTCCAAACTGCCTTCAGTAACTTTATTTCCTTTACAAGGGAAAGAAAACTGTAAGGCATTGAAGCAGAATAAAAATGATGAAGGTTTTTCAATGGGCTCATTGTAGGAATAAAGAAAATAAACTATCAAACTGGCCTTTATTGTCAAGGTAAAGAGACATTTTTGTGCTGAACGTTTCTACGCTGATTTGTGAGACACACTGTCTCCATGTAAAGTTTACATCTATATCCTATTCACATTTTGGTCCTGAATACAGCAAGAAAAAATAGGTTAAAATAACTGGGAATTATTCTCCAAAAAATTATGTCACCATTACCTCAGAGTAAATGTGTCTTTAGTTTTTTGTTGCTCCTTAAATAGCTTTTTTGTGCTGCTAGAGTTTAAGCACTGCTGGAACTCTGTCAATTCTTGACCTTATTTTTTTTCTTGCCTAAGTAAGGAAAACTCCCAGCTGATTGTAAGAGTGCTCTGTTGCCATCACAAAAGACCCTCTTCTTTGGGAAAAAAAAAACTGAATTTCCGGTGTGAGATCACCAGGTTCAAGAAAAGGAGAAAAAATGCTCTTAAAAAAAATAACTGAAGCAGACAGCAGAGCAGGAATTGGTGATTATCTGGCAGACAGTCAGATCAACACTCATGGCAAGGAACGAGGAACACTGCAGCTGCAGGCTAAAAAAAAAATTGGTGAGTCTAAACAGTGAGCATTTATCAACAACTGGAAGCATTTAGACAAAGCAACTAATTTTTCATTGTTCTCCTTTAAAAAATTTAATAATTTTTTTTTTTTTGCTGCATTCTTCTCCAGTCAGAAAGGCAATTAGCATACAGAGTTCTCATCAGTCCTTCTGGGAGCTTTCTCTTTCCAGGACTGACACAGTAGAGCTGGTTGCACACAAGCAGTTTTTGGCATGACTAAAAGATCTGGGAGCAAGGCAGATAGTCTGCATAATTTATTTATTTTTAAAGGGATAACAGAGGCACTGTTCCAAACAAGCTGAATTCTGGTGGGAAAGAGCTTGTTCTTCCACAGTTATGCTCTGTGTTCGAAGTACTCCTTAGAAGTTTAGGGCCTTGGCCAAATAACACTTGTTCCCTTTCAGATGCCTTGAGCTATACTGCTGAGACAGAGAGAAGCAGAGTCCATGGACTGATCTCTTTTCACAGAATTTCGGTTTGGAGACCTTACAAAGTTGAGAGAGGCACCACAGGCTTGCTCACTTCTCTTACTACTGCAGCTTCTCAGAAGGAGGTGTGCACTGGAGTTGTTAAAAATTGGGGTAGAAAGAAACATACTTTTGAAAGAAACTTACTTTTGATACTCAAAAATAAGTTATGAATTGTGGGATGAGTTTTGCTTCTACTCTAATCAAGAGGATAAAGTCACAGAGCAATGACACTCTTATAATGAGATATCCTCGTCTTAACTCTCACATTTCCCTATGGCATGTGGGCCATGAAGGTGCAATCTACCCTCAGCATTTAACAGAGGGCCTTTTCCTTTCTTTTCTTCATGAATTCAGGGACTGTACTCATAACATGGAGGCAAAATGCTTTGGAAAGTTCTGTATTACAGAGGGAAAACTCAGTGTACATGTGAGTGTATCCCAGGCACTGGGGCCCATAAAAGCAGATTAGATAAACACAAAAAAATTATATATGTCAGAAAGCAATTTTTTCCTATGGGAAAAGTGACTGAATGTTCTAACCATTTTTTATTTATTTTTATTTCTTGTCAGATACATCAGCTGAGGGCTTGGTCCTTCATTTATACTGATTGTATGTAATTCATTGCATTGAGAATTAACTAGGTGGCAGTAATCACTCAATGATCTCAGATGCATATTATAAAACTTATGAGTTTTCTTGTCAGATTAAAATTGGGGGAGGGGGAGGATGGACAAGTTTCAGGTCTTAAAAGAATATTTTGTCTTAATTGAGCTTTGCAGCAGCTTATGTAGCAGATTTATTACTAGCACAAAGAAAGCATTCATGGGTCCTAGTTCATCACTGACATTGCAGATGCACAGAGCCTTTAACTCTACGTGCTAAAAAGAGTTGCTGCATTTAGAGAACTTTATGTTTACTTCTCAAACTGTTAACATAAAATACATAAATACATACTTTGCAGAATATTATCCACTGCTGCTTCATCCTCACAGGTACATCACTGTTCCACAATTCTTTACACTAAATGTGTGCCTCATAGGAAAGCATGGGGAGAGAAAAACAGGAAGAAAGGTGCAGTTCTAATGGAACTGACAAAATAGTCAAAAAAGAATATGAAATGTGATGTAAACCTTGATACAAGCCTTTGTCTCCTAAAAATCATTTATTATGAAATTGTTATAGACAAAAATTCTTTTTTTCAGTCTGTGTCAGTAGCATCAACTGGAAGGACAAGAAAAAAAGTAAATTGTAAGCTATAAGAGCCTCATCATTGTACGGCTTTAAGGATAGAGGTTCCACTAGAAATACAACTCTGTGAAGACCTTACTTCAAAATCTTGGTGGGAAAGTAGCTTCTGCTTGTGAAAACTCTAGGGTTTATTTGTCCTGTTGTCCATAGTTTCTTCCTGAATGTTAGGAGATTGGCTGATTTGTAGACAGATTTGAGAAGGTTGCTTGATTTTACTTGTAAGGGTTTTTTAAGTTTTTTCAATTTTGAACTAATGTGATTCAGTCAATATCTGTCTAGTCTGGGACTAGATGTTTTCATATGGCGTCCATGAGTTCATGTTACAAAGCTCTTATTAGTTCTGTGGTGACACTTTAGAATATGCTACTTGACAGGTAAGAGAAAAGAAAATAGAAATAGAGTACACCAGACAGAAATTCTTCTGAAGGAATGTGGAGAAACAACAATACTACACTGATATAGGCAATGCCTATTATTCATGACAACAGGTATGAATGGAAGGAAGAACAACATGTGCATCTCAGTAGGTCATTAAGCATAAAAGTTATGATCCTATTTTGGAACTGACTGTACTCTTTCTGTAATATAAATCCTTGAAATTCATCATTATGTTTTTAAATAAGTGTACATTTGCTCCAAGTGAAATTGTAAATTAATGATTGGTTGCATCTGTACTAATGAGTAGGAAGTTGTGCCCAGTCTTGTTGGAAGTGATTTGACAAACAACTGTGAATGAACTTCCTCAGAATTTTGAATCAGATATTGGGAAACAGGATGAGAGAATATGTGTTCACACTTTGAGCAGGAGAATAACCACTGGCATGCATTTTTGTGGATGAGGTATTATAACAACCAGCAGTAGCAAAATATTCATGCAAGTTGCAGCATGGAAGTGTTTTGGACTGATGCCATTAAAGAATCAAACATAATATTTTAGTAAATATATATATAATTATTTATTAATATAAATTATTTAATATATTACAATAATTATTATTTCTGACTAAGGATCCCCTGTGAAATTTACAATAAATCTTCAGAGTAAAAAGAAAAATAATCAGAAGACATTTATGAAACTTCTAAAATAGGAAGAGAAAAGAAATGATATTATTAATGCAGCAGATTCTTAGAATAGTGTGTGACTGAATAGAAATACTTCTATACAATGACTGCAATGTAAGAGACACCCACATCACTGTAGTGCAGTTTTCCCCCTCTCACATTGTCCTTGGTTGAGTTCAAATATTTTCTTTTTGTCATAATAATATCATCAATAATATGGGAGCTTTTTCTTTTTATTCATACACATTAGTCACCTCTTTCTTGCTGCTTATTAATGAAACATCATTTGTGTTTCACTGATTCTGCATGGTGATTGAAAGGAGGTTCTTTATATAATTACCAGTAAATAAACAAACAAACAAATAAATAAATATAACTGTATACCAAAGGCTGTTCCACATATTTATTCAAGACTCCAAATTATGAGAGAATTTACAAGGATCAGTACAGCACCCAATGGCTGTGCCGAGCTGACAGGGAAGAAGTGAGTCTCAATGTTAAAGGGAAGGGGAAGCAGGAAATGAGGGAAACACAAGCTCTGAACCGGTTTTTGGCATTGTTTTCCACTTACTACCCACTGACTTATTTACTCCACTGCATGTCTGCAAAGCATTGGGTATTGTTTGTACCCACAGTGGATATCACTGTAGTTTACTGCAAACTGTGTGAAGCATAGGAGAAGATTGCAATAGTCTTTTATCATATCCCAAATACATGTTGCTGTGCTACAAGATGACATTTTATTCATTAATTTTACAACAATGAAGATAAAACATATATTTGGAGGAACATGCATAAACATATATGTATGTATATAGACATATTTGGGGGACTAGTGACTTCGATTTTTTCAGCCATGAGAAAGTGTTGAAGTTTGAAAATATGTTTTTCTCATTTTGTCTTTGACATTTGTGGTTCTCTCTTTACAGCACTAGATTCAGTGTTTATATTTTGAATTTTCTACTCTTCTTAAATATTGCTGTTTAAATAATATATTCACCCACCAGATTAGTATATTTTTACCACACAAAACTTTTATTCAAAAGAGAAGCATTTTCCAAACTATGTTGCTGAATAAAAGCTGACATGTTGCCTCCAACATCAGGAAAAAAAGCCCCCCCCTTTTTGTTTTTACTTTTTGTCCTAAGTCCGCTATGAATATCATTATGAATATCATGTATGACTTTTAGTATTGTTTTCATCATCCTTTATTTCTTAATGTATCTCTGTAACAACCTTTTCTCTTGTTTTACAATTTACCAAGACAACAGAAACCAATTGGGCCTTTTCTTAAGGGATTTCTTAATCAATCCATCTGATCTTTCTCATTTATGAAAGAGAGAGATACATTTCTTTACTCATGGGATGCTGTATTTCTTAATTATATTTGAAGTATTTTTAAATTCATCAATTGTCCATGCTGGGGAATAGTTAAGAATGTTAAACTTGATAAAAATTTTAGAGGGCTTTATCAATGATTATCTAGTGAAAACAAAAGATCTGTGTTACTTTGCTAAAATTTTGGGAACATATTTTGAGTACCCCAAAAAGAATAAATTTCTGTTTATATGAGGGCAGGTATGTAATAGTTATAATATTGGGCCTCATTTTATGTTAGCATTATTAGCCTGATAATGTCTCTTTGAGAAATCCAGTGATGAGGATTGTTAAAAGCTTATTGTAACTAGTCCCTTACCAGAGAGGGAATTCAAATAGTCCAACTGATCAGCATAATAACTGAAAGAATAGAAATATATGAAGGTACTTTATGATTTGCTTTCTCTCTTTTTTACTGTGGATCATGGATTAATTAACCTCTGATCATGTTTGGTTCCTTCATTCAGTTCTCTCCAGCTAGCTGGCATCTTTGTAAGAGGAGCAAAGCAGATGCTAATGTAGAAGAAATTTCTCCTCTAGATAAAATCACAATATATATTTCAACTGGCTAATTATATTCAGTCTCACTGGCCAGTGAGTCAGTGAGATTGTTTCTGAACACATCCTTCTGTTTCTATGAGCATCTCAAGGATTCTTCAAATTATATGGTCCCTTTCACTATGAAAGAAGAATTTTTATAACACAGACAAAAGAAATAAATTAAGCCACATGATAGTACTTCTGCAAGATATATTATTGCAAACAAAACTTTAATATAATGATAGGATTATCATATTAATGTGTTATGCTTTAAGTATTCAAAAATTTCTCTCACATTATTATAGTCATGACACAAAAGTATTGCAATAAAAATCTTAATTATAGTCTCTTAATTATAGTCCTTCTACTAATTGCTATAATATATTTTAAGAGCATTAGTCAGTTTAGGTTTTTTTCCTTTTTTTAATTCCTGAGACTACCAGCAAAACAGGAGAGAAAATAGAACTACACTCTGAAGTACTCTCTATTGGACCCTATTGTTTTCTGGATCTACTTTTTATTGTTTTGTTGCTACATCATTCAGAGATCACTAGAGGATCATCCATTTTATATAAATTCTTCAGAACATCTGCAGGATTTTGAAGTCAATTTTATTATCAGGAAATCCTTCCAGGAGAGAGAAACATAACTAATGGAAACATAACTTTTATTCTTGCTCTTTTCTTAATCTAAATTAGATACTTTCTGACGGAATGCTGAATATCTCTTGCTCTGAAAAAAAATTTGTTAAGAGCTGCGGATTATCCTGTAGACTCTATGGCGTGCTGCAAGGGTGCTGTATTATGTGAGAAGGGGAATTTGCTGAGTCTTGAAGCCATGCTTGCAACTGATTTTATGCCTACATTTCTCTTCATAAAAGTCATTGCTTGTTCAACCCTTAAGCAAAGTTTTCAAGTTGAAAAAGGCAAACTGATGGAAACCAAGACATCACTAAAATATTCCAACTTTAAACATAAAGTCTTCTATGTTTATATCAGTTTTTTTGGGGTTGTTTTATATATTAATACCTTAATTTTTGGGGACCTTATTATATGATCCTTCATCTTGGAAGTAAAATGTCTTTTCTGTATCTCTGGACATCTTTAGACCTGCATAGAATAAAATGTACCAGGAGGACACCAGGATATACCAGATTGTTTTCTTTGGTAATATTTCCAGATGAATTTTCCAGGTTCATGTACTGTCACTAAAAATTATTAACATATATAATGATAGATTATTTGAAGTTACAGCTTATCATGAATATATCTGAAAATCCAGAACTGTTAAACTCAGCTGTCCAAGATCCAGATTCCTACTCTGTTAAAATTTCACCTGACTGATTAACAACTGCAGATATATTTACATAAAATTTTAAAGCATTTCATGACTGGATATTGCCATTTTTAAGGCAAAGAACCGTAGGGTCATAAAGCACTCATTCTATTAGAGGTAGCCAAGTCGTTGTCTGAGAGAAAAAGATGAATATGTTAGAATATGTAATTTTTATGTGAGAAGTGATGTTTGAGGAGGGATTTCGAAAAAAATGGATGAATGCCAGTGGCACTAGTTTGGAAATTATTTTGATTTTATTATTCTGATCTCTCTGCACCGAGATTATAAATTTATAAGTTACTGAGATTCATATATATTATATGCAAAATCTCCAAAGAAATCCTGCCACATTAAAAAAACATGAAAATTAAAAAATGTAATTCCTGAAACAGAAGAATGTCTCTACTTGAATTCTATCTCTGTACATTTGTGTATTACAAAGCAGCCTTAAATTTGCATGACCATTCACTAGTATAGTCACAATACTTTGTGATTCTTCCATCCTCTGGGTCAGACTGCTAATTTATACTCTTTATTTTCTGTCTATGCTGTCTGCTTCAGATTTTGCTCCATCTGCTTTACTTACCTGGCTCCATACTGTCCTCATCCTCTGATTAACTGATTGCTTTCACATCTCAAGTCACCATTGGTTGGTTCGATTCCCTTTTGTGTTTACGATTCTGATTTTAGAACGATCTGCAGAAGTATTGACCATTTACTCTACAAGTGTGTATGAGCAAATCAGCTCTTGAGGTGATGGTGGGTAAGGAGCTAATCTTATCTTATTGAGTGAACAAAAGCTAATTTTTGTTCCTCTCTCTGTCTAAAATGTAAGCAGTAATTTTTTTTTCTGTCTTATTAATAGATATTTCATCTCTGTGACCAG
Organism: Zonotrichia albicollis; assembly: GCF_047830755.1. Classification (NCBI taxonomy): domain Eukaryota; kingdom Metazoa; phylum Chordata; class Aves; order Passeriformes; family Passerellidae; genus Zonotrichia; species Zonotrichia albicollis. The sequence continues at coordinate 64,984,628 of NC_133822.1, forward strand.
AGCCAGTCTGGGAAGCAGAAGAGACAACATGAAAGCACTGGAATTGGAACACCATTATCTGGAACTCTTTGGACCAAAAAGTCCCAATCCTGTGCTGAACTGATCCTTTACTGAGGAAAAGTCAGGAACCAGCATAGTCCTTTCCCTAAGCAGCAGGGCACTGTGTTCAGAAGAGAGCTTGCAAGAGTGATCTTTTATTGCCGACATCCACACGCTGTAGGTGCAGCTCTCTGCTGCCTGTCCTTGAGCAGTGTAGCTGCTCTCCAGCTGGTTAGCATTTATGCAGCAATCAGCAGGAAGAACTAAGTGGAGCTGCAGTGTTCCTGTGTAGCTCAGCAGAAAAATGTTGTGTGCTCTGCATTGCTTTGGACTGCTCTGATAAATTCTAATCGACAGGCTTCAGCAGCACAGCCATTGCACGAGTGCTCACCATTGCATGGGCCGGGGAAGGAATGAGCAGCATGGAGTGATAACAATGAACAGGCAAAAAGTATCCTGTGGAGGTGCAAAAGTGAGATTTTAGGATTTTACACTTTCATGGATTTCCACAAAGTATTTAATTTTTTTTTTTTTTAATAACTAGGAATGATCATATTGTGGTATTTTATTTTGGTTCGTTGGTTTGTTTATTGGGAGGGGGGAAAAGCATAAATAGTATAGAAGCAGGTCTATTAACTATTGAATATAACATTACCGAATTCATAACGGACAAGATAACTTTTTTTCCCTTGAAGTAATTTAGGGCAACTACACTTCATCCAGTGCAATGGCAGATGGAAGTGGGAGGGAGTTCATGCTCTCTGACCCTGCTCTGAGAGATGGCTGTGTGAACCTCACCTGCCCGCCCTTCAACAGAAAGGAACAAATTTGTAACAGCATGAGGGATCCACCCAAGAAGAATCCTTTGAGTCACTAGCAGCACTGCATTGCCTTGTTACTTCAACTTGCTCATTATGAGACCTTTTGCCCAGTTCTTCCAGAATGCAAAAAGCATTTCTATCTGGCCTGCTTGTAACTGCTTAAAATAAATTCTTCAATGAGCATCAAATTATCCATGGTATTTTCTATCCAGTGCAATGAATGCATTTACTTAACCTGGATAACATGTGGTTTCATGTAATCCCCAGATGATAACTTGACTGAAATATTCTAGGGAGTCATTATGAGTGTCTTATGCAGAGAATCAGAGAGGGAAATAATTGTGTGCACTTGACAGAATGAAATGCTTGTAAAAACCAGTGATTTTATCTGGTACCCTTGAATACAAGAGAGATCCTGTTTACTTCTTCTAAATGGAAAAGAAATCTCAATGAAAAATCTTGTCTTGGTGTTAATTTAGTTTAGTTGCTTAAAGGCTGGGTACCTACACTGCCCACTTAATATCTTCTCTGCCAAAATACTGTAAATTCTGCAGAAACAGCTAGTATCTTGGCACAATGCCCTATAAAATGCTTGTCTCCCAGTTTCACTTGGTTAATAGATATTTTATTTGTGCCTAAGCACCTAGACAATAACAGTTTTACTCTCAACTTCACCTATATAATTCATGCTGACAATTCTCCTTTCTTTCACTTATATATTGGTTTCGTTTATTCTGTCAATCTTTATTAACTACAGGAAGAAGCACTTATTATTATTGGCATTTAAGCCATTAGAATTTACTTGGCAAAATTTTATCACTTGCTCTTTTAGAATTTGCAAATATTGGATGCCCTGTTCTCTACAAACATTTCACGTTTTCTGTCTCTCATAACATGTAATTATGTATAAAGTGGGTTCTGTGGTGGCACAAAGAAGCTTTGTGGATATACTTACCACCACCGTAAGACAGTTTCTTTGTAGATTAACAATGGTTAGAGTGCACAGGAGTTCAGAGTTCATAGATCTAATGCCTGTAAGTGGCTTTCAGTTAGAAGTTTAAGTGCTAGCTACTGACATTTTTATAATGAGTCTGCGGCTCTGAAAAACAAAGCAAATAATGATTAACCACACTGTATCAGAGAAGAAAGAGAATTCCTTCTGAGGGAAGAATGTTATTGTGGAAGTGAAAAAGAAAAAAAGTTAAATGTTTAACAATATTCCTAGTTGAATGACTATTTCTGGAGGCCTGCAATCTGGAGTGTAAAAAAAGGCTGTTATAAATATTACAATCTATAATATCAAAAAATATATAGAAGGGAAACACTTCTATCCTGTTGTGTGGCAATTAGACATATCTCTCCAATGCACTCAGAAATCATTCTTCTTCTTCACTACTTTCTCTGCTTATTCTTATTTTCTGGTATCCTGGTAATGCTCTGGAGTTTTCCCCTTTAGTCTTTCAAGAACACATAGAAACTTATGTTTGTAAACAATCCAAAACAAATAACTCTCACAATCCTTTTTATGATATGAAAATATTGTATTGTATTGGTATTTTGTCTAAGAGGCAAAATTTTGCTAGATAGACAAAAATTCCCATGGTTTTTAGGGAAAAAAATTCAGAAGGGATAGATTAGAGACTCTTTTCCTATCCCCTGATTTGTTTGTTTTCCGATTTAAAGCTACCTAAACTGAGATTGCTTTGAATTTGATTCCTAATAGTGTTGGTGGCAATAATTTTTACGATCATGACACTGTTCAGAATCCCAGGCACATTATGACCCTATGGTGTTTGTCAGTGCAGAAATAAAGAGCAGATAAATGTTCTCTATAGCACTTGCAGGGTCCCTACCTTTACAGCCTATTACCTATAACAGAAAAATGGAAATACAGGTTAACAGAGAAGCAGAGAAAACAGTGATCTGGTCTTGTCCTTGGCACACTTGGAGTTTAGCAACTATTGGTTTTTTTATATGTATTGCAGTTATAGAGAGTATTAAAGATTGAAAACAAAACAGAATTGTTTTGGAGGCTTACGGGGATTATGGAAGAAAGCTCAAACAAGAAAAATGATTGTGGGTCCCACAAAATAAATGAGTAGTAACGACAAGAGGTGACATTACAAAAAGTGGAAACAAGTACCCTTTCTTCAATGCAGCAGAGAAGTTGTGAAGAATTTTCACCAGATGTGCAGTTTAAACTGATGGCTGTAAGAATGTTTTTGATAGCTGCTTCATGGATGGCTGTGCTCATAGTAAGATTGCATGCATCAGTGACAGAGAAATCAAGTCAAAAATATGGAACAGAGTTTGACATGTTTAGTAGCCCAAAAGGATAGGAAAAAACTTACAGAGTTTAGCTGTAATGAGGACATGAGGACTACAAAAAGGTCTTAATGTAAATTTTTGTTTAGCTTATGATCTTCCATGACAGTCCCTAAAATGATATTATTTTCACTGAATAATAATATTATAATAATTAGGTCTAGCCTTATTTTCTGTAGAAATTTTTTTTCTATATTTTGTAACATTTTCTGAAGTAAAAATATTGGAAATTTGTGCTGTTTCCTTCTGGTTGAATTACCAAGTTAATGAGCACAAGTGGTAGCTATGGCTTCCAAAAGTACTTTTCTGAGTATGTTTTGCTGCATGCACAAATGTTGTCATTAAAAAAATGGTAACTCAAATAGGAATGCTGTGAGATATTGAAAAGGGTTGATATGAAGTTCATATGGCTCACTCAAGACTTCATGTGGTATAATCTGTAATGGTAATAGATTCTCTTCCACTGTGTTTTTGGTGTCACAGCTGAAGCATTTTGTTCTCATAGTCAGAAAAATATGCATGTCCAAGTTGAGCCTTGCCAGTTCAGTAGGAAGAAATAACGCAGAAAGTATTGAAGATTAGATTTGTGTCATTTTTTCTGTTATATATTGAGCTTCTCCTTGAAGAAAAGTAGTTATTCTGGGGTGGCATTGATAAAGAGAGATAAACAGCTTTCTCTTTGCAAGATGTGCCTCAGATGTATTCCCCATGGTTACTACCAGTGCCTGGCAATTGCTTTGTGCTGGCAGGTTCTTCATTCTCGATTTCCACTGTTAGACAGATGTGCAACATACATCTACACAAAGGTTTTACCAAAGGCTCTATGCAATATAATGTATTCAATCTACAAAGTGGTATTCAAATAGATATTAGGTCTGGTGTGCTAATGTTTTGCTATTGTGCCCCTGTACACTGAAAGAATTGGCCCACATGTACAGAAGTTATGTTTATGTATCTTGAGTTTTGTTCATGAAAAGGTAATGGGCTTAATTCTGTAAGGTAACAGTAGCTTTACTTTTGGCTGAAACAAAAATCAAAGCAACATACGAATGAAACATTCCAAAAAAAACTGGAAATCCTAGGAGAAACCATCAAGAGAGTTTTAAGCAAAGTTCAAGATGTAAACAAAAATCTCAGCAGTTTCCAACAGTTTCCACAGAAGGTTGTGAGTTCAGAAATCAATGTATAGATTACACTGATCTTTGTATGACAGTAATATTGATACCATTCTCCCTGTTACATAAACATTGCAGAAGATTTTAATGAAGTCAGCAACATTTTTCTACTGCTTTTCTTAGCTGGTAAATCCTTTTTAACAAAATAAGCAATTAATCTAAACCAGCATCATCTAGGAGACCTCAGGAAGGACAAACATTTATTTTGATCAAAGAATTGCTAACAAGGATATTTATAAAAATTAATAATGAAACAGAGTATCTTAATTACTCTGTGGAAAATTCAGATGAACATACCATATTCACTAGGGAAAAAGAGTGTGCTGGTAACTTGTCATTATAACAGGCAGATAAATATAGAACAATTATGAATATGGCTCACTTTATTTGTATCCCCACTTCTGCATCTTAACTGTTACAACCAATTTATAAAATTTCAAACTTTAAATTCTATTTATCGCAATTAAATTATTGCTCTCTACCATGGCTTGGGCCTTTTATACACATAATGTGCCCATATAGATCATGAGCAAGGGATAGACTATTGGGATCATCTATCAGGAATATCTGGGTTATACAGGAAATGGGAAAGTAGATTAATCTGTCCTAATTCAGGCATTTAAAGAATTCACTCTGTGGTTCATGGAGAAAAATAAGGGTATAGAGCCAATGATTAATTTCTTCCTAAGCCTGAAACAGATCAAATTTACCATTCTCTAGTGAAACTTATTTCTTTCCATTGATTATCACAGGAGTCCAGGATGCCTGGCTGCTCCTTAAACACCTAGTCTGAGGTGAGGGAAGCTCATACCTTGAGACTCTTTCTTACTCAAGCAAATTACCTTAGCAGTGAAGTTATCTTTCCATTTCAGCTCTGAAATTGGAATTAGCTCTAATCCCTAGACTCATCATTATTTAAAGTGTTTCTTAGAAATCTCAAGAAGCTACAAATTATCAGAGTGGAACAAGAGAATTGAAATGAGGACTAGGAAGGGAGAGCTGTAAAACAAGTCAGGACTCAGTTAAAGTGTTGATGTGTGGACAACCGTATGCGTAAAAAACTCTTTTCATGATTGGGTTCATAGGACAGTGGTTAATGGCTGATTATCTAGCTGGAGTTTGGTAACAAGTGGAGGATCTCAAGTGTCCACTGTAGTCTTTATCACTGACCTGGAAGAAACATCAGTGTGCACTTTTATTAAGTCTGTAGATGACACCAAACTGTGGAGGATCAATTAAGATGCTCAAGTGCAGGGGCACTCTCCAAGGGACCTAGACAGGCTGGAGAAATGGACTAGCAGGAATCTTATGAAATTCATAGAGGACACATACAAATTCCTGCACCTGGGAGGAAGATGGTACAGGCTAAGGACAGAGAGCTGGGGAGCAGCTCTGTGGAAAGGGAACTTAGGAGTCTGCTGGACAGTGAGGCGAGCATGAGCCAGCAATGCCCTGGCACAAAAGCCTCTTGGACTGCATTAATGGGATCAAAAGCAGAACATAAAAAAGGAGGGTTTAGCCCCTCTGCTTAGCTCTCATCAGTTTTAGTACCCCTAGCACAAGTCATCAATATCTGGAGTCAGTTCAGCTCATGGCCACTGTGATGACTCAGGGCTAGAGCACTTGCCCTGTGAAGAGAGGCTAAGGGAGAGGTGCTCTCTGCCCTGAAAAAGAGATGACTTTGAGGGAATTGGACCATATCACTAAATACCTATGGGGAGGCCATTAAAAAGGTAGAGACAAGTTTTTCCAGAACTGTATAGAATCAGACTCTGAAAAATCACTAAAATTGGAAGAGGCACACATCAATTATATAGTCCAACTTCTCTGCTGAAGCAGAGTCAGCTAATGAAGCCTGCCCAAAATTATATAGTGAGAGGATGACATATAAGCTGAAATAAGGGAGATCCAGGTGGATGTAAGAAGAAACGTTTTTCTCAAGAATACAGTCAAACATTGGAAGATGTTACTCAGAGAGATGATGCAGTCTCTTTTCCTCTTTAAAGGTCTTCAAGGCGCAACAAGGTGTTGGATCTCCTGAGGTTCTTTATAATCTGAATAATCCCATAATTATCCTTTTCTGAGGATGCTCAGAAAAAGAGCTACAGCTAGTGGTCAAATTTTTGGTTTATTAATCCCTACTTGGGCACATCATGAATTTGTTAGCGTATGCAAGTTTACCAGCTTCTACTTGAAAAGTTGCTAAAGTTCTTATTTAAAAGACTGTTAATGCTGAGCATCTGTGCTTTAATTTTAGAAATCTCTAATTTGTAGCCTAAATTTATTAGTTCTTGGGTTTTGTGTTCTGTTTTTGTGCTGATTTAGTTCTTAAACATAAATGACTTATGTTCCTCCTAGGCGTTTACCTGCTTGGTGCATTTATAGGCAGCAGTGATGTTACTCTCAGTTTTTACTTTGTTAGGCTGGATAAAGCAGACTCTTGCATATCTGTCTCAGGGAAAATGTTCTCCATCCCCTTCTTCACATTAGCTGCTTATTTCAGTACCTGCCCCATTCATTTTTCCTGAACGTGTGGCCAGGATTTGGTGCTGGTCTGTGCTCCCTGAAGGATTCTAGTAGTACAGCATGACACATGCTACCTTCTGAGACAATCCCTTCCTCCTTGAACAGTGCCTTACAGTTTCATGCAGACATTGCATAATGCTAGATGAAACAAATCAGATTTTGGCTCCCCTGTCCTGCCTCCTTGCTTAGCCTTGTGTGCTGCATTGACAAGGGAGTGCTTGAGTATGTGGAGCCTTAGGGCCCATCCCAAACTGTGAATTTGGATGCACCAATATTTACATGTTCAGTATATGAGCTCACAAAAGAAATAAGATATCTTCTAAATGTGTCAGCTAACAACAGAGCAGTCAATGTTTGGAGCATTTTCATCTGTATTGAAATGTTAGACTTTCCCCAAAACCAGCAGTAGCTGGGAAAGAAAATTACTGAAGGCACTCACAAATCAACAGGCATCCAGGTTTTCTGGCCTCCTCAGTGAATGTTGACAATCTGGAATACTTTGAATAATGAAACACCTATTGTGCAAGCATGACAAACCCAGTGACCAAAACATTATGACACAGTCCCAGTTAGCAGTGTTTTTTATTGCATTGACAAAATGCTAACATATAGAGTCCCTTCTCCTCTTAAAAGTGTGTAAGAACTAGATAAATTATTTATGTTGAACTTTTGTGAATTGCTTCTGATTCAGGTCTTTAAAGTCTGAAAAGCACATCTGGACATGCATCAGTAAATAAACAGGCTAGGCTTCCCTTGAAACAGCTTGTACTTTGGAAATAACCACATAATTTGAGATCAGGATGATCCTGGTGTTTAGTTGAATAGCTTTAAAGCATTCCATCAACAGGAATGAAAAGATCCAAGCCAAGATCAATTTGCTGACCTGATGAAAACTGGGATTTGCAATGCTGATTTACTATGATGACAACAGCCCTATCTAGTTAATTGCGTAAATAAAATGATCCGTTTTCTCCTTCAATATTACAGTTGTCCTAAAAAATTCTCAAAATTGGGGCATTTGCAAGCTATTCTGGAGAAAATAATATCTTACTGTATGCAAGTGTGTCAGCACATCTAGACTCATATTAGTATGTCCAAAAACGAAGGATAAAAATGGAAACTGTAATCATTACAATCCTACAGCAGTCACATTACATATGCTTCCTATATGTAAAGTATAAATTTTTTTGCAAAATTTTATATTTTATTAAGATGAAATAGAATGTAGGTTTAAGAAGGAAAAAAATAACCTGAGATGACACTAAAAATAATAGGGACTTGCAACTGCTTATATATTTATTGAAATTTTCACCATTCACTCACCTATTCATTTTTACATGAAAAAAGGGGAAATTAAGAAGTCACTTAAGAATGATGTTGTAGGGCATACAAAACACACTTATATGAAGAATAATGTGCAGATGCTGCATTTTGTTCAGATCTTATGTGTGATTTGGAGTCTCTGAATCATTGGATGAAAGCCAGATAGGAGACCTCACACTAACTAGCATGGAGCTGGAACCTTATGTTTAAGCAAATGCATACTACCTTGATTTCCTAAAAGATGGGCATCTAATGCTATTTACTGTGCCACAGGATATTCTACCAGGTCTGTATCTACCACCTGAGTAGGCATGGGTTTTTCCTGAGTCCCATGTCACAGTGTCAGAGCAAAGAGGCTCTCTTGGACAGCCTATATCTCAAATGGCATTGGCTGGTTATGTTCGAGTAGCTAGGTCAAGCCCAAAATGAGAATATCCTGGTTAGTGGGCAGGTTAACCCTGAACTGCATGCATCTATAGGTTAGTGTCAGCCTGTGAGCTGGGTATCTGGTTTTAGTCTATAATTGTCAAAGGAAGTCTATGAGTCAATGAGGAAATCTAAAGCATAGAGAATAATTTGGCTGACCACAAGTGAAGACCATTGAGTTTGTCATGTAACTAACTGGCTAGTGACTTTTGAGATATCCTAGAATATAGGAGACATCTACATGGGGTTTAGAGATTAGACACAGGATATATGGGAGGTCCATGCCTTTATGGAACAAGACAAATGCTCCATGGCATGGCTTAATGTATTTGGTGTTTCAGTTAAGAGCCAATTCCTGTGCTTGAGGACAATATCCAGGTTGGTGATTTTAAGCTTTTTTCACAGTCCATGGGGAAAAGGACATACTTGTAGGGCCTGACTTGACTGTTTTAGGTATCTCACAAGAAGGGATAAATTACTTTGTAAAAGTGACAGATGGCATGAAAGGTGTTCAGACAGCTATCTTACTTGTACATGTGTTCCTTATAGCCATGTACCTTTTGTTGTGTTGAGGAACACCCCCAGTGCAGGCAGCTCGGTATGCAAGCTGCACTTTCTGCCCTGGGTGGTGAGAAATGGCTGCAGCCCCTGAAATCAGCTGTGGATGGGCACTGACTTTTGGCTCAACAAAGGGCAAGCAGAGCTGCACTACTGGCCAGACAGGGGGCTGGTCACCAGAGACCCTGCAGGACCCAGCAGGAAATGAGAAGAGCCCAGACCAAAATCAACACTTGGACCAAGAGGCTAATGCAGGGCACATGAAGAGTGTGTGCACAGACTGTAAGGATATAAAAGCCTAGAGATCACTTTGCTTGGTTTCCTCCCTGGAGACACCAGCTCGAGTTATGCTGCTGCACCAAATGAGCACCAAGAGTGACTCTGAGACTGTGCTGTGGGAAACCTGGGGCTGCATCTGTAGGGAACCCTGGTCTGACTGTGTGAGGGTGGGTTTTGTGTGGACTCAGGTGAGACCCATTTACTCACTGGAGCCTCCCACCATAAAGGGGCTTTGGACACACAGTTAAAGTCTTGGATGGAGTGACTGTAAATCAGAGTGGATCCTGACCTGACAGTAAAGAAAGTTCCTTAAAAAACACATGAATCTTGCAGATGTTTGAAAATCTTCAATGGCTTTGCAGCTCCTCTGTGAACCTTTAAGATATCTCTATCATTCACAGAGCTCTCTTGTTTTCCTCCAAAAGCATTCCAGTCTGTCATAAAGCACAAAGTTCTTAGCCAAACTGGGCCTGAGACAATTTTTGCACCATAGCTTCTACACCTGAGCAGATGCCTAACCTAGCCGGTGTGACATGAGCAACGTAGGCTGGCATGCAGGACTTCTAAACCCAGCAGAAAAACACATCAAAACCACAAATTGTATTTACCTATGGTTCCAAGCACTGCAGCCTGAATGGTGCAGAGATTTTTCCATAGGATTTTTTGTTGGTTTGATTTGGTTTGCTTTGTTGTTTTTTTTTAATTGTTTTGGGTTTTATTTTTAAATAAAACCAGATAGAGTAGTCAATAAATTGTTAGAATGAGCTGATATATTCATAATGCTATTTTGATACATTTTCTTTCAAACCAGTGAGACTAAAGACATTCTCAAACACATACATCATGAGCAAGGCAAATTAGTTCAACGCTGATTTAGAATCATTGAGTTGTGTTTGTGCAAGCTAAAGTGCAATTTGCTTTCTTGTCTATATTCTGCAATTTATGAGACTGCTTCAGGACACTAATCAATAGTGCAATAGGCACTCTTCAGGACCAGCTGCACAATGTAGCCCATGTAACTATGGTCCAGCATATATGTTATACACATGTATATCTATAGAGGTTTTTTTAAATGAAGGAAGATATTTTGAGAGCATTGTAAAATATACAAAATTATAGACATCTGTTGATAGACAAATGAATCAATGCTTGCAGCTGCTCTACATTTTTTATTTTCTTTCCATTAAATATTTTATTCTCTGAAAAATTTGCACAGTATAGCTAAAGGCAATACAAGTTTTCACCACTCATCAAATAATTCTCATGTACATTTTTGTGCTATAATCCTACCATACAATTCTCCCTCTTCCTAAATATTTTAAGTTTAGGCTTTTGAAGACCAGTAGTAAACTAGCTTTCCTGTTGGAGATGGGAGAGAGTTTTTGGTATCCACTCAAGTAACTTTCTTTCATTTCCATTAGACATAAATAAGAACTATAGTGTTGAAATTTACATTTTGGAAATGTTGAAAGTTTTCAAGCATTTATAATCAGTGGCAATGGATTGAGGGATTTACTGACAGGTAGAGTAGCATTAGAATACCTGTTTTTGTAATATGACACTGCTAGCACAACACAATAATTAACATGTTCTTTACCTTTTAAATTTATTTGCATTTCTCCTTCCCCCCCCCCCCAAAAAAAAAGGAATAAATCATAACCAATTGTAGATATCTAAGAATAGAGCAGAGTTATGGAAAGTGTAACACAGACATTTCCCTTGAGGTTTTAAGATTTGCCTTCATCAGTCAGCATGAGGCAGACCATCCCTGAGAATAACCATTGCCAGTGTCTGTATTCAGTTTTTCTTTGCTGGAATCCATCCCTAACAGGTTGCTATAACTAACAATGTCTACCCTCTAATTAGCAAAGCTGAATTATGATAAAATTGTCGGGAAGACAGTTGCAAGGTCTAGGGCTTGTGTATTTGTGGTTCCATGTACATTGTTTGGGCTGACCTTGCCTGCTGCCAGCTGCCCCCTCAGCCATGCTCTTACCCTCCTTATTAAGAGGACGGAGGAGGAAGTAAGATCAAAAAGCTCATGGGGTGGAATAAGCACAGGGAGTTCACTTACCATGACCACAACAGGCTCAACTTGGGGAAAATAAATTTAATTGATTGCAATTAAACCAGATTTTCATAGTGATAAACAAAATAAAAAATGAAAACACCTCCTGCTTCCCAGGTCCATCTTGACTCCTTCACCTCCTTCTCTCACCTGCATGTCTGCAGGTCTGTTGATCACACTTTTTTCCTCACTCCTCTTTCAAAACTCCCATGCAGCATTTTTTTACCCTTTCTTAAGTACACTTTCTCACCAATGTTGTCACCTTGGCTGGGGACCTCAGTCATGTCCTACTGTAGGTCTGCTCTGACGCTGGATCCATGTGGAGCTGGGTGTGCTTGGCTGGGTCAGCCCTGGCCCCTCATCCCAGAGCCCACGGCAGCGCCTGGGCACCAGCACCCAGTGCTCACACGGGGAAGCATGAGTGAGAAAAGTGAACAAAAAGGTGCTAAAAAACAACAGCTGCAGCTTCAGGTAACATGCAGCAGCCAAGATTGATCTGATTTGTGCTAGTTTAATGCGCCCTAAAGAGATTAATGGGACCTGTTTGATTCTAGGAACCTTTAGTGATGTCTGTGCCAGGTCTCTGAAGGAAAGTTTCTCTGGGCCCTTCACTGTGTGGCTTTACAAATGGAACATGTTCTCAGCACAGCTTTAGACGTGTGTGCAGTATCTCAGCTGCTTACACACTTCCCCATAGTCACACTGACATTCTGAAACCTTCCCAAATCAAAGCAAGCATAAGTGGGTGATAAACATTTAACAGATTCTGTTTCCTGCAGAGTGGAAATCAGGGGTGCTGTGCTCAGCACACATTTTAAAATGTTTCCTTAAAAACCCTCATTATTTCAGTTCTAGTCATAGGTGAAGATTGACACTTTGGTTTCACTTGCATATCTTAGCCTTTTATCTCCTCAGTTTTATTTTATCCTAAACGTCAAAAAGTTATAATATCTCTCAGAGGTGTTTGGACAGAAATTAGAAGTATCAGCATTTTGGGGAGTCTAAATATTTTATTCCTTCAGTTTCTAAGGGTTGAGGTATATAATAATTTATTCAAAATCAATGAATAGTGTACTTTGGAAAGGATCTGTGGAGAACAAAACAAGAGAGTGTCCAAACATTGAATTTGTATCAATATTGCAATAAATTCATGAAACGTTTTGTAAAATTGTGTGCCAGATCCTTGAAAAATGTAATGAACTTTTGGATGAGGAAAAAAAAGAAGTTCCTGAGTTGCATGCAATTTCTCATTACTTTAATATGTCATTAAGACTTAGACATACATTTAGAACAGTGACATCTCTGGTTTGAAATAATTGGAAATGTGGCATTCATAATACAATAATGATTTTTTTTATAAGTGAATTTAATTTGATGAGCAAATGCAACGTCACACAAATGTAAGTTTTGGGGCTGGATCAAACAGCAGCTGTAAACCTTTCCAAGTAGATGCAGCTCTATTCAGAGTTTAATGATTCACAGGCTGCCATTCGAGCCTCTCTCACAGCAGAGATGCAAAAGAACAGCATGGTGCTGGAGTCTGGGATGAAAAAGACATTAGGAGAATTGAAGAGAGCAATTACACATGTCAATGAAATTATCCTTTGTACTTTGGATATGAGGGTTCAAAGGTTACAGACATAATCACCTCATTCTTCCAAACCACTGCTGAATCTGTGTAAAATTATCATATTTTTCTATATGCAATACCAGTGCCCTGCATAAAGGCAGTGGCAGGCTGTCATTGACACTAATATGGTTTAAGACTAACATGTACTGAAGGCATTTCTCAGAATACCCATCAACTACACCTATTTCTGTAGCTCTCAAAGCATTTTTTTTGCCTGCTACATTCATTGCTGTTTGTGGCTTTTTAGCAAAACTGATAAAAATTACACAGAAATCTATCAAATAGGGAAATGTCTTCACAGTAAACGTTTCTAAAAATATATTAGCAAGGTCTAGTAAATAAATCTCATGGTAGTAATCTCCTAGGCCAGATCAAAAATTTATAACCTGCAAAGTATCACACAGTATCACATTCAAGTCAGTATAGTCAGACTTGATTTCAGGTTTGTTTAAGTCTCTAAGACTTTCAACAATTTTTCTAAATGCCTAAATTTAGGTGCTTAAGGATGCACAGAAATATTATCTCTATCTCTATTATACCTTTAACATTATTCAGTTTGAAGTACAACATGGTCTGTAGTCTGCCTCATTACTTTCAGAAAAATGTTTTATCATGTACTTGCTGCCTATATTTTCAAGAATGTCCTTGATTAGGCTACATACAGAGTATGGTCAAAAATTAGATTATGCAATCTTCACAGCTTATCTCTGTTAGTGTATTTGAGGTCAAATCAGATTCAGTTCTTTTGAAGGTTTCTTAATGCTTTAGTTAAATTCAAAGACCCCTCTGCATCTACTGATTGTTTGAAAAGAGAAATGAGAAGTGATGGCTGGACAGCAGTCAGATAACTCATACTCCGAAGCCTGGACAATTTGCAGAGCATGGGGACCTTGAGAGGACATGGACACTCTCTAGGAGTGTTGTAGATGAACATATATACAATCCAGTATATGAACTGTGGTAGAATTTGATTCCCATGTTTGTTGTTTTATTTATTAAGAGCCTATTCTGCTCAGGGCTCTTCGCTACTGATTTCCAGCAGGATGGTTTCAGTAGCTGAGGTGGAAAATCTCTCTTCTCCTGGAAATGCTTGCATGTTTTTGGCAGAAACAAACTGCTTCAGCTGGTATGAAAGAGTTATAATGTTGCTACATAGTCACTGAAAACAGGTTATGTATTGATTATATCTACTTTAGCAAACAGTATATTTCAAAAAATTGTATCTCTGCAGGGAAACAAGTAGTGGTCCCAACATCTAGCCATATGTGTTTCAGGATTTCTTGCTTAGGCTAAGCTCTACTCTGATTCCACAGACTGGATTCTCATTAGCAGCTGGGTTGCATTGGACTGGACTCCATGAGTGTGTCACTTGTCTTAATTTCCTCCACACAGGATCCAGGTAGCACTCTAAAAATCTGCTCTGCCATACAATCAGTGTACAGTCAGTGCAGATGACTGAGGAATTTTCTCTGAACACAGTAATTCCCACTCTAAAATTTGAGCTAATGCAATACCTTAATTGGTTGTGAAGAATTGGGATAGGTGACTTACATTTTCTCCAAAGGGTTTCAGGGTATTAGCCTGGTGTGATTCAGTTGCCTGGGGAGAGGCATCTAATGCCATTTAATTTACCCTAAGATATCCTCTTTGTTCTCCCAATGCCTGTCCTTTATGGCACAGATATCCCATGAATCCTGCATCTCAATGGTCAGCTCCACCTGGGTGTTTCCAGGACTGCAGGAGTTTCCAGATGCCAGCAGACACCTGCTTTTAGACAGCTGAATGAAGTCCTTAAACACTTACTTTAAGGTGTTTTGACTGCCTTTCCCTTCTTGTTTCACAGATGTGGGAGGCCCTGTTAGGGCACAACTCTGTGTGTCAGACATGTTGTGCTTCGGACCTTACTTGGAAAGATCACCCAAGTGCTGGAGGCATAGCTAAGCATCTTCCCCTTGCTAATATGTTCAGGGATGTGGAGTTCCCATTATTCTGAAAGAGCTTTCCATTAAATAACCTATGGAGTCTGCTGTACTCAGGTGCATATATATGATTAAAAATTGATTGTAGGAGTGGCTGAAAATTCTTCCATCTGCATATGAAAAACTAAGTATTTTGAACAGAAGTAGCAATTTCCGATATATCTCCCAGCCTGACAGGAACTCTAATTAGTTCTGTGGATGAGCAGTAAATGTTTTGAAATTTTGCTTTCACCTTGTATAACATAAAAAAATTGAATAAGTTAATCTTTATATTTGTTTTTTGGGGATGATGATATCAGCCCTCCTCATGGAAAGGAGTTCCCCATGGCCAAATTAACATAGCCAGTCTATGCTACAAAGCCAAAAAAAAAAAACCAAACCCAAACCAAAAACCAAAAAACCAAAACCAACAAAAAAGCGTGTCAATATCTGTGCCTGCATATAAAGGAAAGACATGCAATTTCAATATATAGTTTTCTCTCAGGTATCTCGATCTTGAAGGTTTAAAATGATAGACAATCACTTCCATTCTTCAGGCCAGAAAAATGAAAGGTAAGAATTACTTAATGTAGAAATTAAGACCATAAAATGTGAATATTTTTCATTTTTCCTGACAGTAGTCACGTGCCTTTGTGCTTGCAGGTGCATGATGGAATTTTCAGTCTTTTCAGAGATAATTTGGCTAGTGCCAGACTACAGCTATGGAGGGACAGATGGATTTGCAGGGCATCCACATAAAATACAAAAACAGCATTGGAGCACACCGTGCATTACAAAATCCTAAATGTAAGACTTTTCCTTTATTGTTAGATTAGAGCAAAAGCTTGAATTCTTAGGTAAGATTATTTCAAACCCATAAGAGTTAGCAACAAAATCTTCTAGAGTTATTTGGAAAACACTATTTTTCTTGTGGCAGCGGGCTGTTGTGTTGTTTTGTTTTGGGGTGGTTTAACAGAATGTGCAATATTCTTTTCATAACACAGTGAAATAACTCCATGAGAAAAAGAATTTTAAAAAATACATTTTTAGACCTGGCTGACATTTTGATTTGTTAGATGATTATTCCTACTCAGCCGTTTGTCTTTGAGGAGACATGTAGAATCAGTGTACACAGAGTGTATATGGTGAACAACTGATAGATTTATGCATAAAGCCCAAGAGTCCTTGGTACTTTGTGAGTTTTACTTTACCCTAAACCGTCACATTCAGTTTGTCCTAACAAGCACAAAGGGTTTCTTTTTCTACTTTTGAACCGTGGTGATCACAGCACAGATAAGTTCATGAATTCGGTGAGGATTGAGGCAAAATAACACAATTTCTTAGAGCTCTGCAACCCCATATGATTCCTATTGTTAATATCTAGTGATGGTTTTCTCTGTCAAAAGGTCAGTAAATACCAACTTTAATTAAATAGTTTTTTCACAGATGCGTTTGAGATATTATGAAACATATTTACTGGTGTTAAATTTCAAGTATGGAACATTTTATGATCCTCTAGGAACTAGGTACAGATATCTATTGTGTTAAAGTTTCCTCTTTTGTGTAAAATGTCACCTTAAACGTATAAAAAATGGGGCAAGAAGGATCTGTTCTACATTTGCCATAGCAAAATAAGTAGTAGTGAGGACTTAGAAAGTTATTCTTGTAAAAAAATCCAAACAAATCAAAAAACCCATTTCATACAGTGACACTGCACTATTTACAAACACATTTGCTGTGCTATTTGGAAATACCTTGCCCCTCTAGATTGTTTGATTCTTAACTTTCAGGGAAGTTACAGAGCTAAAAGAAATAGGCTGAAAACCTTAGTGATCATTCCTCATGTTATGTTTCATTGTAGGGGTGTCTGATTTGATTTCATGAAGACTCATAAGTTAGGTGCACACCTAAAATTAATATGTCACTTTTATCTTGTGTCATTGGTTTTGATTGTTGCTACTTTATTTATTTAGGCCATTTTTATGCCCTCAGAGTTTAGTAAAAACCTTAAAAAAACCTTAAAGAGTTTTCCTTTTACAGCCTGAAGAAGCAAAATCTTTGTTAAAATCATATGTTGTTTTAAATTTAAAGAGTTCATTGTTTGTGGATTTTTACTGCCTGTTACTTGTAATGGACGGAAAATTGTTTCCAGTAGCATTATTTGAGGCCAGAGAGCCTTTTGAAGCTTCCCATTTCTTTGGAATTCTTCTACAAAAAATATCTTGAAAACACAAAATTAGGTTTACCAGATGCTTTGAAAGATGTTTGGGTTTTTTAAATGATGTTGCAGAATAGAGCAGTAGGAGTGTTTTTATTTATTTAATTTTTGGGGAGATTATCTGTCCACTTTTTCAACAAATGAATAGAATATTTAAAGAAAGACTTTGCTGTTCTCTAAAAACAATATGACTTAGAAACTTTTGTATTAAATAGTGACCTGCTGACCCAAATTCTTATGGACATTTTCACTTGAATTTACCACAATCTTTAGAATCGGGGTTCTAATCAGTCATTAGAATCACCAATGTGAAATAAAGCAACCAAAGAGGAAATCCTCCTAAATGAAAAGCTTGGCTTTAGATTGCCATGCATCATTACTCAAGTCCTAGGAATTCTAAGACCTGTATAGTTTTTTTGTGAGGAGTCAAATGGATCTCTGTGACACTAATGGTGCTCAGGCACAGAGCCTCTGCCAAGGGACGGAGTGTACACACCAGTAACCTGCTCTGCAGTCTCTAATATACCAAGAGGAAAATGAAGAACAGTTCAAGAAATTACGAATGTCTCCTTACTCTTGAAAAACATAGCACAACTCTAAGACTGAGAAAGGAGGAAATTCAAAGACAAATGGCTGATTAACAAACCGAACAATAGCAAATCCTTAAATAATGTGCACATTTAATTGCAAAAGAGATCCCTTGTTGCTGTCACTCACATGCAGTCTGGAAATGATCATCTAAGCATGTAAGCCAACCTCTACTGCCATTTAATTATCTATTGTGACAAACAGAAACCTGTGTCTGGGAAAGAGTTCATAGATACACTTGGATTTAGAAAAGAGGATAAATGAAAGACCTTCTACAAGGCTCCCACATACATATGGAATAACTTACCTTTTAAAATATAGCCCACTTCTAAAACAGTTTAAAAAAAGGATGTTTGGTTTTGTTATTTTAATTTTCTTAAATTTTGCCTATCAAAACCATAGGCAAATCTTCTACTGAGCTTTGCATAATGTATGAGGGCAGAAATGTTGCACAGAAGCTTCAGTGACAGACATTCTGGAGAATTGTAGTTTCATTAGAAAACCTTGTTAAACATAGTAGGCTCAAAATGAAAAAATGCAGCATTACCAAAATCTTGGTTTGTATCATACACCAAATGTGAAAAGATTCAGCATTTACAAATGCTATGCTATTTACCTTAAGCAGCAGCACTGAAATAGCAGGTGAGATCTGTATTCTGAAAAAATCCCATATTGAATGTGCTTAGTTTGCCAATTACTTTTCTCCCCTAATGCTAGTTCCCTGATAATGGACATTCTGCAGGATAGAGCAAACCTTTGCTCTTCTATCATGCTCAGATTATTCCTCAAGGAAAAAATCCATTAACTAGCAAGATGAATCCAGATGTTACTCTCAGATTCTCCTGTGTTGGTGACATCCATGTGGAGGAAAAAACCACAGATGTTCTGTCAGCTTTTTAGCTGAATCTTTGGAATTTGTAGGTAAGGGAAGATGAAGCATGGTAGAATTGCATTTTAAGAAGCTGGTTAGTTCCCATTTCTGCTATATTTTAAAGTTCTACAGATACACAAACACAAAGAAGGAAAGAAGCACAAATTTCTCTGTAAACTAGAGATTTTTTCAGTGTATTACAGATTTCAAGTAATGGCAAAACATCAGTGTAATTCACCATAAAATGTTTGCATTAATGTTTTTTTCTTAAATTGAAAGGGTTTTTTTCCTCACTGCCTACGCCTTTTAATACAACCATTTCTGCAGTAACACATTACTCTAAGTTTTCAGTGACGGTACTTGAAGAATATTTGCTTTAGAAATGTCATTATTTTCCTTTTTAGTAAAGGCAAGTAAAAACAGCTATTCAAATTTCAAGTCTGCATTGACATCCTGGTTCATTAGATATTACACTGCAGTGGTTACTCATCAAAGTGAGTTCCACCATATTAATTTTAATGTGTTCTAAATTGGTTGTTAAGATCTTGATGTTGCAATTATTTTGCCCTGAATGAGGAGGGTGTGATTTTACCTAATTGTTGTGAATTAGAAAACAAACTGGATATTATTCCAAGAAAAAATGGAGATTGAAAGACTCTTTATTATATTTCAGATAATTAGCATTTATAATAGAGGAGAACTAATGATCTAGAGGAAGGAAATTTTTGTGATGAACAGCTGTAACTTTGTATAGAAACAACAACATTAGCTCTAATGTGAATGCCTGACAACTTTGTGTAATATAATAGGATTTTATTAGGATGAGGAATATATCAAGAATATTTGTGGCATATTCTTGATTTGAATAAATATGTTTTAGTCACAGATATAGGGGTATGGGTTTAAAAAAAATAGAAAACCTGCTTGAAATGAAAATACAATGCTTCATTGTATTTAAAAATCTCAGTACCCCACCAGTTCAATAAAATTTATAATTCTAATTTTTGTTTAGGACTGCCAGTATACAAAGGGTTTTTTTTAAATTTAATTAAAACCAGTCTATTAGGCAACTTTTTACACAGCTCAAATTTAAGGCCTTGAAAAAAAAAAAAAACGGAGCTGGTCAGCAAAATCAAATTCAAAGGTGAGAATTGGTGTCAGAGACCTAACTCAGCCTCAGAGTGAACAGACAGAATAACCCATTTCGCTTGCCTAAGCATGATGTGCCATGTGAGAGCTACTTGTGCCTTCAGAATATAACTGTCTTTCTGTGGAAAAGAAAAAGGCACAATGGCATTTTTAAGTGAGCAAAAGCAAACAATTTGTGATAGCTGAATGTTTTTGTGAACTAAATCCTATTATAGAGTCAATTTAGGATAGCAGGACTAGAAGAAAAATCTATAAATGTACTGGATGAATCAATAAAAATCAAAATTATTGCAACTACCGTAGATTTCTTCATCAGAGCAACAGGCCTGCTAAAACAATAGCTTCAAAAGGCCCCCACAAAAAAATATTAGAGGTGATTATAGGTTTCCAAAACCAAGGCCTAGATGCTACTGTTCTCCTTATTGAGTGCATTTGACTTGCTCACATGGCAGGAGCAAAGCTAAAAGCTTCAGGCGCCATGAATGAATCACTCCTGGCAGCTCCAGAGCTCTCCAACCTCCTGGCTCTCTCCTGATAGACCATTGCTCGTCTCTGCTGACCTGCAGATGTGCCTGCAGCTGTTTCTCCTCTGCCACCTGTGGGTACCCAGGCGTGCCTGGCTCTGGTCCCTCCTGCAGTAATCCACACCAGCTGCTGACAGCCACACTGTCACAGAAACAGCTCCATAGGCCTGAGATGGAGGAACTTCTTTGCAAAGTGCTTGAGAGCTTTAATGGAACAAATTCTATTTCCCACCAGTAATTTATGTCTTGTGACAATCCTGAAGTCAGAGCTTGCAATACTGTCATGAAACAGAGGAAAGACAAAATCACTGTGTCTGGGTGAAAGACTATTCAGAATATGCTTGCATTGCCTGCAGTAAAGAGTAAAATTGTGTTTGAACAGCAAAAATGTAATTGACACATAAAGAATATTATTTTTTTCTAGAGACAAAGATCATTCTTTCACTGGAGTAGGTGTGTATATGTCCATATTGCATGAAACAGTTTGTGATAGCTGACCTCTGACCTCACCACCTAAAATAAATATCCTGTGATCAAATGTCCCTTAGAATGATGGAAATTTTGTATCAAAAATAAAATATATATCTATTTGTTACCTCAGTTCTTCAATTAAACAGTATATTTACAGAAATACCATAGACACTCTAAGAAGATGACATGGCGTCATCATGGTGAAGTCACTGACATGTTTCAATGTCCAGTTTAAAACTTAATTTTCTCTGTGCTCTTCTAGCTATAGCAATGCAAGAGATTCTGATTCTTCTGTGACTGCTGGCAAAGTAAAGCATAAATTATGTATGTTTGTTCAGTGCTTCACACCAAGAAGGCAGTGTTCTTTGTTTATAGTTTGTTTTTTTATTGTTTGTGAACAAGCAAAGATGATGAAGGGGGAGTACCAGTCAGGAAATAGCAATTGAGAAAGACTTTGGGCTGTCTTCAATGGAAAGAAGTATTTCACAGACAGGAAAGCACAAAATGAAACAAAACTCAGGAAAATAAATATGTTTCTATCATGTGCTTTGTCTGCTTACACTGTAGAATTCATGGTTCTTGATGCTTGCACTTTGGGAAGCAGGCAAGCAGGAAGACATTTGAGTGAAAAAGAGCACTACTTAAAAGCCAGAACTATTAACAATTAAATATTTTGGAGAGTTTTTAAAAAAACAAGTAAACTATCAGCAGCAACTCTTAGTATTCCAAGGGAAATAATTTTTTAATTGTTAAGAAATCTTTTTCTTAAAAACCAAACATTTTGTTTCTGATGAAGTAAAAATTTTAAGCTCCAAGCACATCTTGTTATATCTTTTCTATATCTTCAAAATATAATATTTAAATGAAATGTAGTGAAAATATATTTTTCCTATTGTAAACAGACCTAGTATACCAAGTTTCATCCTATAGCAGAGCTAAAAACAAGGAAAAGGCAGTTCTACACAGGAACATTGACAAAACACTAACTCCAGAGAAGTGGCAAAATAGCACTCTAATAGAGGCTAGCAGAGCATTAAAAACTGCAAAATTATTCAGCTTGTGCACCCATAACATTTAAGAATAATATTTTTCAACTTTATTATGAATGTTATCTTATAATGAATATTCATCTTGTTGACTGAAAATTACTTGCCTTTTGCTAATTTTCAAGTTTTTATTTTGAACATATTACATTTATATTCATCCATTATATATTACATGTCTTTTAATACATATAATTAATATGTATTTTATATATTGTTAAGCATCCAGCCAACAAAGAAAATATTTGCCTACCATATCAGTCTGAATTTTTTTTTAACACTAAATTAGAGTAATTTTTATTTATTTTTGAATGAGTGAAAAAGTGAAGATGAGGGAAGGGGATAATTTTGGTTGCTAAAATAAATTTATTCTTTATTGTTCAACACCACATGTGAAATAGAAAAAAACTTGCATTGCATTATGTTCATAGAAATATTAAGGACTTATATGCTTTCTCAAAAGCCTAATTTAGCTCTTCTTTTTCTTAATAACATGAAATGTATTAATGTTGAAAGGCCACCAAGTATTCAGAAATAATGAGCTCTGAAGCTTCCAAAGTCATCTAACCAATACTCAGCTGAGTTTTAATGATGAATAACTAGGCCAATCTTTTTTTGGTAACAGAGAGCTCGGGCTAAAACTTGGCCAAGCCAGAAGGAAAATGAAAGAGAAGCTTTGTGAGCCCGTTTACCCTCCCTGTGCACACCATCCACAAGATTGCTGTGCTGCTTCCAAGTCTGCTGAGCCAGGTACTCTGAGCCATCCCTCCCTCCCTCCCTCCCTCCCTCTCCTGTGCCCGTCCAATAAATTTCCTGGCCTCGGGTTGTCCATTTATGATTTCTTCCCAGAAACAAGACGTCACAGCCCAGCTGCTCTAGACTTCATAATTAAGGCTGTCTGCTCCATTTTCCTGCCACCTTAAATGTACCTTTCCCCAAAACCTCACACTCAGATCTTCAGGGGCTTGAGTTCAATGCAAGATGTTTCCATCAGAGCACACCACTGCATATGAAACAAATAAACATAGCCTGATGAAATACTAAACTGAGGTGCATGTGTTTGTGTTCTTCAGGTAGACTCTCTGTTCTGGAGCACTTTGTAGCTGGATAAAGATAATTTGCAGATGTTTACAAAGTCTGCTCACTTTCCTTTTTCTTTTGCAGCTTTCAGCAGTAATATCCAGCTTTGTAAAACTTTTTTTTTTTCTTTTTATTTTGCATCACAGATATGAATTTACAGACGTGCTCTTCACAGATTTGTTTCAGTTACCTAAGGTGCAGCCTACTGGAACTTGCCTACCGTCTGCCTTTGCCAGAATATTTTACTCCATGTAGAAATTATTCTAGTACATTTTAAGGTCTCCAAAACCCATCAAAAGCAGAGCTTGACAGATAATAAACCAAAGGACTGGAAAGTGACTGGGAAAATGGATAAATGAGATGTCATAAACCTCTTTGCTACCTCAAGTCAGCATGATGCTTGTTGATACATTTCTTTGTTTAGACAAACATTTGTTGCATTTAAAATTACAACAAATAAACTCCTCCCCACTTTTCATTGTGAAAAAGGAATTTGATTTTCTAAGTGATCGCAGGTTTCTCTGCTCAAATATAAAAAAAAAAAAAAAATTCATATGAAGGGTATTCATAAGTTCTTTGAGAAATTCTAGGAGGTTTTGATGCCACCATTGTGAATTCAGTGTATAGGTTTCCTTAAGCTAGAAAGGATACATATTTAAAACACAACATATGAATCTATCTACATTAGCCCTACTTAAGTCAGCAAAATATTTAAATCTCATATCTATTTGAAAATGTAACTGATTTTGTTAGAATACAGTGGTAGCTTGATTGTTTCAAAGTCTTGGAAAGGAGAATTATATGGACAGAAGATGTTTAGAGTTTTGAATAACTTGATGTTTGCAAAGGCTATGTGGAGAAAGAGATATCTGTTAAGCACATTTGAACAATTACAAATCAAATTATAAACATGTTATTAATAGAAATGCAATATGCAAAGTCAGACAACCATAAAAGTACATTGGTCTAACTTTTAGCTAATCTGTTTGAAATCGAAGAAAATTAATTTGAACTAGAAATTTTCAACTAATTGTCCCTCTAATATGGACTCCTGTGAAGATGTAAATCAGCCTCTAAGGTGTATGTTGTATGACTGTGAGCTGGAAAAGAAATTTGGCAACTTCCAACAGGTGTGATGTTAACAATTTAAGTTAGTTTACTTTGTACTGAAAAGGAAAAGAATCAAAAGTCACTGTGCTTTGGGTTAGGATGTTAAACTATCCTGAAATTCCACTGTAATATAAAACCAAAGGCTGTAATGTCTTGGACTCTACTGTATGAGATGAAGATAGTTCAGAGCCTGTGGAAAATTTTAAAAAAGTCAGTTTGTTTCTGGCCACTACTGCAACACAGATATGTTGGTCATGCATGGTCTAGATTTTAGGTAAATCATCAGTGATGTTAGGATCATCAGGAAGTTAGGCTAGATTTATTTTCTTTCAATATGTCACATAAAGGATATTAAATCCAACTTTCCAAACAGATTTTCTCCGAAGCAGGAGAGATTCAGCTCATTCCTCTCCACAGTGAATACAAATTCAACACTTTCAGCATGGCATGCTGAGTTTGTTTTAGAATTCTGTACCATGATCCACAGTTTTAAAAGCAGTGATTAGTCTGTCTCACTTTATAAAAATACAAATAATATTGTGAGAGTGTATTTTCCATTATATGGCCATTCTCCTAAATGACTCCTAAAGCAAGATTTCATGGCATAAAAAAAAGAGACTTGTTTAAGAATCAGTTCTAGACTAGTCTTATTGAGCAAGAAGCAATAATACATTCATTAGAAGGAGCACAGATCTCGGATTTGGAATGTCAGCACATAATAACCTTGTCTAGACCTGTATCACCAGTCAGACATACAATTGATAGCCAAGTGTGACTTAGAGAGGACCTTAAGCTGCCAAGTAATTTCCAGGTCCTTCTACCAGTCCTGCCAGGCTGTCTTTGCTGAGGTGAATCAGCACAGTCAATGCCAAAGCAAAAAAGAGCGACTCAGGAATTCTATTTTTAGGACAAGTGAGTCAGGAAGAACTGACTAGCAAAGACATGTTCTAGCTGGAAGACGGATTTGAGTTTAAACCAAAGAAAAAGAAAACAGAAGCGATCAAGCAAAACAAAAATCCAACCATTTCCTCCAATGCTTAGAATACAGTTGGAGGTCTGTTAACTTTCTTAGCTATACTACATGATCTTACATCACAGTTGAAAGTCACTATCGATTTTCTAACCAAGTAGCAAATCTGGAAACAATTTCTTGGTTTCAGGCAATCTTTAAACATATGTTCTGGGGATGATGTTGGCTATTAGTATCTTCCTTTTCTTTTTAAACTTCCCAGTATCTATTTTTACTGTTTCATTTAAGGAAGATTAACATAGAACTAGTGTAGCAAAACTTTATTTTTCATAAATTATCTTTTGCTAAATTACTTCAGGAAAACATTCTGGATGGGAGAATCCATTCCAGCCAACTAAATATCATGCTTTGAAAGATGAAGTACCGGAATGGTCTGCCCAGGGAAGTGATGGAGTCACCATCCCTGGATGCGTTTAAAAAAAGACTGCATGTGGCACTTGGTGCCATGGTTTAGTCGAGGTCCTAGGGCATGGATTGGACTTAATGGTACTGAAGATCTCTTCCAACCTAGTGTTCCTGTGATTCTGCGATTGTCCCTAGGAGTGACATTCTCAGGGACTGGCACATTTGGTTTTGGAGCTGTGC
This sequence comes from Zonotrichia albicollis, assembly GCF_047830755.1. Classification (NCBI taxonomy): domain Eukaryota; kingdom Metazoa; phylum Chordata; class Aves; order Passeriformes; family Passerellidae; genus Zonotrichia; species Zonotrichia albicollis. The sequence goes on from NC_133822.1 coordinate 65,010,425, forward strand.
TGGCATGGCAGATGGATGGGCAGCTACTGGCCTTGACTGTGAAGGAGCAGCTGGACAAGGCAAGGCCAGCTCACCATCCTTTCTGAGCAACACCTGCATACCCAGGTGGTTATTGCTCTCACTGGTCAAATCTCTGAACTCCCAAGGCTCAAGAAGACTTACAAAATCACATTATGGCCTTTTACTTTCTACAAACAATGCTGCTTTAGTCATAGAATGGCTCCTACCATGTCTATGATGAAGACATTGATTAGTATTGGTCCCACTTGAACCAATATGATGAACCCTCGAGGGACACCACCCATTATTGGGTTCCACTTGAATCTGTCTGAGCCACTGACTCTAACTCTGTGGACATGCCATCCAGCCAATTCCTAACCCATCTAACAATTCCATCTAATGGAAAACCCATAGTTTTGAAATTTAGAGGTAAGAATGTTGGGGAGGGCTGCATTAAAGGCCTCAAAGAAGTTTTGATAGATCACATCTATAAATGTTCCCTTGTCCACTGATGTAGTTGCTTCACCATAAAAGGCCACTAAGTGAAACAGGTGATGAAGCCATGTGTTCAGCTCCCTGTCTTCTGTATATTTTGACACATCTTCCAGGAAATTCTTCTTCATGAGTTTATCAAGCACAGAGGTGAGGCTGACTGGTTGGGAAAATTGCTGCTCATTGGTGAAACCTGCCACAACCCAGGTGCTCAGTCTGTTTGCCAGATGGTTGTTAAACAAGGCAAGCTCAGTGTGAATAAATAACTGACTAGGTTTAAATTGATGCTCCAAAACACAAATATAAAAACATGCTATTTTCTCAGTTAAAGGATGAATTAAATTACTTCAACATGTACTTAATACAAATGGACAAAACTAGCGCTGTGTGAGATTTTACCTCACTAAGATTCCTGGAGTGGACTAGCCTGGAACCTGATTGTTTCACAGAACCCAGTGCCTTGCAAGAGTGTGCTTTGACCAGGACCACAAGTTTTTTTCTGTTGGTTCCTCCCTACTCTCTGGTCTTACTCAATACAGACTACTATGTTCTACCTCTGCTATGCAAAATTAATTTCTTCCAATCAATAGTTGATCCCTACTGTTTATTTTCTTCTAGCTGTTAAAGCCTCAACTGAAAAAACCTCAATTTTGTCTCTTGGCATCATTTGCAAGTAAAGCAACCCTTGTTCCAAGTCAGCTTTTTTTGTCTCTTGGCTGGTAACTTCCTGGCAAGGTTGTTTTGGTCTCAGAACATTTTCAGCATAACAATGGCTCTCACTAATTATATGAAACGTGTTGCAGCTTTCAATGTGCTACAGAAAACATTTATGGGTGTCTAGTTATACAGCATTTCCTAGTGACAATCTTAAACTTTTATCAAAACCTAGCCTTAACAATCATATTTTCTCTCCTTTCCTTAAGCTTCTTTCATCTCTAGAAATTCAGAAACCTACACTGTGCATGTCCTCTCTGTAGAAAGTTATATATATATATATATACATATATATATATATATATATTTGTTATATATATAAACATGCTCCACAACAACCCCCCAAAAAATACTCAGAAAAATCTTTGAACTAGGAAGCTGTGCTTTGGGGCTTTTTGTTTGTTTGGGGTTTTATAATACAAATTTGCTGGGAACTTATTAGGGAAAGGAGACTGTTTTATTATTTTTGCTTTTAAAATGGAGCCAATTTAGATTCACAAAACAAACCACAGGGTAGAAGAAATAATTGAAACTCACAGGATGCCTGCCTGCCTGTCTTTCTTGGTCCCTCAGTGACTATCTTCCATTCTATTTCCCTAGATAATCTCTCTTGTCCATTTGAAGCTCTTAGCTTCTGGGAATCTGCCATGTCAGGTATTTGGAAAATATCTGGAAAAGTTGAGCACTTCTTTGTTATCAGAAATAATTAATGATGCATCTACATGCTTCCAAACTGTATGCATGCTACAAAAGCAATAAAAAAATATAAATGGGCAATGCTTTAGCAAGGAATTGCATTCTGCATGTCTCATTTGTATAGTTTTGGTATGACAATATAAAATGCTTCTGAAAAAGGGTTATTAACTATCCACTTAGATGCTGGGAATGAATATTTCTCCCTCCATTATCAATCTCCTTCCTTCTACTTCATTAAATATCTCTCTCACTGCTCTTTGTTTGTGATCCACTGAAGCAATTTATTGTGTGATAATGAGCAATATTCGTGCTGAGGCTTTAAACAGATTGCTGTGGTGGCCCTCTGAAAGACAAACAGATGATTCCAATCATAAAAAAATCTATAAGGTCATCAGCCACCTGTATATTTGCAGCATGTGACTCAGCTCCTGATTGACTATATTTGCATTGTATTGATATATATGTGATGCTGGTAATATTAAAGCTGTGTTCTTAGGACATATACAATAACTAACAGTCTGTTCTGCACCATGTCTTCTAATAGCTTCCTAAGTGACTGTTACCTATTTGATTCCCTTACTTCGCTTACTGGTTTAATAATTGAGGTACCTCTACATGATAGTGCTATCCCTTGAGATTTTCTTTGAAGTTGGGTTTATAGCTTTGGTTTTGGTAAGCCTTTTTGCTTCTAAGAGCCCTGGGCTTTATTTTTTTACAAGAGAATGTAAAGAATAGGTAGTCACAGAAAGCTGTTCACACATATTAATTTACTGTCCATTTCCTATATTTGTTAAAACTGTTACTTTTATTTATACAGGCTTTTTCTTATAAGCAGTCAGAACCTCTCCTGGTTCAGTCAGTGTCTGTTCCTTCTTGCTCTCCCACAAAACATATTTGTGAAGAGCTTGACTCTGCCTTGGTGTCTCCTTCCAGATGCGAGGAGCAGCTGCTTTTCCTCCTGGGGCCATCTCTGCCTCAGGCTGGACCAGCCTTTTTCCCTCAATGTCTCCTCACAGGGCATGTACTCCAGCCTCCAGTCACCACAGTGGTTCTGCACCGAACTTCTTCAAGTTTATCAGTGTTTGTTTTAGGTTGGGGGAACCAAAACTGGGAACAGTGCTTTAGCTGTAGTCTAAGGAGTGCTGAGCAGCGGGGGATAATCCCTTTCCTCAGTATGCTGGCTCTTTTTCTGCTAATGCAGCCCAGGAGGCTGTTGGCTATCTTTGCTGCCAGGGCACTGCTGGCTCATCTCATTGTCCACTAGGCCCCCAGGTTCTTTTTGGCTGAGTTTTTTCCCAGCAGGTCAATCTCCACCTTGTATCATTGCAAGACACATTCCTCCATTTGCAGAGATTTCCTTTGCCTTTTCTAAATTTCATAAGGTACCTCTTGGCCCATTTCTCCACCAGGTCCAGGTCCATCAGGATGACAGTCCTGTCCTTGAGCATATTAACTGCTCCTGCCGGATTTTCTTTATCTGCAAACTTGTAAGAGTGCACACCAGTATCTCTTCCAGGTCATGGGTAAATGTGTTAAACAGGACAGGTCTGGAGACAGACCCCTGAGATACTCCACCCTCGAGTATTCCAGGTGGTTTAAACTGGTCTTCAACTGGATTAAACCCTCCATTAACATATTTTTGATCCTGATTTGCCTTTTTTTTTTTACCAACTTTTTTTTTCACCTATCCCAATGGTAGCACTCTAACTGGGATAAAAAATGTTGCAGGATACAGCATGAAAAGTCCTTCTAAAGAACAGCCTCCTCTCATCTACAAATCCTGTTGATTCATTGTACAAGGCATACAATGGGAAGAGAAATTGTTCTGATTATTTAGTGATAAAGAAAAAACTGGATATGGAAGGTTTTTTGGAAGTATTTTTCTAGGCGTTTAACTACACTTGTGGTTAGAAAAAAAAAAAACTGGGGCTGTTTCAACACAAAAGACTGTTAAGTCCCCAATTCTGTAACATGTTTCTTTGGACAACTTTGTGAGTATATAAAACCCACACATTTGTGTGGAATTACCTTGTTGAACAGGGCCTAAATCTCACACAATTCTGTGCTGTTTTATGGGCAATTATTGTAATCTCCTTTCTTTTTGCTGAGACATTGATTTATGTGTAGATTTGAGACACCTGCCCCTTGCCATTAATGACAATTTGCTTGTGCTTGGAATAACTTATATAGCATGAGTAGTATGACAGGAAGAGTTATACCCTTTTAAAATATAATCAAATAAACAAGCTGCATCTTGTTACTCTCAAAGCTGCTGGCGACACCAAATTTCTTAACTTGGAAATTGTACACCTTACTGCAACCAGTCACTGCTTAATGTGAACATATATTTTAATAAAGCCAGGAAAGCTACTACTTCTTTCTTTGTCATCAACTACTTTTATCCAGTCTAAGAGAGTAAAGTACTCCCACTTTCTGAGGTTTGAGTTGGTTTTGTTAGTTGTTTTGTTTGTTTTTTTTTCATTCTGCCACATTATGGAAAGAGGAAGACTAGTAACTCCATTTTTCCAATTCACCTTTCAAGTTCAGCCTAGCTTTTCACTAAGGTATTGTTTTCTTTTTTCCCTCTTGACTCTCTTTCTTTAGCTCATGATTTCCAGCTCAAACTTTCCATTCATATGTTTTTTTTTTCATACTGTCATTTCTGTGTGTTTTTTCTTTTTTCCCACTTTTGCCCATACTCAAAGCCATTACATCTCTTATGCTTAACAATTTGTTCTTCTGGCATAATGCACCCAAACTCAACTACTTATAAGCCTCAGGCTCAAGTACTGCAGTGTTTCTGTATGTTTTGTAAATAAGCTATATTGAAAGGAGTCAACTAAACCTGAGATTTTTTAATTCAATGGCATTAATACCTGTGAAAAATATAACAAAGAAAAATGAAAGAAATAATAATAAAACTGTTAATTGTTTTCAATTGTCAAATTAGCTATATTTTAAAAGAATAAAAGGAAACTCCATGTTGCCTATCTTAGATTAACCAATATTTCTGAAATCCACAAAGATTGGCAGAAAATAAGCCTCTCATATAGGGGATTTCCTAAATCCCTTTTTTCTTAAGTTTGGTCTGCAAATTGAAGTCGTGATCCAGAGAAACCATGAAATTAAATAATAATTTATATGAACAGTAGAAACAAGTAAAAAGGGATGAAAAGCATGAAAAACCTTTAGATAATTTTGGTCTCTTGGAAACTAGTACATGAACCCATATATCATCACCTGAGCCAGGGTGACAGTGTTTGTACACTTATTTGTTATATCACCCCGCTATGAGCAGGAGACAAAACTTCATGCTGTAAGAACAAGTATGTTGTGTAACTAATACACTAATAATTAATGCACCCCTGCATACCATTTCCAGGCCTATTTTTGAAATGTTCTAATGAAATCCTTCCCATTTTGAGGAAAAGTGGATGTTGTCATTGTCATTCTTCAACATATTGACAATTGTCATTCTCATTCTTCAATATATTATTTTTCTGTCTATTTTGAATTTGGATGGAAAGTGGTATTTTCAGATGCCTTATCTCTTTTCATCACTTCTGTTAACTTTACCTAAAACTTTGGCCTTTGTACCTTTATTCCTGAGTCTTATAATTGATTAATCAAATGTGTATGCACTCATATCAATTATGCAATTTGTCGGTGCAAGTGTGCATGCAAACACAAGACAAGCTTCAGGATTTCTCTGTCAGAGAATAATGTTTAAAACAGAATTATGTATGAAATACCATTACCTTTGATTTTGCACGGCTTTACAGCTGCCCCTTTGCCCCTAACCCTAACCCTTTGACAGCACTTAGAAGTTACCTGACTCTTTTCCTCCCTTTTTGCTTCAGCTAAACTCAAGATGATTTTTTTTTTTTTTTTTTTGCTGTAGAATAAGTAACAAAGGCCTGCTTCTGTCACAGAGTCAGAAAACCCCAAGTCAAATATGTACCACATGCTGCCTTGGCCAAAAGTACATCTTACTGTAATGATAGCGCCAGGGATCTGACAGCTTGTCTCCTGGGCCTTGCAGGGCCGCTGTGCCTCTGAGTGCTCATATAAAGATATCTTGTGCTTTCACTTTGAAAGTTCCCTGGAGAATTTTTGGTAGGATTTTTCTTGCCAGGGACTGCTTTTGAAATGTGCAAAGGGACATGCAAACAGAAAAAAGGAAATCATTACTGCGGAAATATATAAAATATGTATTCTGTTCAAAGCTGTTGCATTTCCTGCGCTCACCAAACAGCAAACACCAAACTTCTTTGCAGCAAAGAGTATAAACAAACAAAACTAAAATCCAAGGGAATCAAATCAAGGGTACAAGCATTTAGGTTATATAAAAGAGTAGCTCCTTTGGTGATTACTCACCTCCTGAACTTGATGTTAAAGCATTTCAAACTTGGATATCTAATGAGATACACTAAAATATCATGTGCTACTAAAAATCATGTGTATTGACAGAAGAAATTCAAAATTTGAATGAAAAAACTTTTTAAAGTTGTAGCTCATGCATTATAATTTCCTTGAGGATTTTTTCTCCCTTGGTATTTGGAAAAATATTTTAGAAGAAAAATCTTTCAAAGTATTTTAAAGAAGGATTATCAAACCTTCATATTTCCATTAAATGCTTCAACATTCAGTGCTCAGTGTTCAGCATTCTTCAAATGTCCTGGATACTAAACATTGCAGAGACTTTTTTTGTTTCATTAACATGTTCCAAAAGCTTTAGGCTCTGAAATCTGAAAATACTGGTCTTAACAAGTTATTTCTCATTTTTGTGGTATTGTCTAAACCTCTTGCATCTGCCTGCCTGAACCTGTGAGGAATTAGTAAAATGTGGGATACAATTAAGTATGGTCTGCATGCCATCATCTGCTTCAAGTTTCATAGACGACAGTTGGAATTAAATAAATATTTTCCTAATTGATTTTTTCTATTTTAATTTTAATTAGTGCTGCATCAACAAAAACAAAAGAAAGAAATTGAGGGAACATTTAAAATTTAAAAAAAACCACTAATTGCAAATTCATGTCAGTCGATTCAGTTTTCTTTAAAAAAAATGCAGATATTAGTACTAGAAGAACAAATTTCTCATTCATGCCAACCATGTCACATTTTCCATGTAGCCCATGCATAAACAAATTAACTACATTTATTAATTCTATAATTTTTAGTTTAATAGTGGATTCCCCAACAGGTCTGAGGTCAAGACTTGATCACATGAATAAACTGAAAATTCCTGGAGCCTTTTATAGTTGTACTCCCACTAACAACAGCAGATTGTTCTCTACATTTCAGCTAAATAAAAGGTAAAAGCCAATTCTGCCAAGACTAGAAGTGTAAAGACAATGCAATTCTTCAGCAGACTCCTAGGTTAAATCCAGCTGAGGTAATTTGATTTAATTGGAACCTCTGTTCTATGAGGAAAGATCAAGAGAGTTGGAGTAGCTCAGTCTGGAGAAGAGAAGGTGGCTCTGGGGAATCCTTACTGCAGCCTTTCAATGTATAAGAAGGATGCAGAGAGACTTTTTACCTCAGGTCTGCAGTGCATTCCATGAAATGCAGTAGTTGCATTCCATTTACAAAAGCTTTAAAGGTCCTGATGTTGCAGTTAACATTTTTATATTTTACAGATTACAGGTCATAGTTACCTGCAAATTTTTCAACTTCCAAGTGTTTTTGTGAGTGTGTATATATATTTGTAAAATATATTTTCCACATATGTGTGCACACTCCCAAAAAACATCCAAGTGTAAAGTAACTAAGTCATCACAAAGAAGAGAAGTATTTTATGAAAAGCTGTGTATCATGCAGTGTTTATATAATTTCTCTATATGTCTGCATTTAAACTTCCTTTCTATATTCTGGTGGAATAGCTCTTCTTAGCAAGTCTGATGTTTAATGTAGCATTTAAGTTTTTCTCTACATATAGAAAAAATATTTACAATATTTGTAAAAAAAAAATAGAGCTTATGTTTACAGCACTTCCTAGACTGGCTTGGCTGTGGTTTTTAGTATTGTTCAAATGGCTCATAAGAGAGGGTTTTATTTCAAGAAATAGACAAGCAAGGGAGACATCATAAATATAGAAGGCACTAAGTATGAATGCTGAGACCATCTCAATGGGTCCTTCTTTCTGTTCCTCATAATACTCAGGAATACTGCTCTTTCTGTAGAAGATATTAACATTTTTTCTTCAGCCCAAAGACCTATTTTTTAGATTCCCTTCCTTTTAAGAAGCATAGAGGAGTAAAAGAATAATTATGTCTCCATTCATCTCTGTCTCTTCATTCTCTGTATTTAAATAATGCCATACATACTTTTCTAGTTCACCTGCAAGCAACTATTTATGTGTTCAACTCAATTAGTGTGAATTAGTCCACTGAAGCTTCACAGACATGTAAAGTTCTGTATAAATCTTGCAAATAAAAAACACCAAAGGACCCTGCTCAAAGGCAGAATCAACTGTACTTGAGCACCTTTACATGGCTGTTTAATATATTCTGAAAAACCTCTAAAGAAAAAAATAGAAGTATTTCAGCAGTTTACATAATTGCTTGCCAACATTCATGAAGCTGTTATACAATATTATTTGTCATTCTTGGGATTAAACCAACATATCTATCCCTTCATCAAAGTGTTCATATTTGCACATTTAAGAGGCCCCACTCAAATCAAGTGAAGTGTTTAATACACTTGAGTACCAATGCCCACTATGATTATTTTTTCATAAGGAATTACAGTATTTCTACTTATATCCTTGATGTTTGCAGATCAGAAGCAAACTCTTGCTAAATATCGACATTTTGGCTGTATTTTAAAATATGATGTTTCTGGTACTGTCTCTTCAAATTATTGCTATATTCTGTGAGAAGATTTTTCAGTAGATAGTTCCCTATTTTAAAAAAAGAAACATAATAGAACCATACTTTAATTCAATGGTGAATAATCTAAGTTATGCTTTCTGTTCTGCATTCCTAAAAATTTATAGACGAGTCTTTAAAATAGATCCATGAAATATATTTCAGGCGGAAGAAGAAAATGGGAAAAAAAGCAAAAATCTCAAAGAAACAATCAACTAAGCAAACAAAACCTATGGGGAAGTTCAAATTTGTCATATAAAAGTCTTCATCTCTGACAAATTTTGATATACGTTGGTTTATGTAAGGCATGTAATCCAAATATTTTTAAATTTGGGAACTATGTTAGAACATACTTCACTTATGGAACTTTCTTCCAAAATTATGTATAAAAATGAAGGTTGTCCCATGACAGTTTCTGAATGCAACCAGAGGACAAAATAATCTTTGTCCTTAGGGATGCACTACCTATGTGAGTACAAAAGAACTGTAGCAAAGAAACCTGAGCCTCAATGTTAAAATCCTGCATTTAGCATCTGCTTGTGCAAGGAAACAATAAATATCTGCCTGGAGAGTTATTTCCTCCATCTATTCTGGTAGAACACCTTACAGAATAAAGACTAAATATATAGGAAAGTCTTATGTTAGAGAACAACATGAACCCAAGCCTCCTTCTTTTATATGTATAAATTAAACATACATTTTAAAAAAATCACTTTCTCCCATCTTACATAATGTCCTGTTTATGCCCAACACAAAACATTATATGCTGACTAAGAGTTTTCCTGAGACTGGTCTTGCAAAGATTTATTTGTTTCAATTAATTCAGCAGCTCTCTTTTTTCCTTCATATTGCTAAAATCCCATGCACATTAATTATGTTTGCCTTGAGTTAGATATCTAGACTGCCTTAGAAGGAGTGCAGGATGATTATGCATTCCAAGCAGAGTTTCTTAAGCTCTTACCACTCTTTTTCTCAGAAATATTTACCAAAGAGAGGAAAATCTTTTACAATCTCATGCAGATGGTAAATCAATAGAAGAATATTTCTAAAAATAGCGTGTGAAGATGGTTACAAATTGTCTCTTGTTAATCAGTATACACAAAAGTGGATAAATATGTGTGTTGGCATTTTCTCTAGTTAATTCAATATTTTTCTGCTGGCAGATACCCTTGAATCCTTATGCAAATTTCAAGTATGAATGACCTCAATCCCCCCTGGTAGTAATAATAAACATAATTGTGAATGGATGTACTTATATCTTTTTTTTTTCAAATGAAGATCCAAGACAGCTAAGTTGTAGCATGATAAGAAATCAAGTATAGATCTACTTCAAGAATCTTTCATCATTACCTCCTAAAAAAATATTGTTGTAAATTTTAACAATCTCGTTTTACTTGAAAAAATAATGCATTTATTTGTTTCCCTTGTCTTTTTCCTTTTTACCTTCTTGCTCACAGCTCTGGCCCATGATAACATTAAAAAAACCATATATGTCTCATGTCAGTAAAACAAATTGCAAATGTCATCATAAACACCCTACCTCAGATAGCTAAGCAATAGTTTCAGGCCAGCATTGCAAATGACCTTCTATAAATCTGCAGAAACTGATTTCTTAAACCATGTTGTGTAATCTTAAAAAAAGAAAAAATAATTCTGAGGTTAAATTAAATGCCATGCCTTTGTTATCTGATGTTTTGATGACAATAGATAACTTGACATAAACATTTTCCCATAGGAAAAAATTATCTGATAGATGAGTTACTGCCTAATTTTGCCACAATTGGAACCTGATGAGTGCTAGTCTAGGTGATCTACTCAGAAAAAGATTTGATCAACAGCTCAGATTTCTACTGTGGCTCCCTGTCAGACACCATCACATCCTGTCAGGGTGGAGTTATTACTTCAAAGGTATTCAGGGCTCATTGGCTTTCCAGACACATGTCAATTAATATAGTGTGTAATGTCATTAAAGAATTTCTTTAGTTCATTGAGATCCTTGCACTAAATAGCTGAGTGGATGTTTTTTCTTGCCTTCCAGTTCTTTTTTCCATTACACACAATGGCAGAGAAGAAAAGTTGAATAGATGCTTTAGAAAGATATCTAGATTAGAGATGTGCCAAACTGCGTACAAAGCAGGGGCAGAGCCAACAAACTGACACACCTATTGTTCTATGAAATTGTTTCTGGTCTGTTATTTCTAAAGAACCAGGATATCTCTGCAAAGATCATGCAGTATAACAGCTGAAAGAAAAGGACTTCAGTCCTTACGCAACTCATCTGCCTCCTAGTTTGCCAATCTACTTTGCAACTGTGGCTAAATAATTCAGAAAAAAACCATGTGCATATTTTTTAAACTTCTCAGAGTTTTGTACATGCTCATGGGTGTGTGTTCTGACTGGGGCCTTTGAACACAAATCAGTAATAATACCACTGGCGATCTCACTGCAGGAGTCAGTTAATCTTACCTGGTTTTATACATCCAAAAAACAGGCATCTAAGTTGAAATAAATAATAAATTAACCTACTATTGGAAAATTCATCTGTCTATCCCAAGCATCTACATTAGGACCAGATCACTCTCTCTTTAAACACTTCACTGATAATGAGGAATCAAGAATGGCTGGCTCAGGGTTTAGATGGTTTCAGTACTCTAACTGGAGCAATGCCATTCTGAAACTCCCTCTGTTTATTTCACAGGTATCTGAATCAGCTAGAGCTTTTAGGTTTCAAGAGAATATGGGCAGTAACCCATGTTTGCAAAGCCATGTAAATATATGTGTGCTAATATATATCTTCTGTTTTTTATAGATAACATATATATGTGCAAGACCTCAGTCCTAAAATTAGTTATCTTTCACAGTTTTAATCCTTCCCTTGTGCAGTATAAAACCAATGAACCTTAAAAAAATGTTTTTATATGTGTTGACTCCATTACCACAGACCTTACAATTTTCAGTGTAAGCGTTGCAACAACAAGGGCGGTCTTACCCTTATTTAAAGATCAGGAAATTAATATATTCATGAAATAGGCATAAAAACAGAATGATTGAAGAAAGACTAAATAGCTTGCTTAAGGTCATACAGGAAATCTGTGGTGAATCTGGATCTAAACTCAGACCTTTCTCCTCAGATCTGTGTCCTGAATTTGGAACATGGGAAAACTTCCCATTGAGATGAGTCAATATATTGTCTGAATAAGGAGAAGTGGAAGGAAAAAAATATTTTTTATTAATGCTGTTTACTATGATAACAGCCATATATTAGAGGTAAGAATATAGACTCATGTTAATTTCTGTATATAAGAAAAATCTTTCTTAGTGTAACAACCTCTTCAGACAGATTTGTGGCAGTCATTACATGCCACACATCAGCAGAAACATCTGAACAAATGTGATTCAAATTTAGCTGGTTTTGTCTTTCCAGTGTGTGGCATTTGCTGTAGACTTAATTTTTGAAACTTGCTATCCACAAATGTTTTAGATCAAAACTGGAAACTTTTAAGGTAATTACCAGGTCACATTACAGACATGAAATGGGTGGTTCTGTTAACCAAAGGCAGAAGCATAAAATGTTTATTTCTTTCATTATGAAGCTACTAAATATTTCCATATTTCTGAGATTAGCACCGTTCAAGGCAGGAGGGGGGGTGGGTTGGCAATTACTTTTGTTTGTCACCAGTTATCTTTGCCATTGATTTCAAAACCAGCAAACTCATCTCTCACATTTTTATTTTCTGAGAATGTGTTTTGAGTATCTGTAGCAAGTAGGTAAAAGATTGTACTGCAGGAAGGAATTCCTACAAATGTATTCCACATAGAACTGTATAAAAGAAAGCTGCCAATCACTTTAAAGATGAGGCCAACCAAGAGATGCAAGTGCAGTAATAGGGATCACTATTAAAACTTAGTCCTCACCTTTGATAAAGATTAAAACTGGAATGAAATGAGATGTACCCTTGAACATTTTCTTAACAGTCTGCAAAATTGCATTCTCCTCACATTGGTATTGTGTTTAGGAGTTTTCAGATGTCATAAAATACCTATTAAAATCTGAGTATGCAGCTCAAGGACTATCTGATAAAATTTCTTACCTCATGTATTTATTTTATATTGAGAGGCTGCAAAACCAATTTTTTTTAATTTACAAAATTCAGAATATACCTTGAAAGTTTTGACAAAACTGTTTGAACCAGCTTTCTCTAAAGCCAGTAACAAACAATCTGTGGATGCACAAAGAAGGTTGTCATGGAAAACTTGGCCCAAAAGTCAAAACCAAAGTTTTCTGGTCCAAAAGTCAAAACTAATGTTCTTTGCTGAAGAACATTCTTCTATTATTGCCTTTATGCCATATTTAATAATGATATAAAGCTCGTTTTGATAAGCCCAAACAAGTCCTGCTTTTGAAAGGCAAGTAGCTGAATTTCTGTGAAATGCAACCACTGTGCAGTTTTAACATTAATTAATTGGGGAGTGCCAAAATTATATTTTTACTAACTTGTCTCTTGAATGTCTAGTGCAGGCATTTCTGCACTTCAGTACAAGGTCGAATTTGATCAAATTCAGGCTTCCTAGTCAAGGTGAACAAGGAATTCAGTTTGGGTTTTTCAGTATGGCAGAGTGGTCCAAGCATTAACCACGCATCCACCTGGAAATCTTGTACCCATGTGAGTTGCAGGTTGCTTGGAGCATTTCTGTGCTCCATATGCATTGTCAGTGTCCATGTGGTTATGGTTTGTTTTCCCCACAATGTTCCTCTTTCATGAATGTGTATGTTTGCTCATGCAGGACAAGGAACATATCCTCTGGAGAAAAGATTATGGTAAAAACCAATAGCTGTGTAGGAGAGAAAATGTGTTATTTTTCTGGCCCTTTCCATGTTCATTTTGCACTCTTAGCATTTCTTTAAAATAGTGATTATACTATTTTTTCGCAAAGAAATGAATTAAAACATATGCCTTGATATGATCCAGATGTTTTGCAGTAGAAGGCTGGTTTCATTGGTTTCATGCAGGAGCTAAATGGCATTTGTCCAGCTACCTGGTAGCCAAGAAAAATACAGCAACTAGAGGATGTCTGTCTTGCTTTGTTCCACCTCCAATTCTGATTGTAAAATGCATGCACAGGTCAAAAAAATCTATAGTCCTTGTAATTAGGCCTATGCAGCTAAAAATTCACCCAAAGCTACTTTGGAAATTCTGCTTTGGAAAGGTACTTTGTAAATTCTGCTTCCATAAAAGTTTATTTTGAACTTTATTTTAATTTCAATTTATCTTGATATATTATCTTAAGATACATTTTATTTAAAATATCTTAATTCTTATCCCTGATAGTGAAAAACAGGTCTGTGATTTTCTGCAACACTCTCTTCAATTTAGTATCTGTAAGCCTCACACAGAAGCCTTGGCTGCCGTGGGACACAGCTAAAATATAGGTATGTGCTGGCTATGAGGGACAAGGTTCTGCTAGCAGGGAAACTATAGGGCTGGCTTCTCTGAGAAGCTGCTGGAAGCTTCCTGCATGTCCCAGAGCCAATGCCAGCCAGATGGACCCACTACTGGCCAAGGCTGAGCTAGTCAGAGGTGTGCTTCTCTCATAAGGTATTTAAGAAATTAAAATAAATTACTGCACAGAAGTGATTATGGCCAAAGAAAAGAGGAGTGAGAATAGGTGAGCAAAACAGCCCTGCAGACACCAAGGCCAGCGAAGGAAGATGGGGAGGCAGGAGGTGCTCCAGGCCCCAGAGCTGGGATTCCCCTGGTGCAGCCCATGGGGAGGCAGCTGTGCCCCTGCAGCCCAGGGAGGAGCAGGGGGAGCAGAGATCCACCTGCAGCCCTGGAGGAGCCCAGCCCAGAGCAGGTGGGTGCCCAAAGGAGGCTGGTACCTCATGGGAAGTCCACACTGGATGTGTGGAGAGAGGAACCTCTGGGCCTGTGGAGAGAGGCAGGACTTCTGGACAAATGGCGAGAGGGGCCCAGGCTGCAGCAGGTTTGCCGGCAGGACCTGTGGTCCTGCAGAGGACTCACTGTGGAGCACTCTGCTCCTGAAGGACTGCACTCCATGATGGGACACCCACTGGAGTAGTTCATGGAGCCGTTGGGAAGGACTCATGCTGAAGAAGCTTGTGGAGAACTGTTTCCTGTGGCAGGGACCCCATGCTGCATCAGGGGAAGGACTCCTCTCCCTGAGGAGGAAGCAGTGTCAAAAACAAGGGATGAACTGGCCATTACCTCCATTCCCATCTTCCTGTGCTCAGGGGCAGGAGGTAGAGCCTGAGGAGGGAAGAGTGGGGAGAAGGTGTTTTTAAGATTTACTTTATGTCTCATTATCCTGCTGTAATTTTGCTTGGAAATAAATTCGGTTAGTTCACCAAGTTGAGTCTGTTTTTCAAAGATGTGATGGTAGCTGGTGAGTAATGTCTCCCAGAATTTATCTCAGCTCATGAACCTTTTATACTTTCTCTCCCCTATCCAGCTAATGAGGAGAGTGAGATAACAGCTTTGGTGGGTACCTGGCATCCAGTCAGGGACAACCCACCACAAGGCAATATCCTATGTATTACTAAACAAATTTCAGGCAGAAAGTGTCTGTATAAACAAAAACTGTTGTAGTTAAACTGAATTAAATCTTGAAATAATTTCGAGAGGCAGGAGCTTTGGTATAATGCTACCCTCCTTCCCACTCCAGTAATGCAATTGTTCTGCAAGATGTAAGTAATGTTTTGGGGTTTTATGAAAAAAAAATTAAATATTAATTAAATCAATGCAGTATGATCTGTTTAAGTATTCAGTCTGTCCAGAAAATGGATAGAGAAACCATTTAAAGGAGTTCTCTGAGGCTTAAAGGTGAAATTACAGTCTCAGTGAAGCTTTTGACAAATAGACTTGGTGATTGGCATGCTCAGGGAAATAGAACCTCTTTGAGTCTGGTAAGTGCCTCTTTTAACATGCAACATTTTTAGATTCTCTATGGCTTAGCAAGCAAGAGACAGAGGCATTCCTTATGTTCCACTCCTTAATGGAAAAAGCCTATGATATGTTTACATATCTTTGAGTAAACTGTAAAAGTCCTTTTGGAAAAGATTTTAATTATAATAGCACTAATCTTAATTATGCACAATTTTTTTCAAATCCTCTAGATTCCTTTCTGCATATGAATTAGTGCTCCTGCCTATCCACAGCAATTAAAGCTGACATTTATTATGTATTTTTTTAAAAGTGTTAATAATTTTTTTTCAATACTTTTGTGCATTGTTTTGGAAAGGTCTTCTCTCAGACAGTGCCTAAGTCAATGCATATTTCATGGCTCTTCACATCATTTGCTTAGTACTACAAGTGTTATGTGTGTGACCAGCTGTCAAAGTGAATTTGTCCTGAATTAGTAAAAAGAATGAATAAACTGAGCACCAAACCCAAGTAAACCCCTTTTCTCATTGCTTTAACTTCAAGGCCATAAAGTTCTAATGAAAAAGCTGACCTTTTGGAGAAAAGGAATTATTTTAACAATTATTCCAACATACCCTTACTCAATTCTAATTAAATATGCTAATAAAATAATTTTGTTCCACTTCAAATTCAATTACAGAATTGTTTTGGGTGGAAAACCAATAATTTATTCCTCCATTTAATTATTCATTAAAAATTCACTGACACAGGTAAGACTGCATGTGGAAGCAGAGTCTTTAACATGCAATTTTAATCGTACAGCTGATGCCTTTAAC
The DNA here is from genome assembly GCF_047830755.1 of Zonotrichia albicollis. NCBI lineage: Eukaryota > Metazoa > Chordata > Aves > Passeriformes > Passerellidae > Zonotrichia > Zonotrichia albicollis. Next base: position 65,026,916 of record NC_133822.1, read on the forward strand.
TACTAAGTCTTCATAGCACGTGCTGCTCTGATGAAGCAAGAAGTTTTTAAACACCTGAAATCCTGCTGTGGGCCTGTGGGCTGTGGTAAGATATTCCATCTTTAATGGATGTCAGTTGAAACACTTTTGCAATCATGCATGATCCTGCTTATATTCCCAACAGCTGCAGACTAAACATCTCAATTGACTTCAGTCAGCTCCAAATCATGTGAGGGCTGCTAAATTTGAGGGCATGGACATTTGTTTACTGCACTTTGTGCACAAAATCTTTGTCTGCTCTCTTCAAATAGTTCATTTTTCCCCTCTGTGAGCACAATGCATGACGTGTAGATATCTCCCTGCCTTACAGGAATAGCCCCATTCAAGGAAATAAGGGCATTTGTACTTGCCACAGAGTCCTAGCTTCCTCCTCAGTAAAATAGATTAAAGTTATTTTTAGACTTTTAGCTACCCTGAGGAGAAATTCCCCCTCCTTGACAATGCCTGACCCTTTTGTAAGGAGATTGTGTCAACTTGTGTGAGCTGATGGGCCTGGTCAGGCTAAAGGATAGGTCTGGGAAAAGTAAATTTGCCTCTGGAGTGACAGAAATGTCACTGCTTCCTTCCTTGGGTTGCCAGAATTTAATGAAAAAATTTCTAAAAATTGCAATTACTTTGTAAAGTAAGTTTAAGATTTGCGTACCAGAACTTTGTTTTTGAAAGATACCAGAAAAATCTCTTACTGAGGAATTCTTTAAAAGATCTACAAGGTTTGCAATAGTTATACAATTCTATATTGAATGGGAAAGGGCATTTTTACACTAAGTAGCAAGAATCACTCCTCAAACAATATAGTGTGAGATATTGGTGTATTTAATTTTTTTCCAAAATGAACTGTTCCATTAAAGAGAAAAGATAGACTATATATTTTTTCAAATTATTTTTAAAGGTAACTTAGAATAAAGTTTTCTTTCAGTTGGATATGTGTAAAAATGCCTCTTCTGTATTTTATATGAGAATATTTCAAGAAATCCTGAAAAGCAAGAAATATTACAATTTTTTTTTGCTGTTATATGTAATTTGGAGTCTGAAAGATTTGGCTGAACTATGGTTGTTCACTCTTTCTCCATCAGCTAAAGGCAATTTGTAACTGCCTAACTACATTTCTTTCAAAGAAGTGTATGACAGTTTAAAAACTTACCAGTCTCTTCAGTAATACTAATGTTTTCATATGTTCAGTGTTTTGAACTGGAGTAAGGGTTACAATGTTTGGCTCATAGCGCTCTTACCAACACAGGTAGATATTTATTGCTAATAACCTAACTACAGCATCCCAGGCTGGTACTGCCATGAGGCACTTTGCACCATGACTGAAATGGATGTGCCATAGCCCAGATTTTCCTATCTGCTTTGCTAAAGTTGCTTCATAATCCAGATATTATGGGAATAAGTGTTTGGAGACTGCAGTTCTGTAAGTAGTTTATTAAAGGAAAAAGTTTGTCATTTAAGATGGGAATCCACCTTTGCTGGTGGCAAAACCCACAGATAGTCACAGCCTGTGATCTGCCCCAAAGATCCAAACAGAATATTATTTACACAGCACTTGACATATTAAAATTTATATTTGAGATAAACATTTTGTCCTTTATATCTAAAGACATGGTACACACCGGTTATAATTCTCATTTTAGTCTGTCAAGGACTGAATCAGCTGTCACTTCAAAGGCCGCAAACCACAAGAAATCAAAATTACTCTTGAAGTTTTTAAAGATATTTTGGATTTAATCTTTGAAAAGGAAAATTGCTGCGTATTGATATTTCTCAAACATTTTTTTAATGTACTAACACATCAGTTACTCACCAGACTTCTTCAGCAATAACCACTTCCAGAAGATAAAACATCAGCTAGAAAGGTTCAGATTTTCAAAGTCGCTTGAAGGACGCAGGAACCGTGTCCATTAGAATAAGTGGAAAATATGTTCTTTATTTGCTTCAGAAAGATCTCTAGAGGTGTTAGGAGTGTAGTAAATGTGATGAAAACAGAGATATACACATTTAAACTTCTTGAGACACACCTGTAATTATATTTGGAAACATCATTGATTGTTGGGAAATATTCTAGCTTTAAAATAAAATCACACAGCAAACTTCAATAAACTCCAGTGAACATATGTTTGTTCAGGAAATTGGTGCAAATGAAAAATAAAATTACGGAAAAATTTTATTAATTTTTATCCTGCTTGATAAAAGGTTGGAAATTTTAGAAAGTTTTCTCTCCTTTTTTAAACTTTTAGTGTAAAAATGCTTTGGAACCATGGAATGGATGGGATTCTTTTTGTTTCTGCTTGATTTTATTATCTTTTAATAGAGTCCTCATAAAGTAATGAAAGAACCACAGCTGATTTTTCAGATAGCACAGTTATATTTTTTGTTCTATGTCATCATATAGAAACATAATAAAGAATTAGAGATGCCAATTATGGGCACTGCAGGAATAAGTTTTTTCTTGGAAGGACTTAAACAGTACCCTTGTGTGATGTTATCTAAACCTTTACTGTACATTCTGAATGAGAAAAACATGCAGATTAACTTAATTTTTTAGCGATTCAGTACATGCTAATTGCAAAACTTGATATTCTGAATTACATTATCTCTAGAGTAGTTCAGTGATGCTATGCAAAACTTGGCCAAAATTCTTTAAACATGCAGTAAGGAGGGAATATCAGTAGCTTTGTTAGTGAAACGGGAGATTTTTCTTTGCTTTTTTTGTGCCTTTTTTACATGTTTTGTTTTTCATTATTACATTTTAATCAAGCAGGTTGAAATTTATATCTACTTTTTTGTGTATTTAAAAGCTCTTATGTATCAAATATTTACACGTGTTCTAATTTTTTTTTACAGTGAATAAAGCCATTATTTCAATGAGCCACAAGAGCACATATGTAGCTAACTGTAGAGAAGTACATATATAAAACTTTTATAGAATCAAAACCCATATGAATCTATGTACTGTAAAATTCATGGTGTTCTGTCTAAAGTAACATCTTCATTAGTAATGCATGGTTTGCACCATTTCCTTCTTATAAAGCATGACTTTCATGACACTCATTAAACTCGGAGAGAAATCATGTTATCTACCCGTTCACCTGTGTAAAGCATGTTTTTCTTATTATCTTGTAAGGTCAAACTAAATCCTTTCACAGACCATACACTCTTTTTCTCTCTGTCTCTCTGAAAAAGGTATTATACATGCATTTTTGCTACTTTTTTTTTCTTTCTTCACTTTCCCCTTCACCATCTGTTCTACTTCCCTAAACCCTTCTTTCCTATAAAAAGTTAGTTGACACTGAACTTTTCACATCTCTGTGAGAAGTCAAACAAGAGTGAATCAAACACATACTTGAAATATTCCTGAAATTTTTACTACATTGCTTTTGGCTTTGATAAGAAAAAGGTACTCAAATTGTGTGTGAGATTTAAGTGAATGGCTAAGGAAATGAAATGGATATATATGTAAACAAATAAAGAAACAAACAAAAGTCCCCAAACAAAAACCAAAACCAACCAAACAACAACAAAAAACCCAAAAAACCTTTGAAAATGCAACCCAACTTGTTGAAGCTACTTATTTAGATACAATCTCTTAAAAAATCACCCACAACTTCAGGCTGAATTCCATGTAGTTTTATCCTTGGCTTTCACAATTTCTGGGAGAAACAATCTCTGCATGTATTGCATGATCATCTGGGCCACAGTTTCTACCTAGAACATGCACAATTGTTCTGTGGGATAGATACACTCATTTTCTGCCTGGGGCTGTTCACAATGAAAATTTTCTACCCACAAACAATCTTGTTAGCTTCACGATTTCTTTCCCCCTCTAATGAATGCAGAACATAATGAATGCCCAGCCAATCTTTTGAGTCCAAATCCAGGGATCTTCATCAAGACAATGAATGTGCATTCGTTAAATAGAACCATGTTGAAAGTGCTTCTGCAATAAATACAGTATAATACATTTTCTTTAATGGGAATGTAGTATTTTAGCACATTACTTAATTAGGGATGAGCAGAAAAATGGAGTTAATTCCTTCAGCTTCAGTGAGTGCAGCAGAAGCAGTATGCTTTCATTCATTGCTTGGAGACCCATTAATTACATTACAGCTGAATAAAAAAAAGACAGTATTTAAAATATTATATATGGTATAGAATAATTTAATAATTTTATTGCTTACTGAAAGGATGAGGCTAGATGGAGGTGGCGCTATCTTCCTCTTAAGTCTCATATCTGTGCAATTGATAAAATTTCAGATTATTTTTATGGTCTTGATTCTCTATTGGTGCAAGGCACTAGACAGTTACTCATTTGGGAGAACAGAAAGAGCCATAATCATGCCATTCAGTAATTAAATCTATTTACAAACCTTTGTGGGAAAGTCTGAGCGGGGCAAACCAAGACCAAAGCTATTCTTAACTCCTGCTAGTTAATTTGAAGTGTATTGATAGCTTAAAAAGTTAGAAAGCTGTGCTTAAAGTCAACATTTCAACTGAGTGTAAAAGTTCCCATGACTATTAAACACTCCAATGTTAAATCACTGGGGTTCCTTTATGCAAAAATCTTGGCCACTGAATATGAAAAACTATAGTTGAAAGGAAAGAGTCTCTACTGTTCCCTTTGAAAACTGTAGTAATTTAAATAAATTGAACTTTACATAAGCAGTAACTTGCAGAAGAAAAACTCTGTACTCCACAGTACAACAGGATAATTCTTCCTATAATAGTGTCTTTCGGTGTTATACTTTTTGTTCTGTAAGAAAAAATACACTAAAATGATCGTTTAGGTAGATTTTACTAAGGATATTGCATGTGATATAACATTTAACAAACTGGAAATATTCTGAGAAACATTATTTAGATTGTTCCACACCATGTTTAAATCAACCCTTACTTGCTAAGTGTTTTCATTTTGGAAGAAAGGGACTGCTGTGGTGAGAGTGTTCTCATTTTTATAACAGGTAAGAGTGCTTCTGTGCGCACTGAGAACTTGCTGGTTCAATTCCTTCTCCAGGGATGTGAAGCCATGGTTTCCCCACCTCTACAAGGCTGTCCCATTTCCTCTGGGCTATTGTGAAGAAGAAATGTATTCTACAATTAATTCTCTGTTGACATCCTTCTGCAGTGCACAAAGGCCTGAACATTCACTGAGGTCCAGCTCATCAGTGGAAGAGACTGAAAGAAGCATTCTAACCTACCACAGTGTAAGCTGGTTGTAGCCACAATTCTCTTTACAGATAAAAGCAAGACACATTTTCCCAAGAATATCTTCTGGGAAATGCAGCGAGAAAACCTCAGAGAAGAAGGGAAAACAATTCTTATCTCTGCTTGCTGCTCCTGTTGCTTTGCATGTGTGGAATGTGCTGGAAGATTGCTACCTGAAGGAATTTGGTAATTGGATTCTGGTGGAGATTGTTTATGTTAATTAGTCCATCAGGTCCAAGCTGTGTGGACTATCAGTCTGCAGTCAGTCACAAGTTAGTAGTTAGTAGTAAGTATGATAGATTATATAGATTACTATAGATTAGTATCTCTCTGTAATGTTGTAGTTTTAATAAAGCCAGTGAGTGTTCAGCATTCCGAAGCCTTGGAGTCAGATGCCAATCATTCCCATGACAGGGGCACCCTGCAATTTTGATAGCTGGTGTAGCTCCAAAGCATTGGGGCAACAAAAATATTCAGAGGACTGGAGGACCTTTCCTACGAATATAGGATGAGAGCTGGGGTAATTCAGCCTCAAGAAGAGAAGGCTCTGGGAGACTTCAGTGTGGCCTTCCAGTACCTTAAGGGTGCTTATTAAAAAAAATGAAGAGTGACTTTTCATATGAACAGACAGTGACAGGACAAGGGGGAATTTTTTAAACTGAAAGAGGGCAGGTTCAGATTAGATGTTAGGAAGAAATGCTTTTTTCAGTGTTAAGGAAACTTCCCAACGAGACCATTCTCGAGCCTCTCTGGCAGTCACAGTCCCCAGGCCAGAGGCTTTCACTGCTGGGCCTGGAGCCCCTTGGCAGCAGCTCCAGGGCCCGAGGGGAGCCCCCCTGGCTCCCTGCACTCCCCACTCCAGCCAGGCAGACCAGGTTCCCTCACCCCTTTGGCCCCTGGGTTCCCATTGCAGAGTTTCAGGTGTCTCATTCCATAAAGCCATTTATTCACAGGGCAGAGACACAGAAACAGCTCCAGCTGCTGCTGCTCAGGAGGGACCCCAACAAAGGAACCCCATGGCTTTTACACCCTCACAGTCCATGCAGGCACAACTCTCACTCTTCCTCCAAGTCCTCGACTTCCGCTGTGTCTCCTGGTGTCCATTCACCTGGCTGGGCCACCAGTCCTTGGTGCCCTTTGTCAGGCTGTGTTGGGCTCCTACCCAGAGCTCAATCTCCTCAATCTGCTTCTTGCACTGCAGCTTGCAAATTGAGATACCTTAACCTGGTGTATTCCTCAACACTCAGAGGGTGGTGAAACACTGAACAGGTTGCCTGCAAAGGTTGTGGATGTCACATTTCTGGAAGTGTTCAAGACCAGGTTGTCTGGAGCCCCGAGTAATCTGGCCTAGTGAGTAGCATCCCTGTCCATGGCAGTCATAGTGGAGCTAGATCACCTTTAAGGTCTCTTTCAACCCAAACCATTCAGATTCTATGACTAAATCCAGATGAGAACTTCATCCTGCATTCTTCTCTTTATCCAAACATAATCTATCATGGTTTCTGCAAAAAGTTTCTATGTCAACAAACTATTTTTTAAACCCTTTTATTTCTCAGCCAGTTGGATCAAATCTATTCAGGTAATCACACCAAATAAATTGCTCTTGAGGTATAGGGAAGGGTGGCACCAGTTCATGCCACATTCCACTGGATGCTCAGTTCTAATAATGATATCAAATAGAATAGGAAATCTCTTTCTAAAATAATAGGACTGTGACTGAATTTGTGGTGATATATATGGACATGAGTTTAGCTGCAATGATGATTGTCCAATATTCCACTATGAAATATATTATTTCTCTATAATTTAAATACTATGTCAGTAAGGATAAAAACCTGGTAGTAGTATTGTCATCTATCTTATGTGATGTCTTCATTCATAAAGAGGTCTCAATGACTCCATAAAAGATTTTGTATATTCATATTCAGTTAATTGGCTTCATGCCTGTATTGGACATGTGATGCTCTTCTGTGAGCATGATAATAAATTAAAAGCCTTCACTATTAATAAAAGACTCTTAACTGAAATGCCATTTCTTTGTAATATTGTATTTACAGGAGGAGTAGATTGTTAGCTTCCAACAGCAAAGTAAAATTCTCAAACACATGAACAGCTCTAAGAAGGAATTCTACTAGAGGCTCTAAAGATGCCAGGGCCCTTGGTAGTCAAACAACAATGCTCTTTCTCGAAAGGTTGCAATTTGGTTAAGTAAAATTTTATAAGTAAGGAAGGTGAGGATTTGCTTCTTTGCAATTTACATAAATTACTTGAATTTCCATTAAAATATGTAGAAGCTCATTGTGGAGGATTTTTCAATAAAAACGCTGATAATATAAATATTACATAAGGTAAAATAAATGACAAAACTTTTTTTCCTGCCTTGTGCCTGAATACTGCAGAACAGATAATGTCACAGCTATAACTACAGTTCCAATATTGGATTATGAAGATGTCATTTATCAGTAAGAAATGAAATCACAGCTGCAAGGAAGTGAAAGTTCCCGGTGATAGATCACATTGGTTTACATTGTCATGTCATTCTTGAATTCTTCACTGTGATATGTATGATAGTTCTGGATGATTAAACATTGAAAATAAGCATAAATTGCATCAGCATCAAGATCTATTTAAATGCATGAAAAGAAGTTCACTCAATTACTGCTCGGCAACGTAGCTGGTTGAGAAAAGAAATAATTGTACACAGGATCATATAATACACATTCATTTGTCAAACAGAAGGTTGGAAACTGAGCTCAAAATGTTTTTTGTTTCTCTTGAGCTTCAAAAGACTTCAATGTAGGAAATCAAATATAAGATGGAAGTGTTATGAAAACCAATATAAATTTATATTCATTCTACAAGTCAAAAACTTATCATGGCCAGAAAGTTTATAATAAGGGTTTTGAACACATTTCCCAACAATTAAAATGAAGATGGCCTCTTACAAAATAATAGTGAATTAATTAATGGATGAACGGATAATTAAGTAGTTAGTTAGGAGTAAGTACTCTTGACAGTGATATAGACCAAGTGGGAGGTACAATACATTGGGGAAAAAAAGTGCTGCTGGAGCATTTGCAAGAAAGAACATGAAGAAAATCAGATGCAGTTACAGTAGAGCAACTGAATTCACAACACCACCAAGTATGAGACAATGCAAGGTATGAGATAACCTGGACAAACTTGTCCTGGGGCACTTTCACTTGGAGGGATGGCAGCATTTTTAGCATTTTTAGCATACAGGTAGAGGTGCTGTTCTTGACAAGTGAAGCTGATGTTGCATGCTGCATGTTGTCTGCTGTTTTTCAAAAGAAATCTTCACCCTCTAGCAGATACACAGGTACCTTCCTACTGTCTTACTTTCCCACATCCTTTCAGAAGCTTCTTTGATTGCTCAAACTCCATCCAATATTTTCTGAACCTTTGGGAAAACATCTCTCTGACACTTTTGGGGCTTGCTTTCTCATTTGCCTCCTGTTCCAGGTAAACTCTCAGCTCCTCTTAGGCATCCATGAGGATAAGCCTTTGCCACAGGCTCCTTCTACCACTGTGCTTCCCCATCCTCCTGATATTTCTGACAGCCTTATATGCTTAATTTTCCTTCAAACAGACACCATTTCCTGCTTTCAAATGGACATACAGGCAGCCTTTTTGACAGCAGCAGATTTAACACAAGTTTGGATAGTGTCCAGAGAGCACCTGCAATAAAAAAAAAAATTAAACATATGAAACCACGCACCATAAGCTGCTGAAGAACCCTCCATGCTTTGTAGGGTCACTATGTTTCTGACCTATAAAAAACCACAATGCTTGATTTGCCTCATGCAATGCTTTTAGTATTGAACCTTAACTGTCTCAAAATGGCACACTCAAACCACATCAATTCAATTTCTTTGGGATTTTTGGCTCATCATCCCTGATGGCTAAGCTCTAAGGAGCACATACTTCTCTCCTGTTCTAGAGCAGGGAGCAGCTGAAAGAGGCAGTGCTCTTTAGACACTTGAAGACCTGGAGAAGATAAAGAGAAAAGGGGTTTTTTTGTTAAAGAGGGTTTAAAAATTATAAGACTTGTAACAACATATAGAAAATTTGGCTAATTTACATGACTATAAATAGTCCTAGGGTCCCTCTTTGCTTAGTATGAACTAGTTCCTGTTTACCCTTAACACAGTCAATTCCAATACCAGGGTGCAAAGGCTAGCATCTAGGAAAAGGAAAAAAAGAAGAGAGCAAGAGACTTTATGTAAATGCATTCCATGGCGTTAGAGATGCCACAAGATGCTGAAGCATTTCCTGTGAGCTGACTCTTTTCCTTAGCAAGATTGCACACATTTTTCTAGGAGCTGAAACAGAAGTGCTAGCAAAGATGTGGGAATCAGATGGAGAGGCAGGGAGTGAGGAGCAGCACCAGGCAGAGGTGGTGGGAGGAGATGCAAGTGAGACACAGCCAGGATGGCACAGAAGCATCAGCAGAGGCAACCCACTGCACAGAGAGCCAAGTGAGCTACAGGCAGCAGCTGCAGCAGTGAGACAGCCAGCAGGAACAAATTGAGCAACAGGTTGGATCAATCTAAATCGAACCCAATGAGAGTTAAAAATGTTAATAACTGAGTGAAAGCTACTCCAGGGGAGGAAAATCGTCTCACAGTAATACCAGGGAAAACTCTCAGGTTTTATATTTCACAAACTGTTTATATTGCATTTGTTGGAGTTTTCCTTTGGAGTTTCATTCCTTTAATGAAGTTATTATTTGAAAACAATTTCATTTTGTTTATAAGTGGAACATATTAATCATCTGAGCACTGGAACCCTCACTGTACTTTTCTCAGGTTTCTTGAAACAGGACTGATTTGGTGCTTTTTTAATACCCCTTTAAATTATTTTTTAGCTATTTCATATATTTTGTACTGGCTTCATAGCCTTTTCATCATCCACAATTTAAATTTAAAAGGATTGTCTTTTCTCTCTATATGACAAGATCTTCTGTATGATGATCTCCTTCAAAACAAGATCAGCAACCCAGTCCTGGTCCTGTTTTAGTCTTCATTCTTCCTCACCTCTGGAATGAATTTGAACTCATTTGAAATCTGTCAGTAAAATTATTTAAGGTACATTTAGTTGCATTTTGTATGACTGAGTTTTAACTGAGGTAACTTAAAATTCATTATTTAGCAGCCCTCTGCAGTTGTGTAAATAGTCCATTGTAATGTATGACTGATTGATTTATTGATATATATGCCTCCTTCAAGGAGGAATTTGGGTCAGTATACATCATGCAAAAGCTATTAGATTGAACCTTATTGCTTTCATAGGGTGTAGCTTGACAAAATAAGTTCCAGTGAGTTGATAGGTTGAGTAGTATGTCTGCTTCAAGAGGCAGGGAACATTAGCATCAGTGGAGTCTTTGAAAGTAACATTGGAATGAGAGTAATAAAAGCTGAAAATAACAGTCAGCTATGCAGTGCTGGCAGATTACAAAATCTCCTACCATTTTAAATGTCTGTGTTGCAGTGCTCTGAAGAGAAAAAGTGCACCAAGACATGACTAGAATTTACTCTTTTGTGGCCTTGACAGTGACCTGCATGCTAATCCAGGAAGGAAAGTGTTAAACACTTACTGTGTGTGTAGCAGTGCTTAGCAGTGGACTTTTACATCAGTACAATTAATATCCCCTTGTGCGTTTCTTTGATTCTAGCCCTTTTGATTTTAACTCCTCTGATACAGATGTCTAGACAAACCCAAATACATTTACAAAAAATGTAATCTGCCTGGAAGGACATATGGTTCTGCTCTAAGAAGCACTGACAAGAACTGGTTATTGTAATGTAGTCTATCCATCACTTCCAGGTAGGAAAATGCAGAAAATAGCCAATCCTCTGAAAATGAAAGTCTGTGGATATTTTTTCTCTCTATCTGTAAGTATGTGAAGCACGTAGATACAAAGTTCCTGAGGGCTGATTTATATTTCTAATCTAGAGTTCACAGTGGCATATGGTCACATGACTTAAAGCTACACAAGCTTACAGCAATGACAGTTCTCAGGACCTTTAAAAAGCTTTGGAGAATCTTGCTTGATCCTCAGAAGCTCCTGGAAGACTAGAGATCACCTTGTTTGCGCAACAGTAATCCCATTTAAAAGCAAACATAAACTGCCTGACACATGGTAAAATCTTTGATACAGACAAAACCAATGCGGGAAAATTTTAATAGATGAAAAGGAATGGCAGAGAGATACTATTTTAATGGAAAGTTTGAGATTACATTGAAGGTCTAATTTGTTCTGAGTTACTATGAATCAAGCTAGGATAATCATTGCCCTTCCCAAAAAGGTGTGAAGAGATGCTGTTTGCAAGCTGGAGTGGTTAATCACCTGAGTTCACTTCATAGCAAGAAATCATCAAGTACATGTTTGGTCATCCTTATTTTTTACAGTCAAATTTCTTTTTATAGGCAAAAAGTAAATGCACATCTGTGCAACAAGATCATTCTCACTATGGATGAATTTAAGTAGCAAAAACATGTTCAGATCTATTTGTAGCAGAAAAAGAAAGAAGGAAGAAAAAAGAAAGAAAAAGGAAAGTGAGTAAAGGAAGAAGGAAGGAGGAAGAAGAAAGGAGGAAGAAGGAAGAGGAAAGGTGGAAAGTGAAAAGTCTGACAAAATAACAGTTACATTTATTGCATACAATCTCGCCAGCACATATTCCTTCCTGTCTGGTGTTCACAGGATCAAAACATCATTAGCATAAGAAAAGATGGTACTAGTTTATTCACTAGTAAACCACATCTCCAAGCGCCATGTCCACACGTTTTTGAACACTTCAAAGGATGGTGATTCCACCACTTCTCTGAGCAGCTTGTGAGGAGAAAGAGTAGCAGAAATAACATGTCATGTGATGTAGTAAACTGACTACAACACCAATTCCCCATCCCCCTGGTCTGGGGGGAGGAGGTAGAGAAACTGGCAGTCAAACTGAGGCAAGGAACAAGGGAAAGGTAGGGGTAAGAAGTTTTAAGATTTGGTTCTTTTTCTCATTGCCCTCCTCTGATTTTGAATGGTAAATAGTTAAATTAATTTCCTCAAATTCAGTCTGTTTTGTCTGCAGTGGTAATGGATGAGCAATCTCTCACTGTCCTGATCTTGACCCATGAACATTTCATTCTGTCTTCTCTCCTCTATCCAGGCAAGGAGGGGAGCAATAGGATGGTTTTGGTGGGCACCAGGCATCCAGCTGGGGGCAGTCCAATGAAACCCAAAACTGGCTTGGGCAGATTTGCTAGTCTCAATTTCCTTACCTAAAAACTGCTGAGTAGTTGATAGCCTGGAGTCTCCATCATCATCTTGAGGCTCCTGTTTGGTCATGCCAGGGTTTGTTCTCCTATACACTGTGTCCTATAGCCCTGCTTGCAGGCCAAATTGATGTTCCTCTGCAGTGTATGCATCACATGTTAGAGGCGTGCACAGAATAACCACTTGCTACTGCTCTTCTTAAAAAAGCTATGTTAAAACATGGAGAGAGCAGAGCACATAAAATTCAGTAGGTAGAGGTGACCCCATGGGCTTTGCAAAACTTATTGTTAGAGCCAAATAAAGTAAAAGAGAGTGGCCAAAAGGAGTTCAAACAGAGCACACTGAAGAGTCTTCAGTGCTTGGTCCTTGGCCAGTTAATTTAAAGCTTCTGGACACTGACCAGCAAGAGGAATAGTGTAGACACTGACCTAGAGTGCTCCATTATCTTCTTTCTACCTTGAAAACTCTTCTTTATTCTGCCCCTAAAAGGATGTTAAACCTAAAGGGATTAGAACTCTAATTCTTCCCATTTTCTTAACCAATAATTCATATCTTTGTGCTGTCTCCACATTTGCCTGGCCTGTCAGAAAAAAAGAACTCGCATATCTTCCTGTTGTCAGATAAAACAGGAATAGTATCTGGTAATATTAATCTCATCTTGGAGAGGTTTCTTTCAAAACTGTTGAGATTTAAAACTTGTGATGAACCCCTTATTGCAGTCTGCCAGTGACCAGTCTCAGCAGTAGAAATCAAGGAGTATTTTGAATGGGGATGAATTTTATTCTGCTGAAAAGATTATACTGGAAATTACAGAAAGACCATCTAAAAAGCCACTGTATTCAGCTGGTGGGAGAAGCTGCATTAGAGTTATCTTTGCAACATTTGGTACATTGCCCACAGTTGATTGCTTGAGTTTTAGAGGTGTTATCCCCAAACCCTCATCTTGCCTTTGCTGTCACAGCATCCCAGCACTGATGTCCACGTTGTGACCGAGGAGAAGCTCCAGCACGAGCTGCCTGCGATGCTGCAGGGCCATCCTGGGCTGCCAGGCTTTTCTGAGCACCACTGCCAAGAACAGCCTGTGAACCCTGATTGACTGCAGCCTTGCTCTTCTGAAGCGTCGCTTGGCAACAAAATATGCACGCAGTGATCAGTTTTTCCAACTTTAGCACGTTTTGCGGCTGAATTTACCCAAACTTCTCTGACTTGAACATTTTTCTGCTTGGTTAAAAGGACAGAAAAAGCTTAGTCACAGTGAGTTATTTTAAAAGGTACTGAGCTTTTAAATGACATTAATAAAGTACTACATTTGATGCATTTCTGCCATGCATTTGTATTTGCATAATTAAAAGAGAAGATTTATATATAGAGAGCGTTTCTTTTATTCCTTTCCTCTAAAGTTTTTGCACATAGGCTGCCTGTGTTTAATGCTTTTGGCAGAAGGCAGAAAGCTTCAAGTTGCATATTTGAAAAGAGACATAAGGCTGAATATTAAATTAATACAGTTAAAGGTAAGGAAAAAAAAAGAATGTAGAAAAATTAAATACTCCCCTTCTACCTGTAGATTGGGTATACATGAATTTTTAGTTCTTACAATGAATCTTAGATTCATTCTTAGCCTTACCCACTCCTGTTGATGTATGCTTTTGTGGGTGTATGACATGCATATTCAGGATGTAAAGCAATGTTCAACAGGTTCCAGTGCTATTAAGCTTCATCTTCTAATCCTGTCTTTTACATTTTCAGTTTCTGTGGCAATAACTTTCATCCCACTGCTGGGTTTATAGCCAGTAAAAATATGTAAGTGCCAGTTTATCTAAATTCTTCTACTGTTTATATCGGTGTGACACTGAAGCTTTTCTTTTTACACATATATATCAAAGAAAAAAAAAAGGAAAAAAAATCAAAGTAGTGGTGATTCAAAGGAAAAAAAAACCCAAACTGAGATCAATACTTAGAAAATGCTTGGGAAAAAGTAATGCTAGTAGGGAAAGGTGTGGGAATGAGGGCTGGAATCAAGCTGGATTTGCCCTAACAAGGAGGATGCAGTGAGAGCTGTATCAGGTCAAATATGCCTTCCTCTGAAATATGAGCTGCAGCCATGCAGAGAAAGCTTATGTGGATAGCACCATGGAATTTCTTCCTTCCATTTTGTATATGGTTCTTTATTTTCCAGCATAGTTTTCAGGATCACTGCCTTGCCTGTTCCACCTGCCTACCCCCAAGTGGGCAGCCTGGTATTCATCAAGCCACCCCAAACATCTAAGCCACTTTTCTGGGGAGCAGTACATGCAGATGGATAAACAAGGATCAAAGGATCAAATAATCATTTAGGTTGGAAAAGACTTCTAAAATCATCAAGTCCAATCATAAACCTAATGCTACCAAGTCCATCAATAAACTGTGTTGCTAAGTCTCATGTCTACATATATTTTAAATACCTCCAGGGCACAGCCACTTCCCTGGGCAGCCTGCTCCAGTGCTTGACAACCCTTACAGTGAAGAATTTTTTCCTTATATCCAGCCTAATTTTCTTCTGGCACAACCTGGGGTAATTTTTTGTCATTTTAACTTGATAGGCTTTTGCGTAAAAGGACACAGCAATGCACCAGTATCTCACACTGAGACGACAAAAAACATGATAAAGCAGGGAACTGATACTAGAGACAGTGCTTGTGAAAAAGCCACAGATATTTAATGACAACAGCCTTTGAAGGACACAGCCTCAGCTTTCAGCAAGTGAGGAATAAATGTCACATTTGCCTGAATCTTTCCCATCTCATACAGGCTTTCCCTCTGCTTTTATCACGCGTGAGCAGAGCTTGGCACAGCAAAAATGGCATCCTCCTCCTGTCAAGTGTATTTGCTCCTACAGTGCCTGTGAATAGGCACTGTCCATGATGATTCAGAGAGTGGAGCCTCCTCCAGATAGGCAGTGATTGTGCTGCTTTGAATCAGGCATGGTGTGACTTTTACTTACTGCTGTAAATTGACTTTGTTTGCATATCTATGTGTCAGTTTTGCCTACATACTAAAATGTTATCTGCCTCCAGTTCCTTCAGAAAGGGAAGGTGCATGTCTCAATACATAAGGACTATTCATCTAGGGAGCACTCGGGTCAGGGTCTGTTTTGAAGACATCTTGCTCTGCTGGAACTGTTGCAAATCCAATATCCATCAAATAAATATTTATTGTATACAGGTTGATAGCATCAGAGTGCCACAGCTGCTTAACCCACGTTAGTGAAAGAAAGTTTGTAGAGACTGTTTAGATGTTTCAAGTTTGGGAAGGTGGTGGTAGGAGGGTGAGGACACAGGAAGAAATACCCTTTCTGATGTGGTGAATCCCAGGTGGAGCACTTGTGGTTTCATATTATTATTACTTTTACATGCATCTCACAACCCTCTGAACAGTTCAGTTGCAATCTGACCCATGATCTCCATGATGGAAGGGGCAGCCTCAGATATTAACTGTCTTGTTTTTCCCCTGACCATTTTTTCAAATAATTTTTCTAAACATTTAGAAAAAAAAGGAAAGTGTTTCTGTACGCTTTGTTATTGTGCACATCTGCCAGTCAGTCTGTCTGGGTGTTCAGTGCTGCCATTAAAGGCCCAGCAGTCAGTCTGAAGCTCTCGTGTTGTTACACATAAAAATCAGAGTGGGAATGCTTCTTGAGCTGGATGTATTACAGCTTCATGAAGTGTGAAGAGGAGATGAAATGTCAAGGGTAATCTCTTGCTGCATTTCTGTAATTATTTTATCATTATTTATGATTTTTTAGCAGATGTCTGTGAAGCAATTATTGGAAATAACACTTTGTATGTACATTTGTGAGTGAGAGAAAGAAGGAAATAGATTACTCTTTAGTAATACAGTGCTGTTTATAAGTACTGATTATGAGTACTTGACACGCTGCTATGATTGACATGTCTGGAGACACCTTCCTTAACCTGTGTTTTCTTAGAAGCAGCTGTAGAATTTGTTATGAACAGGATGTTAGGAGCATCATAAAACAAAATCAGATCAATCTTTAGAATACATAGGGTACCTTTAGAGGGAGCACTAGAAGAAAGTAATTTATCACAGAAGAGCATCAGGCATATAGCACCATTTGTTAAAGATACATATGGGAATGTTATCTCTTTGCAGACCTGAGAGGGCTAAAGGGGCTGATAATGAAAAACTTCAAGCTAGGAAAAATGATAAATTTTTGAAGTGGGAAAAAAAAATCTTTTAGCAGGTTTCATGAAAAAAAGTTGAAGAGAGGAACTTCCACAGTTTCAGGGTGAAGTAGAGATCACAGACTATTTTTTGTCCTTTA
Organism: Zonotrichia albicollis; assembly: GCF_047830755.1. Taxonomy (NCBI): domain Eukaryota; kingdom Metazoa; phylum Chordata; class Aves; order Passeriformes; family Passerellidae; genus Zonotrichia; species Zonotrichia albicollis. The sequence continues at coordinate 65,043,763 of NC_133822.1, forward strand.
GTCACTTTGACTCCTGACAGGAGATAACATTTATCCTGATGTCATGATATTTGTATTATATAAAACATCGGTATGATTTTCTGAAAAAGACTCTGCAATAGTTGAGGACCTTGCTCCTATTTCCTACAGCTGTTCTTCCTCTCCCTTAAGGTTTGTTTTCTGTGTCTTTACTTCTTCAGCTCACCCAGTGCTCTCCTGCCACTCAATATTGTTCTCACCCACCCTCAAAAATCAATTTTCACCAAGCCACGATTAGGTTGGTTTCTTGCTACAGTTTAAGGCTCAGTCAACCCCTGTAATTCAGTCTCCCTTGCCTCCATCCACTATTCCTGCTTACCATTATTGTTGCCTCTGTGAATATATTCCTTGCCCTGTTTTTTCTTATATCCTTTACAGATATTTGATGTTTTTCACAACATCAGTTCTGGGCTTCAGTCTGCTACATCACCTCTTAGGGGGGTGGGATGCTCCAAGCATGGAACTGGGGGCTCAAGAACATCACAAGGCTACAGTTATTCACTTGTTAGTGCTGAAAATAACACAATACCCGTGGTTTTCCAAGGCTTTCACTTTGGCTGGATAAAATGGCTCTTCATAGGGACAGTAGAAGGTGTACCTTCTTCAAGTATGGATCATCCTTATACTGCAAGGACTTGCTTCAAGGCACTAAGGAGCTAAAGGATTCTCTCAAGCAGGAAAAAAGAGAAAGGAACCAGAAAATTTTAGTCATATATTACATTTTATCTTTCTTTGTTTTTGGAATTCTAAGGAACATTTTGTGTGACATTTAGAAAGCAATAGTTAGCATGATAGATCCATTGGACAGGAAAATTATGGTCCAGACTTTAAATGTTTCATTGAGTTCTAAGCTCAGAGAAAGCCTTTTTGCTGGGAATTGTCAATGTTGGCAACCCAGTTTACAATCAAAATGTCTTTTATCAGTCCTTTAAAGCTGAAAACAAACATTGAATATCCCTGCACAGGATTTAAGTGATTGGGGTTTTTTAGCCAGGGGAGAGATGGGGGTCCTGTAGGGTTGAATTCTGTGAGACCAGGAGTTGACCCTATGTCAGACAGACACAGTTCAAAGTCCAAAATAGACCCACTGGTGCCCAACACTGAGCCCATCAGCAACACTGGCAACACCTATGTGACAATGTACTTAAGAAAGGGTAAGAAATTATGTGTAGCAGCTGTGAGAGAGGAGTGACATAATGGGAGAAACAACTTTTCAGATGCCAAGGTCAGTGAAAAAGGAGAGGGAGGAAGTGCCCTAGGTGATGGAGCAGAGATTCTCCTGCAGGTCATGGAGAAGATCATGTTGGAACAGATGTCCATCTCTGGCCCAATGGGAAGACCATGGTGAGGCAGACTGTCCCCCGAACCCCTGGAGGAGCATGTTGGAGCAGATAACCATCTGCAGCACATGGGATACCTCCATGCTGGGGTAGGTAGAGCTGCCCCAAAGGAAGCTACAGCCTGAGGTCATTGACCACTTCAAAGCTCATGGCATTGAGTTTGATCAGGTACATCTTTACAAGGATATAGTTGATGCTAATGGAGATATTAATGTGAAAGAAGTAATCTACAAATGGATTGAAAAAGATCTGGAGCAGCATATGAAAGCAGGGGATGAAGTGCTAAACTGACTGGTGAACCACAAGAGGAAACTCTTCCTAATTACACAGGAAGAGCATACAGATTTGTAAAATGATGTTAATAATGTGAAGCAGCTCAGTAAGCCACACTAGCAACATTTGTGTTTTGGTGTAATAGAACACTATAGGAAGCTTGCTTTCTAAATCACTATTCTTTTTCTGCTGAGGGTTTGGTTAAGCTTGCACCGGTGTCAGCAGAAGGACTTGGTTTCAAATAAGCATGAAACTCATATTATCATTATGTTACAGTAATTACATGCATCATCAAAAGCAGAATGTGCCCCTAGGTGCGTTCTACTGTAAACTCTGCAGTGTAATGTACACACATTTTGTAGCTCATTTTAAAACGTGGAGAAAATATTTTTAATGGGAAATTTACAGATTTGGGAATGCATTATATACCAGGATTTATTACTACCTGGTAAAAGAGTGAATTTCATTGTACTACAAAAACCTGTGAATGTCCCTCTGTATCTTTACAATACAGTGTAGAGCTGCCAGTAAATGGCAAGAGTTAGCCCAGATGTTCCAGCTGAATGTCAGGTTTGTGGAATCTGTAGATCTTAATCTACACATCTGGAATCTGTAGATCAACTCGAAGGTTTAGATGGCAGCCTATGTGTATCTAAGATTCTGGATGACTTTTGTCTCCATGAAGCTGCTTATCTGTATTGTACTGGCACAGTCAAGTTTGTCTTAAAAAGATACTCTAAATCTCCATTAAATGTTAGTTAATGGTTGACTATTTTAGTTTTTTACATATATCACTGATGTTTAGGTCTTTTTCATAGTAATGAATGAAGTTACTGCTTTCTGACCTCCTGAATATTCTTGTGATGTAGTGCATAAACACTTTACTCTCCTGTACTAGTTTCAGAGATGGCATCATTTAAGTATTTTAGATAACTTCCTGGTTTATGTGATACTTTCTGTCCTGTGTCTTTTCCTTTTGTAATGGTCTTCCAACAGCAAAATTTTTTGCATTTGAATCTCTGGCTTACATGGCTTCCCACAAACATAGATACACACATTAGAGAGTAAAATTATGTAATTCAAAATTACATATGTCACTCGTGTTCTTGCTCAAGTTTCCCTCCAGATAAGCAAAACTTGGTGGTTTAGCTAACTGACACCCTGCTCACAAGCAACGAGTAACAAGGCTGAAAGGCAACTGTTAGTTAGTCCTATGTCAAAGTATTCAAAATAATAGAATGTCTCACATCTTTTCAGTAATTTTGCTGGTATTTCTAAGTGCCAGGCCATGTCTTTCTCCATCTGATTGACAAGGATCAAGCAAAGAAACTTAAATAAGTAACAGGAAAAATGTGTAGAAAAGCCATGTCTTAGCAAAAGTTGTTTTGTTTGAAGAGGGGAAGAACTTGTTTTTTATCTTCAGTTATTAGTAGGAATTTCCACATCATTAGTAATTAGGCACTATGATTTTCCTCTAAATTACCTCCCAGTGGGCAGTCAACCCAGTAACTGTCTATTTCACACCAGAGATGCTGGGACACCCAGCTCCTTAACCAGCCAAAAGGTTTCTTGAACCTGTTCTTGTCTCTTTACCCCAAGGGCTTGGCTGGATCCTGTGAAGTGCAGCTAATTTGAGTACAGCATATGCCAAAAGCAGATAGCAAACATGAAGCAAATCCACTATTGAGTAGTGCATGCTCAAGTGAGGGAAATGCCCAGTGGAAGCTCCCATCTGAGCTGGCTTGGTGACTGATTTTAGTTGTTCAATTCTCTGCTAGCTCTCCATCAAACACTTTTCTGGCAGCTGTCTCACTAAACACAGATAAGTAAATATATAGTGGATCTTTCAATTGAACCCCAGCTTCCCACTTAAACTGGGCCTAACAGACAGCTGTATTCAACTCTGGTATATGTTGAATATATGTAGCCAAATAAAGCTGAGTTTTATGTGCTGGAAGCAATGACTGTTACAGTAAATCTATCAAGTCTTAATAGATTCAAAAAGAAAAGAAGAAAAAAAACAGAGAGTATTAAAAGTTCCATTTGTACTTGGAACCATTTTATAATTGTGCAACCCAGAATGAAACATTTATTCAAAATAACAGTCTAGATTGAACTATTATGTAGACAGTTCAAAGTTGCTGCAGCTAAAACCAGGATAAATTAAGTTGAATGTGCCCTGGTAAATGCTCTGGAACATAAATTTAAGTAAATGTTTGCTGTGAATACAAATTTTGCCCTCCACAAAGTGAATACAAGCTCAACTTTCAATATATCATGCATCTATTCAATGCCACATTATGTAAGTACTGCTAGTCATAATGTTATATTTTGTCTGCTTTGTAGGCAATTGCTTAGAGGGTCCTCAACAAAATTAATTTGGGAAAAATTCAGAAAGCAGAAAAGCAGTGGGTTACACTGTCCACTTCTTAAATGCCTGAACAGACAATAGAGCACGGAAGTGGTCACACAAATTATGTTAGTTACAGTGCATAATATTTCACCTAATTATCTTAGTCTATTTTGTAAAATCAAACTCAATGTGGTAAAAGATTGAAAACAGTAATAATGAATTTTTAAATATATAAATCAAAGCCAATAGAACTCATATGCTTGCTTTTCTTAGTTAATTCTAATTTCTACAAATGTTCTCACAGTTTTATAGAATTTAATCTGTGGCTCTGAGAATGCCACACAGGAACTTATGTTTTTAAGGAACCATTTATAATGTAATAACTACCTGAAAATGTTTCTAAACTCAGGAACCTTCTTTTAGAAGACATATTGGTGTATTTTCCCTTTGCAAGAATTTTCTGCCTGCAAAATTTCTTTCATTAGTTACTGTTGGAAGCTGAGAGAAAGAAAGTGCTATATTTTGAGTGACTAATTGTATAATGACATATCTGCAAAAACTGAAGCTATATAGAACCTATTGAAAACTAGGTAACAAATATCTGGAAATTAATTTAATTTAAATAAATGAAGTCACATTTTAATAAACTAATCTATGGGTGGAATATTTTAATTAAACCTGTAGCCACTAACATTAGGTATCTAGTCTAAATCAGTTGTCCAAGTCCTTTACTATTTCACAAAGAGCTAGGCATCTCCAGAGACAAAGAGGATAAATCTGTCATTGGAAACAGTTATGTCCCTTTGCTTACCGTGCAGAAGTCTGAATTTAGCCTAAACATCCAGCCTTTAGATTATAAAAACTAGATTATCTGAGGCCCATTAAATGCTTTCAAAGGAGGCTACTCATAGACTGAGGTAAGAATCACTCTTGGAAGGTAGTTACAATTCCCCTTCCTGTTAAATCCCTTACCTTTCATGTTCGATGGACAACTAGATGGGTGAATTTCTTGTGTTGCAAGATCAGAATTGTTGATTACCATTAATGCAATTCACAGAGACCATAGTTCTCTCATAAATGAATTCTGTAAGAACTTTACATAACAATTCATTAATAGTGCTAAAACTGCAGGCCCAAGAGCTCATTATGTAAAATCCAGTGTACATAAAAAAGAAATGAGGCAAATGGCCATTTGTTGTGAAATCTACCAAAATATCTTGCAGCAAAATAAACAGGGAAAAATTACAAGGCCTGTTATAACAGTAGTATAAACAAGGCACAGAAAATAAAAACCAGAACTTTGCTACCCATTTTCATTCTCCTGTGCTGAAAAAAGTTTGAGAGATACAATTAAAAAGTCTGGCACTAAAACAAAAATGTGAGTAAAAATAATAATGAAAAATTCCTTAAAGAGATAAACTGATTCCAGTTTACACTGAATCAAATATATTGAGAATGATATTAACAGTTATAAGTTAATTTTTCGTGGATGTCATATCAGTAGTTTATATGGCTAACGAGACAGGGACTGCAGATGAGTTTCTGAGCTATTGCAGGTTCTGCTAAATTTTTTTCTCAATTGGAATTTTCATTAATTTAATGAAAATAGAGGATTAAAAAGATAGTTTCCTGAAATGAACAACAGATATAATGTGGCAGAAAGGAAAACTTTAAAACAGTAAAAAATGAGTTTGAATTTTTGTATCCTGCAGAAGTCTCTTGCTTGTGTCCTGTATGAGTTTAGAAAATAATTGCTGAAGAGTTTGCTTTAGAGAGTTTGCAAAACAAATGCATTTCAGTTTGTACACTATTATGTTTTTGTAACAAGTGCTATATTAAAAGACTAAACTTGAAAGCACACATATAGTTCAGCATATATACAGCATCATTAGGCTAGGGGTAAGGAAAATTTGATTTGCCTTTGATTTTGAAGTAGAGTATGTGCGACTGATCAGATCTCCTCATACTAGTTATCATTAATTACTGATTAATTACTGAAATATGTACTTCCACATTTGGCTAATCATTTATATGAGATTTCATCTCTGAAATAACTTTCATGCTTCTTTACATGCAGGCTCATGTGGGGATATGCTCCCTATGAACGTCAGCCTGCTAATATATTATGGAGATCCAAATGCTTCTTGTTTATTTTATGGCTAAAAATAAAAACATCTTTAGAGTAATTAAGCTTCTTTAGCAGTAAAACTGTTGTATATTGGGCTTTCAGTTGCCTTTTTTTATATATCTGCAATGTGTGTTTGGGCCCAAGTGTCTGGTTTTCCCCATGTAAATTTTTTGGGAAGAGGGTTCAGTTGACTTCTCTGCAGAAAATCTGAGAGAATAGGTGTTAGCAGATTCTATCCATCTGATTCTAGGCAGCATGGTAATAACAATGGATGGGGAAATGGCTTCTTCAGAATTTGGAGCTAGTTTTTTCTGTTATTGCTATGGTAATATCAGAGTATTTCACATCAGGTGCCACAAAAAATGTGCAGTTTTACTAGGGCAAACCAAAGCTTCACACAGCTCAGTCATCTTCAGTCATGTAGATACTTAGGGGAAACACAGAATAAAAGTTCTGTGACTACAATTGTTCTGAGTATTCTTGCAGACACTCCTGCCCATAAGTCCCTGAATGAACTGTTTCTCTGTATCTAATAATCCTCCAAAGATGTCTGTGCAATGAACATGACCATTGTCCAGCTAAAAGCGTGCACACTTTTGGTGTTATAAACTCTTTGGTAGTGTGTTCCTCAGTTCAGATATGTGAAGTCATTAAAATTATGTGATACCTCTCCTACCTGAATTAACACTAGATGTTTGTCATTGTAATACACAGTTGTCAATGTGTTGGACAAGGTGCTTATTCACATACTTGTAGCTTGGCACATATTTCTGTTCCCTTTGATATGCCATCATTTAAACAACGTATCACATCAAGATTCTGTCCTTGGCACTTGCATTGCTGCTTTCAAAGCAAAATAAAAAATACAACTGACAGCATTCTGCAGCTATAATGGCTTAGTTGTAAACTGCCTTCTGTTACCTAGAATATGAAAGAGGCAACAGAAAAAGTTTGTTCCATCCCCAGAACAATTCCTAACAGGATCTCACAAGATCTGTCATTTTGATGGAGATGCTATGATGCATTATAAGGACAGCTAAAGACAATCTCTATGGACTTTAACTGAAATTTTTCCATCATTCTTTCATATCCTAATGACATCATAAAAACAATAGTAAAATGTTTACTCTCTTCTGAAATGGCTGTTTTGTCATCACAAAACAACAGATTTGGACACAGAAATGTCACAGGAAATGCACAAAAATGTGTAACTAGCCAATGAACATGATGCCAACATTTCATACTCAAACTGTCTTCAGGATTCCATGTATTTCTTTTTAAGGAAAATTTCATGGGGATAATGAATGGGTTTTTCTCATATTCTATTTCCACTTGCTTTCCTGAAAGGTACAATTTGTTCCTTTCATTTAAAATTGACCAAGTATTCAGATCACAGGTATCAAACAAACCATTCACAGAGGGTCACAGAAGGTGTTCAGCTTTGCCAGAATTCTTGACTTAAGAATTGCTTGGCAGTCAATGTGGTCCTTTTTCATACAGTCTTCAGTGAGCGTGTGTCAGCTTCTACCAAATTACTGGTACTAACGGATGATCACAGCTGATCCCAAAAGGCACCACTTCTAGTGGAGGCCTTTGTGTAGAAGGTGTGTGGCCCTTGGAAGACAGAAATGGACTTTCTAAATTTGAGGAAATGGTGAAGTTGCAGCAGCAAAGATGGATGACTCCTGCTTTCCCTATGTAGATGTGGAAGGCATGAGTAGACCCTCTGTCTGTAGGTGTCCGGATTATTATCTTCTCTTTGGTATTGCCAAGATTATTTAAATAGGCTGAAAAAATATGTGTTGGTGGGAGTTTTTTCCTTCACTCCTCTCACTCATGAAGCAAGAATTCCTGATGTAACCAAGTGCTCTCCCACACGCACTGACAGCCACCTACTCAAGGCTGATATTGAACTGAAAAGAAGAGAACAAGCACAACAAAAAATAGAAAGCATTCCTCCAGAAAAAAAAAGTGAAATATTGCATCTCTGAAAAAGGGGAGCACAAGCCCTTACCCTGAAACAAATTTTCATGTTCAGTAAGCCCTTGCATGGCTTTCTTTCAGGGATAAATCTTATCCATGCACTGGGATAGCCCTTTAAAACACAGAAATTAAACTTTAGGCATACACGTGTACCCAGCTGACTACACGCTTTCTATCTCCATCCTACTTTCTTGTTGTAACCTCACACTCCATTTGCACTTACCACAGTGAGCAGTTATTGACAAAGATGCGGTTCTTGGTTGGTGGAACAGAAACTGCTGCTCTTCCTAGGATTTTGAGGCCAAAAGACAAGCTGTGCTCAGCCATAAAAGAAGCTTTCCTGCAACCATTTACTGTCCTTTGTGTAGGGCTATGTAAGATTACCTGGTGGGCATAGGTACTAACACTTCGAACTAAAGGAAATAAAATGTGAGATGAAGACCAAGTAAATGAAAGACACAACAAATATACAGAAAGTTGTCTTTCACTCATTAAATATTTCCCATGAATGCTTTAAAAAGAGTACCTTTTCTCCCCTTTTTTTGTATCTCAAGGCATTATTTGGAGTATGCAAATGGGCTATGTTCCACAAATCAAACCTGGCAACTCATAATGACATCCTGCTGTATATGATTTGATATTCGTAGACAATCATTGCCACTGACAAAAGTGTGCGTGTGGGAGAAGTGTCTATCATTCTGCTATACAAATTAATCAATAAAAAAGGGTGCTTGAGAGTGCTATGAATAGAAGTAGGTATCAGTAGATTTTTCCTCAAGAAGAAAGATAATTAATTTTTCATTTTTTACTCCATGTCTCCAACTTGAACACTTTCTTCAATGTGTAGCTTAAGCCTTCATTTTTTGGAGTTTTCTTGCCCCTCCTTTTTTCATAAATCATAATATTTAAATATGGAAATATATACTAAATGCAGAGTATTTTATAATATCTTAATAATTTGCCAACTAAATTTCTTAAAATGTATTCTCAAATTAGGTAAAAGATCTATAGAGAGATTTATAATTGTTTTCTGATAAGGTTTTTATTTGAAGGTATCAGATTAGATGAATTTTATTTCTTAAAATTATTATGTTGTGATGTTATAGGATCCTTTTTCTCCTCTGAAGAGTCAGCCCAGATGGGCAGTGCTTCCTCTTACCAGATTGAACTATGTGTTTCATGGGTCTTTTGAAAGCTTTTTTTTCCTCTAACAGGAAAATTAACAGTGAACTACTTTTCAGATTTACTCCGTGGTCCCAAGGTACAGCACATTAAAGAAATTTGTTTTCTTCTTTGTTATAAATTTGAAAGTTCAACTTATCTCATGTTCCTCTAACTCTTCATGTTTTGTAAAGCATTTGGTGTGGTTTTTAACACTCTTTGTGTGATCTGTGGGTAAATAAGTCATGTATCTATCAGCTGACATAGAGTTTAGATGACATGCATAAGAATGTTTTGCCAAATCTTTAAAGACTGTGTAGAAGGTAGACACTGGAGATGTCTGGAGGTGAGGGACGGGAAGCATGGGAGAACTTCCAGGACAGCAATAATTGTAAGGAAGTTAACCATTTACATTAAGCTGTGCAGAGAACCATGTCCTCCTTCATGCCAAAACCTCTTGTTCTTTCTATTCAACACTCAGCTAAAAACTGTGCCCACTGTTCTGATTATAAGGCTAAGGAGATGTTCACTCACACACTCCAAGATCATTTTGTAAGTGGAAGCAATCAGCTCACTTACACAGATATTCTTTTTCCAGTACAGGAGATATGTATTCACATTTTCTTTGTTCAAAGATACTCTATGTGGGTAAAAGTAAAAGTAAGCAGATTGTTTACTTTTATAAACTAGGCCATGGATGTTGTTATGAAGGCCTGTTCTATCAGCCAGCAGCTAATATATTTTAACCCATTACATCCTTAAATGCCAATGTCTTTCAATATTTTTTTTCTGAAATAAGGCTAGACTGTAATCTGTTCTCTTCAGCCTCTGCCTTCTGTCTATACTGGAGCTTTGCTTTCTTCAAAAAATAATGGATAAAGGATAATTTCCCTGTGCATAATTAGTTTAGAAAAAAAAACTGGTATAAAAATTAAAATACCTATACAAATTTGGCTTTCAACCTGTTCCAATCTGCTGCTGTACTATGTTCAGATTTTAGTCTCAACACAAAAAATATATCAAATTTCCATTCTCTGAGGATGATATTTTATATGGACAGTCATGTGTTTTTAATGAGGCTAAGGTAGTGTTTTGCAAAAAATTAAAATTTCTTGCTTTTGAGTTTTCTGGGATGGCTTTTTATTATATGGCTGTAAACATCTGTTATCCATTCAGGAATAATTATCTGTTGCTCTTTTTTATGCCAAATTCAAAGGCCTATTGTTTACAAGGTATTACCAGTTTTTTTTCTTAATCTTTCTAACTAGAAGCCTGCTGGCTGCATTGCATAAACAAGAACTTTATGAATAGGGTACTTTAACATTACCACTGCACTGCATTGCAACTCTTACTGAACTTCAAACCAATTTTCATAATCATGTTGTTTCTCAGTGTTTTAATTCTAGCATTGGAAGAGCTTTGCACTATTCCACCTTAAGATACACAACCTTTTGATTTTTGCAGTGTGGGGTCTGGGAGATGGTTTGTTGTACTTTTTTGATGGTAGCTAGGTTTTTTGTGATAATGCTTGCCTTCATCTTTACAAGATACTCATAATTGTAAACTCAAAAAAGCATGTGAAAATTATAAGACTAAGAAAATGTACTTTCAGTTCAGATTATTTTTTTTAAAGAAACAGACTTGGACCAATTGAATTTATTCGTAGATATAAACTACTAGGAAATGCAAATCTCCTTGCTCTGATGAGCCACTTCAGACAAATTGTTCCTAGATCTCTGGCCTAGAAATTTGCCCACGTATTTTTTTTTATTCCTCATATTACTTCCATTTACCAGTCCTTACTTTACCTTGAGTACTTCAGAGAGAAAAAATCTAAAATCTTTACAGCTAGCCATTTCTAAAAAGTTAGATGAAATTCTTTTATTTTAGTATTATTACTATAATCACTACAGCTGTGATTATTTACATTTCGATTCAGGAAGGAGATCTCCCAGTTCATAATTCTTAAAAATATAGACAATCTATTGTATTCTAATTAAATTGATACACTGACTGTTCTGTTCATTGGGACAATTTTTGTGAGCAAAGACTGGAATATGCTAGAAAGAGTATGCTAAAACTACCCTCCACTTTTTCCTGGTCTAAAAATGTGGAAAGCAGTGTAGGTTGTGCTGTTTTAACACTAGAAGAGAATTATAAATAGGTGTTCCTGCAATAATCACTCTAGAGCTACCAGCTATAAATCTAGCCATTTACAAACTAAGAAATATAAGGCAACCCCTCATTAAAAAGGGGAATATATTTGGTGCAAAGAAGAGAACAAAGACACAAAATCATAATGATTTCATGTGTAGTTGCCACGTACATTGTCTAAAAGTAAAGGTTCTCATACTATAAGAGTTAATTCTGTTGGCTCAGAGACATTTAACATATGCAGAAAATCCAGGCCATTTCTATTGAATTCAACAAGTTCTGAATTTCACACATCACAGTGTAGCAGTGCTTGTTAGCATATAATAGGATCTAAATTTGGAATATGCAAATGTGTAAAGACAAGAAGTTGCTTAATGAGGATGAAGATCCTTGCTGTCACCCTTTTTAGGTAAGTATTGAAACACTGAGAAAATCAGTTTTCTTTTGGTTTTGTAAGGATGGCTTTTATAAGAGGCAAATCTATGTCCCTAAGTAGTCAATATTGCTCAGGCAAATGTAATGGATCCTGTTAGTTTGTGTTTGTAAAGCAATGATTCTTTCATAAACAAATGTGGTGGATAATACAATGTGCATGCTACACAGAAAACTAAAGGAAAGCAAAATGGTTTTGCTGTACAAGTAATAACATTGAAATGAGAATTTCTTTAAATTCTCTTTAATGAAGCACAAATTTGATTCTGAGAAACACCAATTAGTTGGAGCACTGCTAAATATGGAGTAATTCCAGTAGCATTCCAGTGCTGATGTAAGCTGCAAAGTAGAGCATAGTCAGTGAACTGTAACAAAGAAAAAATTGACTACTGAATATGGTTTTAACGCACTTTAAAAATAACTTTTCTATTATGTTCTGGTTCTTACACCACGTCCTTCATTCTCATTAATCATTCCATCTATCAACATATTAGTCCTCTAGATAATTCTCTTCAATCTAAATAACTAAAAATTCACAAAAAAGACTCATTTATTCAGGGACTCCTATACAGATATTACATGCTTTGTTGTGGAGATGAATAAATGACATGGAAAGAAATAAATACCATGCAAAATGGAAAACACTGGAGTGAGTTTTTGCAAGGGAGGAAGACAGTAGAATTTAAAAACAAAAGTATATAGGGATTGTTTCCTGCCTAGGCAAAACATGCATTGAGTGAGATAACATTTTCTTAGTTTCCTCCTAGTTGTGCCATTGAGAGTGATTGGGATAAGAAGTCCTTTTTTTGAAATCAATTACATGAGATTTTCTTCCTACTAAGGGCTTCTTCTGCCCTATATATAAACAAGTAATGTTTAAAACTGTGGATATCAGCAATCCTGTAAAAATGCATTTATTTTCAGTAAATTCAATACTTAATTCTTCTGTGAGTTTACTACTGTGAAAAAAACAGCTCAAGGTGTTTTCAGTCTGTGACTTCTATGTATTTCCTTGATGAAATTACACCTTTCGAACTTGTATCTACATCACAGAACTAATTTCTAGTAGTTTCTCAGAAGAAACAACTATGTTTCTAGGCACGTGGAAAGAAAAAATAGTCGAAGCCATTATCATTTTAGCCAAGGCCATGCAAAATGACTCGTTCTTCAGTAAATTTTGAATTTATTTTTATAATTTTAATTTCTGTAAACCCAAACTGACATTCTCAGATTACACCAATAGTCCGAGCATGGCATGGAAAGAAAGAGGAAAGATCAGAGGCTTCATGGCTGGGTGCAGACAGCTGCACACACAGAGTTTTGTGCAGTGGTCCAGATCTGCTGAATGCATTAGCATGGTGCTCACTGTGAGCTGGGATATCTGTGCTCCTAGTGAGGCTGATTAGCTCAGGCTCAGCCCTGCTCTGCTGCAGCAGGCTGCTCAGAGCTCAGCCACAGTGGACACATGCACGGAGTTTTACCAGACACGTTCTCTTCGCCCAAGGCAACATGACCTAAACACTGCATTCCTAGAACTAGGATATTATCCTAGAATATTTCTGTTCTCTGGAAGGAAATCAGACATTTCTCTTCAGATAAGATTCCTGTAACTGTTATGTTTGGCTAAGAGAAAGAAAATGTCTTCTCCATCACTGGAATGCAAACGATGTCACATATCAGCTACTTAAAAACTGCATAACTAAATGATAGGCAGTGCAATTTGTGTTCAGCTGTAACGGGTTTTTTGAATCTTCAGCTGCACACACCGTCATTAAATTTCAGCATTCACATTTTAATCTTAATATTCCAGCATCTGAGCAAGTTTGTTGGAAAGACAACAATCTTGACTCAGTACTTAGCCTATGATCTGAGGAGAAGAAAATTATGCTGGAACTTCTCATGGAAAGGAAAGAGATTGTTTCTCCTGTGCTAAGAAAACATGATTATTAAGAGACATGGGAAAATGTGCAATATAGGGAATTACTGTGCTTGGCTAATTAAAAAATATATATACATTTGGCTAACTAAAGAGTGGTCTGAACTTTGAACTTCTAACTCATAGCTTTAGCTGAATCTCAATATAAAATGCAGTTCCCCCAGAAAAAAGTGCTCTTTTTTAAAGGGGCATATGGCAGGTTCTAGGCACAACGAAACCAGCCCTTGGTGAAACTCAGTGGGAACATCTGTTCAAGGAACCTACTTGGAAATTAGCCCAGATGTTTGGACAAACTTCAGTTCAGTGTCCAGCTGCTGTGGTGCCAAATACTGTAGGAGAAAAAAGGCAGGAGACAGAATCAAGGCAAACCTGGATAACACATTTCACACAGCATTGGACTCCAAAGTCTACAAAGAAGTGGCATTACTTACTAGCGAAGGTAAACACTTATAAATGCAGGGAACAGAATCAAGGATCTAAGTTTAACAGACTTGGTTTTCCATGTAGCCAGAATCTGTTTGACTTAGTAATAATCATGAGAACAAAACCATAAAATGTGACTATATAATATGAACTGTGTGAGCTTCGAGATACAAAATTGAAAATACCACATTTGTAGCAATTGCCAAATTGTGTCAAAAGTTATGTCGGCCCTTATTTCAGATTACAGGTATCAAGCAAAGCAGAATTTCCGGCGTCATACACAAAGATAGGATGCATATGCAAATGTTATGATGAAAATAGATTTGAATACTGTATGAAAATAATTTGCAATGCAACTAAGAACTTTTGCTTTCAATATGAAATTTCCAAAGCATTCTTCATGAGTAAGGCAGAGAAGGTGGTGATGGAGGAGGATGCAAAATAAAACTGTCGATAAGGATTGTTTAGTCACCAGGCTACTGTGCTACACTCTTACTAAGGAGAAGAGAGTTATACATGCAGGATGCTTTAATTAAAATCTGTATGTTCATAGCAGGGTGGGTTACTAATTTAGGTCAGGCTGGTATAAAGTGAATCACGATTAGGTTGTTACCAAGCCCCAGGTACATCTGCTGGCTTTCTAAGGCATTATCTGCCTGAAAAATCATGAGCTGGCCTTTTTGTTGACTTGGTTAAAGTTGATTTGATACAGTGTTTTGCTGTTTCCTGCACATGAAACCTGTGGTGTATGATGTTTTAAATAGTTCTCTTCTGCTTCCCAACAATACTTAATATAAAAAGACTCAGTGAGAAAAAGGTAAACAGGATTCCTCAACAAATCTGCCTTATCCAAAAACCACTTTTCCATTTCCATTTACTTCACAGGAGTCCTCATCCACATCACCCCATTCACTCACTGCCGCTACTTGGAAGCCCCAGCCAAATAACCCCATGGAAATGCTAAACCATTTTGAGCACCATCCTTTACCTCAGAGAGACATGACTGCCCTGCTCTCAAGCCTGCAGACTCAGGGAAGGGGTTGTCACTGCTCAGCTGTCTCAACATTTTGTGATCTCACAATCAGGAGAAATCCTGGAAGGGTGTGAGTCTGGATTTTGGTTATTTAACTTTTTTTTTTTTTTAGAAGGTTTTGCACTGTCCTCTCTCCTCACCTGAATCTCCTGATCTGTCTCTGGGAGGTTGACCACCCCTTGCATGTTATGCTGCTTCTTAAGGCCCCTTTGGACTTTTCAGACCAGGTAATTGTTTTTTGGACATCATGTATGGGAAAAGGCCTAACAATAAAAAGCATAGTTAAAACCACTCAGTAGATTTTAATTTATGCATGCTGCTATTTTGGGATCCAGATTTGATAAAAGCCAAAATACAAGTATTGTTTATTTTCTTTTCCTTTTCATGGGGCCAAAGAAGAACAAAATTACAATCCCTTAGGTGTACAAATGATTTGCTCTGGTATTATAACACTGACAGCTCCCATCTGTGATTAAGCCTCCCTTCCAGCAAACCATACCAACACATACTCTGAATCACCCTGAAGAATATAAAGTTAAAAAAAGTTCATACCAATGAAACAGATCGCTAAAACTGGTTTTAGTTAAATCAAGCAGTTGGAGAGGAAAGAGCAGCAGTTTAAAGGTCTATGTTAGGTAAAACTACATCCTTTTCTTCATAATAAATATTTTGGATCTCCTTAATCAAGATGATCATAAGAAGTAAATATTATATTGTGGCCAGATGCTGACAGACCTTACCATACTGTATTTCATGCCATCCAGATGTGATCCAGCTCAAATCCTGAATTCAAATAGACACAGCATCAACTCACTGGGCCTGAGCCAGACAAAGTGCCCTTCTTCAGCACACTTGGATCTGATGATGTCTTTTGAAGTGAACATGTCTAGACTAGTTCTTTGGTGCTATGTACAGAGATTACAGGAAACTGAGCCTAGCGCTGGTACAAATGACCCTTGGAAACACAAGGACTAACAGCACAAAGTTATCTTATTTTGCCTGCTGTTGCCCAGATCTTATGAAACACAGTGAAATTTCTCATGGTTTCCATCTGAAAACATTAAAAAAACCCTCTTGAGTAGGCAAAACTCAGCCAAGAATGTCCCCAAAACTGAACAGACCTCAAGAAACACGTTTGGAAACCCGCACAAACATCTGGATTGTAACAAAAGACAAATCTAGCAAATGTAGCCAAATGCCAGCTTTTGTTAAAAACATTTCTTGTAATTGTAAACAGAGTTGCTCATTTGATAGACAGCATCTGTTGCATTTTCATAAACTTTGAAAATAAGTTCCCCGCTTCCTGGTTGGTTTCACAACTTGATGGCAACCTCCCTTTGCTTTTTATTCTCATTGTCTTGTCCTATTTGTATACACAAGATCAGTCTGTTAAAAATTCAGAAAAACAATCTCCTGGGGCATCCAGCAGTAGTCCATTTTGACTTGTATTTGTTTCCCAATTAAGCCTGTAATCCTATGAATGAATGATTCTAATATAATTAATCAGAACTGCATGCATTCAATTCACTGCTGTGGACAAATGGCAGCACAATTGTATAAAGATCTTTCACTGAGCAGCTAGGTCTGGCTACAGTTGCAGAACTTGTACAATGTTAAAGATGGTGGAGAAGGAGATGGGGTTTTTGGGAGAAAGCTTTATAAAATATAAAACTGCAGATTGTCTGCTCACTATTAGCAGTACTCTGGGCTGGCGCCCAAAACCCGAGAAATGTTTTCAATCACTGTCAGAGCCATTGTGGAGAATTGTAAGCAGCTGATAAAGGCCTTTTGATCTATTTCTTCCAAGCCTCCTATTAACTGTCTTTTGTCCTCCAGCATATATAATTGGAATGTATCAATCCAATGCATTTTAAAGAATAGCCATCCTAGAGAAAAAGAAAAAATAGTTTTAAAACATTTCTCATGCTCTCCAAAACACAGCAGAAAAGCATCATAGAATGGAGTCAGAATTATTTAGGGTGGAAAAGAAAATCATTGAGTCTAACAGTTAACCTAGTGCTGCCAAGTCCAACGTTATCTCTAAGAACCACGTCTTCAGGTCTTATTCCTCTGGGAACAGTGACTCAACCACTTCCCCAGACAGCCTGGTCTGAACCTTGACAACCTTTTCAGCAAAGAAAGTGTATAAATCCAATCTAAATCTAATATCCAACCTAAAATTCTTCTGGCACAACTTGAGGCCATTTCTTCTTGTTCTATCACTTGCCATTCTCTTGATTTGTTCTAGGGGACCAGAACTGAATAAAGGATTCAAGGTGTGACCTCACCAGTGCTGTAGGCAGAGGGACAATCGCGGCTTGATCCTGCTGGCCACACTAATGTTGATCCAAACAAGGATTCTGGTGGCCTTCTAAGCCACCTGGGCACACTGCCAGCTTGTGCTAGCTAAGCCAGCTGTCACCAAAAGATGTACTAGAGATCTGACTGCTCTGTTCTGCTTCCTTGTGCTGTAACAGCACTTTTTTGCAATCTTTCAAATTGCCAGGTGCATGAATGCAAGAGAAAAATATTATTTTTGTGCTGTTCATGTTAAATGGAGAAAGATACTTCTCTTTAATAATCCAAAACATAGTTAAATTGAAGCTGTACAACAAGACTTCTAAAAGTGCACCATATCTCTCTCACCAATGCAAGCCCCTACCTAGAACACATTCCGTATGATGGAAGGAAGCAGACCTGTTCCATGCACATTCAATTTGTTCACCAACATCTTGGCATCTTATTCTTCAAATTCAAGCTCTGTTTTCACAAACAATTTATTTTGAAGAAAGAATAAGTCCAGTTTCTGAAAGTAATGCATCACTGAGGTGACGGCAACACCACCACTTGCAATTGCAAGTGAAGAAATGAAGAAGCATCACTGCAACCCTAACTTGAAAGCTGCTTTTACTGCTCTAGTTTATGAAGGACATATTCTAGAAAACAGACTGACACTGTTTTCTTCTTATTTGGGTCATTGTGCATAATCCAGGACTATATATGACATGTATTATATATTACGTGCAGTATGTGGAAATTGTAATTATATTATATTGCATGCATCAGCATCAGAAGGCTCTTCTAAGGAGAGCAGAAACTCTATCAAAATCTCTTCTAAGGAGAGTAGAAAATGCATCATCAGATTGTGCAGGTTGGAAATAGATTTGCTGTTCTGCTTTTCCCCCAGTGTTTACCCCAGGATGATTCATTACCTGCTTTCATTTTTTTGAATATTACTTTTGTAATGACATTACATTATCTGTTCCAGGTACCCTGTTTGTGTGACCTGAATTTGCACTTAATGCAAGAGAATTTCAAACTGCTCTCGAAGAATATGTAGAACTGGCTGAAATGATCAAAACTGCTTAGTGATTCTGAATACTTTAGAGAATCATAGAACACCATGTTGGAAAGGCACCTCGAGGGTTGTCAGGTTCCATATTTCTTGGAAAAAGTACTGTCTAGAAAAGTTTGTACAGATAGACTTTAAACAAGTTTGACTTTCAAGGAGCAGATCCTTCTTAATGTGAGATTAGTACTTTAGGAGTCTATAGTTAATTCAAATGACAAAGCAAGATGGAAAAAAATTGAAATCTATTCCAAAAAATCATGAAAAGAGCAACATTTTCCTTACTTTGTTCTATTAAAGATAATTAGATTGTTAAAAATAGGTGTAAGTAGGCAGCTATTGAAGAGATACATCACTGGTATCAGTAGCATTTCTCAATTTTAAGCTCAAAGTGATGATCTCAAGGGTGTGTCTCCAAGGCTCATGCTGAACAGCTACTCAGGGCTTGGTACTTGCCTGAGAATCAAGGCAAGCTGCTTGTTTAACATTTCTAAGCATTACTAAGGATTTCTGCTCATTTGAATTATTGACAACTATCTGTTAGAAACTGATAGCAAGTACCTTCGGCAAGAAATGATTTTCAGTGACTGCCAAAACAGGTAAAGGAAGCAAGAAGTTGTGCCAGAATTTTCAAAATGGACCTTTTGAAAATAGAGACAAATTCCTTATTTGCCAAATATATTTAACATCAAGCCATTTCCATTAAAAAAAACAATTTTTCTACCATTTTGTCTGGAAATGCACTGATAACTGATATATCCAAACACCATGATTAAGGTGCCTGAGCTGCTTTCAGCCTAGTAGCACCTTTGATGTGACTAGCACATTTATATATGGATATTTACTTCTATCCCGGAAGTCAGCCCATGGACATAGTCTAAAGAGGTCATTTGAATGGTTCCTGATGCATGAGCTCTCCTGTATAACACTCAGATCCTGAATGCAGAATAAGAACATTCATAGGAATTTTACAGCTAATATATTGATAGATTATATCATTTTTTTATCTATGTTTCTAAGTGACTTAGTCCTTTCAGAATGAAATAATTGAAATTGATAGAAACATTTACATAAGACCTGTCTGTCATAAAAGATTTTGAGACTTGCTAAATGAACCCATACAATCTTTAAAGATTGTACAAAAAATTGATGCATTTTGTATACAAGAACTTGGAAAACTGCATGCATTACATGTACCACCTTTTCTTGTGAAAAATGGTCTAATAACAAAAATAATAATTTGAACTCTCTCTGCTTAGAAACAGAAGAGAGTAAAAAGTCATCAAGTATTTTAGTATTCCTAACTAAAGAAGTTTATATCCAGAGCTAAAGCTGAATTCACATGACAAGCTTACAGAAGAATTTGTGCTTCATACAGTGTGCTAAACCACTGTCTCAGTTTAACTGGACACGCATTAATTCCTGCTTTCTTTTCAAGGGGCACTGCCAAGAGAAAACACCATTTATATCTGTCACACCGCTTGTCTCCTCGTCAGCTCAGTCCTGATGCCTTCTTGCCATGCGTTGCTTTGCTGATTTAGTGGTGGAGGGAGAGAAGGGAGGAATCTCTGCTGATGTTGAAACTGCTCATAGAAGCTTCTTCTGCTGGTGGACAATATGTCCACCTGCAATGCCTTTTCATTTCAAACTCAAATCAAAACACAGAATTAAAAGGAAACATATTTCTCTCGCTGGCATTAAATTTAGTGTAGCAAAGGGATTACTTAATAAGCTGATGTATAAACAACACACAGGTTTTAACTATCTAAAGAGACTTTTAGAGGTGTTTTATTCCTTCTAATTAATTTAAGGGTTTTAATTTACTTTAAAACATATCTGTAGAAAGCCTGTTAACATGTGTTCAGATTTTAAACTTCCAATGAAATCCTTTGGAGTTACCAATACTCTGAAAATATTATGAAGAAACAAATTTTCCAGAAAGAAAGAAATTTTCCAGAAAGAAAAAGAAATTTCCCAAATAAATATCAAGTTAATCTGCTGATTAGTTGGATATTCATGTTCTGCCTGACCTTTCTCAGTTTCTCTCTTTCAACTCCGATTTGAGAGCAATGAAGAATATTATCAACAGATTATTTCTTTTCCTTTGAACAATATTGGGTCTGAAACAGTAGAATAAATCAGAACAGAAGCCATAGAAGTCCTACAATATGTGCAGGATTTTCAGTTGGGTTAAAGCATGTTGAGCCTCCAGATTGTAAACTAAATGTTTGGCAAGGAATGTGTCTAGCATCTCCTACCCCTTTTTGGTTGTTAATATAACTTATAGAAGCCAAACTCATACAGGAGAAGTGACTTACTCCATTACTCCATGGAGAAATAGTAAGTGAATAATTTTTTCCAGGACTGAATTTATTTTATTTAAGTATTTTATATCTCTGAAAAATGAAATTGAAAGTTGAGAGAGTTAGAAGTGAAATCATGGTTCACCTTGACACATGGTAAAACCCAGTAATTCCATTGCATCATCAGTTTAGTTATAATGCTTGCAATTAGTAGACATTACTAAGTGTCAGACACAGATGCTGTTGATGGTAATTTCTTGAATGGGAGAATACACAATTCATTGTAAAACTGACTTCTGCACTATTCGGCCCAGAGGCTTCAGCTGAGTGAGAAAAAAAGTCCTTGTAGGGAGGTCTTGAGCAATTTGTGTTTTATTGTGACAGTTACACACAGAGGAAAGAATGGCTTAGATGCTGTGAGGGGCCTTGTTGAAACAAATGACTGACATAATACATGCTTTCCTCATGAGCATTTATATCTATAGGAAATTCAGCCTCACATCACAGATTTTCTGCAACATACACACAGTTGTGTATCAACAGGAATAGATGGAAATGAGAAAAGAAGTATTATGTATCTCTTTCTGATAGCAGGTGATTTGATTAAGCTGGCTTTTGAAGGTAAAACTACTTATCTGGTATATAGGAGTTTTATTTTAACATTTTTGAGATTTAGTTTTTAGCAAAGCCCACTTAATACAGCGTATCTGGAATCAATCACTTGCTTTCTTTCTTTTCTACAGATATATTGGGCAAGTCAAATGAAATACCACCTGAACACACATCTGCAGGATTTAACAGCTAAAACTAAACCCATAGAAAGTTAATCAGAGTAAAAGTAACATTTCCTAACTATTTTCCAGTTTATCAGATAACCATGAATCTCTCAAAACAATCCCTTTCTTTTCTCTGTCCTTCTGTTCATGTGTTGTGTTTAATCATCTTAATTTTCTCTTTAATATGCTGTTTTCTTCCCCCAAATGTTTGGCTTCTAGTCTGTATTCTCTCATTCTCTATATTCCCGTCTTCTTCACAGCTTTTATGGGATGAATTCTGCTTTTCTTTCTGCATTACCATGATGTCTGCTAGTCTTTCTTTCCTCACTTATTTCTCTTTTATTACATTAATTCTAATATGAATTTTTCTGACATACCTCTCACCAGGCTGGTAAAAGTCTCTTCACTGAGACTTGTACTCTTGTTTTGATGCTATAGGTAAATACAGTGTTTAATATTCTTTCCCTAAAAGGAAAATGTAGAAAACCACGCGATTTTACACAAATTCATTCAAATAATTATTAAACTATCAAGAAATAAATTGTATACAGACTGGTGGCTTGACGCTTCTTAAGCTAGATATGATTAGATATTCAATTCTTGATATTTTCTTGATTAGTTTTCCAAGAAAAAAAATTTAACTCCCACTACATTTGTGTATATCATATCATAGCTATTTAAATGTTACTACTCTTATGATTTTGCAAGCTTATACCAAGAGTAAAGCTGGAATTACACCAGTAATGATTTGGTAAAGACTCTGGAGGCAGCTCAGTTATCCAAAGGCATGCAATGACAATTGTGGATATGCCATGGTATCCTGCCAACACCTCACTTGTTGATTCAGAAAGCTGCAGGTCTCAGACCACCCAGGACACTCCAGGTAACATTATGAAACAGTGATGTCTAGTATAGGGAGCTGAATTTTACTCTGTAGCTTGGATATTAACTTGTATTAATGTTGCATTAATTTGGAGCTGAATCTCCTTCTTAGTGTAACTTTCCACATTTTTTCAGTATTACAGTTTTCTCTGGTTCTCTTTCATATGGGACATAAGACAGGGATACTAGTGCTATCTGGCTACTAGTGACTACCTGGTGTTCACAATTTTAGTTACTTTAACTTGTGCTGTGTGGAAATTCCAGATTTCCTATTTAACATTTGCATTTATTATGGCTGAACTGGCAAAAGAATTCAAAGCCTCTGGAAGGTAAAAAATAATGACTACGTATTATGCTCCAGATACATGTACATATGTGTGCATGCATCTAGTTTTATAATCAAAGGGAATTAATGATTCAATGTGGATAGCTGAGTTGCTCTTTATAATTGAATATTTTATTCACAGTTGAGGGAGTAATAATTTTGAAGTTTTAAACTGCTACATATACATAAAAATCTCAAGAATAATACTTGTTAAAGTAGTATATGGGTTTATTCACCTCTATTCTTTACTCCCAGAAGAAGGCAGAGTTCATGTAGAGTAAATCAGGGCAGTGGCAGTGAGGAGGACCAAAGCAAGATTACACCATTTAAATGTGGAACAGGTTTTAGGGCATATAATATAAAAATACAGAGGTGACATCTGCAGTTACCTGTTGATGCTCGCTAGGGCATGTCTAGTTTCTGTTCCTCCACATAGCTGGTTCTCTGATATCCTTGGTGAGAACACTATAGTTCTTACATTATCAGTTTATGTAGTTTCCTTAAATTTGTAAATCTATGTCCTGTCCATACATGAAACAGAAAAGCGCTAGGGTGTGCTGTCAGGCTAAATGCAAAAATGTTTCTGTATTCTGTGGTCTAGGTGTGGCCAAAACAGCCTAAAGCAAATGGTCCCAAAGTGTCTCCTCTGCAGAATAATACATTTGGCGCCTAACTTAATCTTATCTGATTGTGACACGTTTCATGCAGTCCCTGCCCAGCACAGAGAGTGAGTGAATTTTTGCCTGGCTCATGACATGATTTATTTATTTTTCCGGTGTTATTTCTAGGTTAAGCCTTTTTTGTGAATCTCTTCAATATGTGGCAGTTCATATGAAGGGTCAAACCGGCTTGTCATAGAAGTCCACTGCCCTGAAAATGTGGTTTCAAAAAATCACAAATCAAATGGTGAAGACTTAATTTATGCCTGAATCCACAGGTAAAAACAAAACAAAACAAAAAAAACCCAAACTAAAGCCAAAAAAAAAAACCAAACAAAAAACTCCCAAAAAACAAAACAAAACAAAACAATGAGAATTATTCTAAAAAATAGAAAGCTCTCATTGATTTCTTTGGTTCAGAAGAGAGGATAAGCTCAGTTTCTCTTTGCTAGTGGGACACTCAATGTTCTTCAATCATGCTGCTAAAAAGACGAGTGCTCTGTTGTTTGCTAAAACTGGCTATTATTCAGCAGAACAGAGCTAAAACCCTTAAATTCCCTGCAAGTACTCCTCAGTCAAAGCTTTACCTCAGATCACTGGCAATGGATTTAAGGGAGAAAAAAAAAATTAAAAATAAAAGATAGCATAAAATCACCACCAAATCTGCTGTCAGATTATTTTAAGAAGTCAGTTCCAGTCAGTTAAACTGACTCAAAAATATGCTGGTAAAAAAACAGTATAGTGGAAATGAACTTAGTGAACTCAAAAGAAAAACAATAGCATCAGACAATGTAGACTGCTTCCCTGAGCTTCCTGTCATACAGTTAGTCCCTAAATCCCAACAGAGCCAGTGAAGGCAAACAACATTTTATAAAGCAAACACAGAAGTCTGGGTCTTTCCTGTTTTTCATAATGAGGTCACCTGAAAAATGAGCTAGATATATCTCAGGTATTTGTTTTCTGTTGTCTCCAGCAGCTGTTATGCAGAGAAGGGAAGAGTTTTCTTTCCTGTTATTTGGTTTTTTAACAGATCCTGTGCATGTCAACACTGAAGAAAGAAAGCAGGCTTGAAAAAACAAGCATGGGCTATGCAAACAATTTCTCCTCATACAGGTCATTGATGCCATGACTCAGAAGAGGAAAATGGAACTCAGGATGCCAGGCAAACATTAAAATTACTCACAAATGACTTGTAAATTACTCTGTTAAAGAGGTAACAACAACTTTGTATGAGATGTTTGAATAGCAGAATATTATTCAGGAACTGCTTGCTATTGAGTGTTGAAACTATAATAACATAACCTCATGTATTGTTCAAAAGCAAAGGGAAGTCTCAACAAAGTTCTATATGATTCTTACAATGAAATAGTAAGTTAAATAACAAATTCTCAAAGTATCATTTAGAAAAAGTTCTAACTCAGGCAAAATGTACACTGGGTAAATTTATACTTGACAGGCACTAGAATTTGTCAATCTCTCACTGAGAAAAAATTCTTATTTCTATCCATGTGAGATATATGTTTCACAAGTAATATTGATCCAGGCAGCATATAGTCACTTGAATTGGGACACATTATCTAGAAGTAACTATAAAGTGGCTGTTAAAATAGCCCAGTCATGATGGCGGTACATAAAAAATAGGAGAAAACAGCTACAGACCTAACATAAAACTTTAGAGAGGCAAAAGAGAAATCTAGTTATTAACAATTATCTTAACAGCAGCTTTGCACCAGTATAATCATTGAATTCAGTGTGGCTGCTTCTTTTGTTCATCCTTGCCAGCCGGGGAAGAGCAGAGCCTACAGCGTCTCCCTGAACAAGTTAGCACTCTGTGCGATAAAGGTGAGTTCTTTTAATGGTTCCTAAAACTGATCTTTAAGTATGTGAATTGTTAGTGACCGTGCCCACCAATGTGTAGGCATGTAGCAAATGAATATTTATCTTTAAATGATGTGCATGACTTCACCGAGAACATAGTAAAGACTTTCAGAATATAAGCTTCAATGATGAAAAGTAAGTGTTGTGATTTTCTATACTGGGAGCTTTGGGGGTGGGATTTGTGAATCAATACACTTCTTCATGTAGCTGTTTATGAAAATGCCACTTGATATCAATAAAATATACACAGAGAGATTACTGTTATAAAGATCTAAGAAAGACACTTGCTTTTGGTTCTGCAGACTAAAAGGAGAAAATATTGAAATAATTTCTATTTGATTTCATAGAGTCATTGTGTTTTATGCCTTGATGAAAAATAAGCAAACAAAACCCCCAAATGCATCAAAGGTGATCATATTCATTAAATTTTAAACTGCAGATATATGCAGACATTTATTGCCTGGTTGGATTCTGAAAGATTAACTTAGCATAGGAGCCACAAGTTCAGTTAGATGGCTACAGTGGCTAACATGTGGTTGATTTATTGCTCTCAGGGGACAAAAGGAATTGAAATTTGACAGACAGGATACACTGTATCCACTTACTGGAAGAACATTAATTCCCAGAAGTCAAAATGTATGCATTACAAGCAATGCATCTTTTCATTTTGTTTTGTTTTTCAAGCAGTATTCAGCTCAAAATAGCACAGACGATGCCTGAATGCCTAAGTAACTCTTATGTAGTGAACTGGTACACAGGAAAAGGAAGTGTGTCTGTCCAAGAAGCACTTCAAGGAAGACTTGCAAGCATGCTTGATTTAATGCAACGTACTTGCCAAATCTCTTGAGCTGTTAAGGAACACAAGTCACTTTGTGCAGCATGCTTTTCTGGGAAAAAAAGCATGCAGGATAAAGAACGTGTGAGTTATGGTTACAAGTTAGGTTACAAGTTGAGAGCATCTGTAAAATGTGATCCAAAAAATGCTTAACATACCAACCTACCTTCTTGCCTACTGCATTTGACTCATCTAAATCTTACAGTATATTTGCCTTTGAGGAAAAAAACACAGTGAAAATGCTGTTTAAATTTCTGATACTTACTTGTGTAACCAAGTTTTTCTTCCAGATGCATAAAATCACATTCTTTAAAATTAAATGTCAGTTAAAATATGCTCAAAACATTTTAGTTGAAAGTTTTCTTGGCATAATGTACTGTAATGCCAAAAGGGAAGATATTTTTGTGACCAGATGCTTTTTTGACAGTATGATACTAGCTATTCTAAGCAAATTAGATTGGCTTTATTTTGATAGAATAGAATCTAATCAGAGTAGAATCTAATCAGATCCACATCACCATTGGAAAACAGTGTGCTTACACAGCTAAGCATATTCAGTGTGCATACTCACAGGAAGTTTGTAGTAAAGACCACAAGAGGTAGCAATGCAAAATTCAAAGTCCTTTGAAGGCATTTCTGGTTACTTTTGCAGCACTTTCTCAAAGACAGGTGATGAAACATTTTAGAGAGCAGCTGTCATTGACAGAAACCCAGAGCCCTTGGTTTTGTCCTCTCCAGTCTTGCTCAGGTTATTTAGGAGTTCAGTATCACACCCCAGCACTCAGTGAGCCTCCAGTACAACCAATCAAACAATTGGATATTTTCACTGAGAAATATTCGATCAATTTCCTGCAGCTACTTCATTTTTTCTTCTTTCACAGTTTATTAATGCCTGCAAAATGCTTCATTTCTGTTTTGCCCTGAAGATGGAGTATTTGCCCTAGTTACACTTATTACTGGATTTTTTCCAGCTGTGGGATGCTGAGTTTAGAGATCCTATTTCAGCTAAAAACAACTTACACTTGGTGAGAGGGTAAAATATTCTGACTAGATAGTTACTGGTTTATTGGTGCCAACAGTGGTTTTCTAATTCCATTACTATAATTTCCAGTGAAAATTCTATTTACAACACCCTATGTTTGGATTCCAGGTAAATGAAAGTTAGTAATTTAGTGCTGTGAATGTGCCTCACTATTCTAATCAACAACTTACTTGTCATAGCCCTTCTTTCTTTCATTCTTTCTAGGGAAAAAAATACCCAAAGAAACAATTGCCACACATTTTAAAGAAAAATGAGAGGACTTTAAGCGTTACACTTCGTATATCACATAAATTATCCTCTATTCTTTAAACAAACTGTGCACTGTAATTTAAAGCCAACATGCAGTCACCTATTTTCCACTGCTGCTGAACTGGATTACCACCTGCCTTGACTCCATCCTTTGGAAGGCTGCCAGCATTGTTACAATTTAATGCTATATCCCACTGTGTCAGGAAAGACATGCCTCCCCAATCTTGCTGTCAAACTAGTGCTTGTCAACATCCCTTAATTATTGCTATTATTAGGAATGAAGGTTAAATACATGTTCTTTGTGAATGGTAATTTCTATTGTCTGGTTTAGTTTTATTAGGTTCAGTTGTGCTACTATGAAATAAAGCTTTAATTGAAAGATGATTTTAGAGTCAGGTGTCTCAGTTTATATATCATTATTTGTAGTGATTTTTGTGCAAGCTGTGTTAACATTTACATTTCAAAATGCTGGTAGAAGAGGGGAGAATACAGGTTCAAAAAAACCCTCCTTCTCTCAGCAAACAGAAAATAAATGTCAAATCTCCAGGACACTAAATGGGCAAAAAAGGATAGAACCGACATTTTCCTCCCAGACATGATGAAGACTATGAGAGAATTAGAAAGTGGACACATTTTGTACCCAGGTGAATGGTTACTTCTAGAAACTGTGGCAGTGCGACTGAACATCAGAGGGTGATAGATCAGAGAGGGATTTTTTGTCAGTAGAAATAAGTAAATTCTTGTATAGTTTTCTCAGATATGGTGAAGTTGTCCTCCAAAATACTGCTCATTTCCTATTTGTTTCCAGAACATGGTTGGTATTGGAGCAACACAAAATTATCATTCTCATTGTCATGACATATCACTAAGAATGTGCTGTGATCACCTCGGCATAAGGCAAGACACTGGCTCCAGAAGCAGGTATGATACCTGTGCTGATGTATTAGCTCAGCACAGAGCTGTTCGACTGCTTATTTCTTCCAGCCTCTCCTCCACCAGTGTAGCTCCTCTCTTTATGTAGTTCCACCTTCTGTCTTTCTGGATCTGATGCATATTAGATGCCCTTTGTTTTCCTCTGCATTACCTTTCTCCTCTGTTCATGAATTCAGCTGGCCCATGGAGGGAACTGCAAGCCATGGCCAGCAAAGGAGAGAAGAAAAAGAGTGTACGCAAGAAGGAGAAGGAGCAGGAAGAAAAACCTCCTGATAAATTCACCTAACCTGTATTTCTAACAAATTGCTTAACTTTAGACACATTCTCCAGAAGCACAGTTTAGGTCAAAATGAACTTCCCTGTTCATCTCCTGCTCTTCTTCTTCCTTAGTTCATTTCATCATCACTACACCTTCCCTTGCATTATATTTTTGAGGTAGTACTGCCTGTGAACTGAAGGAAGTATCAATGTCAGTACAAAAGAATCTGCTTTCAGTCAAGTTCACTGTGTGATCACACAACTTCCTGATATAGAAAGATGGGAGTAGAGGGTGTGTGGCAGTAGCTTAATCAGGCATTCTTATGGAACTTGTCCCTTCAAGTGGTCCCTGCAGCTGGTTGGCCAGGTGGCAACACCTGACAAGTAGGTGGCACTTCCAACAGAGTGATCCACATCCTTCTGCACTCCTGTGACACAGCCATCATCCCAGCAGCAACTTGACTTGCTGCACACATAAATTAAGAGACACTCAAGCACAGCATCTTAACAAGGGAGGCAGCTGAGGAAGCAATAAACAATGCTTTAATGCATATCCCAGTGGACTAGAAGGGCTTCTTTGCTCAGTCTAGACTGGAATATAAAAATAGTAGAAATTTTTCATGGGCTTGTGGGATGACTGGTGTTGAAAGGGGCCTTAAATATCACCTAGTTCTAGCCCTTCTCCCATGGGCAGAGGCGCTTTTCTTTGGACCAGGTTGCTCAGTGCCCTATCCAACCTGGCCTTAAACACTTCCATGGATGGTGCATCCACAACTCTTGGCAACCTGTTCCAGAATATTACAAATGTAGCTAGTTAGGTGGAAGTTATTTCTAAAAGGCAATCCAGTATAGTGAGTGGGGATCTACTAATGCATACAAAATAACTGAATCAGAGCTGTACACTGATTATTTCCATCCAATCTGGGTTGGTTGCAACAGTCCTTATGCAAACTCAGTTTTTGACTTGAAATAAAAATGTTCAAACTTTAAATGCAACCTGAGAAAGAATTGGAAATGGTGCCAAACTTTTCAATAGTAGTCATGTTTCCTATATACTCATCCAGAAACAAGGAGATCTAAGTTTAACCTTCTCAGTTCAAGGATTCAAACTTCTATTTCCCCTTTCTATGAAAGCAATGCACATGCTGCCTATCAAACATCCTTTTCAATATTAAATGAAAGTGGTAGTTGAATACAGACACCTCACCAGCCAGGCAGCGTGTGAGAGGAGGTTTACTGGGCTTAAAAGTCTAAATTCCTTCCAAGTGCTATCTTAGGTCCTGAAGAAGATGGTCTTAATACTTGAGCCAAAATATTTGCCTTTATTTACAAGGAACACCAGATGAGGGAAGTGAAATATTTTAGTTTCTCACATGGTTGTTTAAGTGATTACTACCTCCAGTTTCTGGGTTGTTTCTCTGCAGAAATGCAAAAGGAAAATGGAAATTAAAGTCCATCTAAAACATTTCAGGAATTTGAAAATAAAGTAAAAAGTCTTCTGTGGTAATTATCTTCCAGGCTAATCAAATAGCCATAATATGTATATTTTTTTTTTAACCAGGAATGTGCATCTGACTAGGCAGTTTGAAGGATATAGGAAATAGACGGGAGGTGATTTCATAGTCTGTGAATACACAGTATTTAAAATAGATGAATTAGAGAAAACAAACTGAAAGTATATAGTATTTTGTTAGTAGGTGTCCCTGAAGAATGGTCATCATGATTATGTATTTTGAAATGAGTATCTGCTTATTCTGCAAAACTTCTCCTTATAAATCTGAACAATAAAACATCTCTAGAATTTTGGCAGTTTCAAAATATTTACATTTCAATACTGATAAAGTCAAGAATTATTGCTAATATTTGGAATCCTTTGTATTCTATCTGGACAGCATGTTTTTCTCTTGCAGAAAACAAATAATGGTTTTTGATGCATTAACTCCACCAGCCTATTAGCATATACTGTAAGACGGAGTTTAAAATATTAATATTAATCAAAAATATAACTTTACTCTGGAAGCACTAATTTTCTTAATTTCATTGAGATTTAATCCACCTGTTCATGCCATTAATAACTCTTTCTTACTTATTCAGTACCAGTGATGTTTCCCTCATTCCTTGTATCACTGACCCTACAGCTGATTTTGAAATACAATATCCTACACTGAAGTCCATCAAAAGCCAAATTTTTGTGAATAGAGCAGAGTTAACACATGGCTTGTGTTACTCAGGGCACTCCTTGTTTTCAGCCCACAGTACATTTTCATGGATAGCACTGTAGCCCTCAGTGATGGTCCATCCACCACAGACTGTAACCTACCATTCATCTCTTTCCAGCTGAGTCAGTGTTTTCCTCTATGTTCATTTATGGACTGATCCTGAGAGGCACAAAGGACCTGCATCTGCAATGAAGTTCATTACACTTCCTGACAGGATCTGACACTTGATTATTTCTTCCTCTTCTACACACAGTGCATCTGTCTATGTTGGCTCTCATTTTATTCCAGTGGTTTTCTGTAATAATTATTGCCCCTTTTCCTGAATCCTTCTATGTTTAGCATACTGTCTTATTTGTCATTTCCAGTTTTAAATGAAAATCTTGAATGACACTGAATGTAAAATAGCCTCCAGTATGAAAGCTTCCTGCTAATTCGATGATAACATCCCAGTTATGCTTTGTGATTAACCTTCTAGCCAAGAAGCTTTTTAAATATGCAGTGTTCCTATTACATTTACATCCACGGTGTAAATGGAAAATACATGATATATGATCTCTTTCCACTTACTGGCCTCACAGGATACTTCAATCTGCAGTTTTCCCAAAACTTATTTTCCACACCTTATACTCAGTTAAATTTCTCATCATTCAAAAAAAGTGATTAATGTAAGCTTAAGACATATGAGCCAGTTGAAAATATCTCCTCTTGTAATTTAATATTACTGTTCATCCAAATATTTATTTTCTCCTGTATCACCAAACACTTAGAACCACCCAGTGTGACCCATGCTGCTTACTGAATATCTGTCCAAATGGTGAGAAAGCAGAAAGAACCTTATGCCAAGGAAGCGGTGTGAGCAGGGTGCTCCCTGAGGGATGTGGAGCTGGAGACAAGGGTGATCCAGTCCCATGGAGGCTGGCCACAGCCTGCAGCACCAGGCACTGGCCTCAGAGCTCCCTGAGAGCCCCAGAGCAGGCCAGTCACAAGCCAGGGCAATGCCCAGTTGAGGGAATTGAGCTGGGAACAAAGCAGATGCAGCCAGAGACAAAGCCTGGAATCCTGGGGCAACACGAGGACAGGCACCAAGAGCCTGGGATGGGCTGAAGTGTGGTCCTGAGCAATCGCCAGGGAAGGAAAAGCTTAGTGATGCCCTCAGGGCTCTGACAGCAGCTTGGAACTTAATGTTGACTGCATTTTTGTGTTGCAGGAGTCTCAGTATGCAATAAAAATATAATACATGTCATGTGGGATATAAAAATGTGTGTTTCCAGGTGTACTCTGATTTTATTTTTGATGTGATAGATCCATGATATATTGAGCACAAATTTCATATGGCTTTTTTTTGCTGTCCTATTTTTTTCAATATTTGTATTTGATATCTTTCTCTGTTATACTAGTTATAGAATAGGACAGCATCTGAAAAAAGAATTTCTTGCTGAGATTGTTTCAAGTTCATAGGCCTTTACATTAAATGAGTTGTTTATAGAAACCATTGTGATCCATGAGTTAAGCATTCAAATAAGTACTTTGTCAACATAATGTCAATTGCAAAGACAGTAGACATCTCTAACAACTCAGTTGAGTCTGAAGTCCTCATGATTATTGTGCTAATATAGTGCACATTTTGTTACAAAGAATGACCAAATTTCTCTAGAATCCCATTTAAAATAGCTGAAATGCCTATGCTTAGGTGTAAAATCTCAATTAAGTTGCTAGCTTAAAACTTTGATGTTTAAACATAAAAGGTACTTTTTGGTACTGTGTCATACAAATACATTTCCACAATTTCTGCTCTTTGATGAAAAAACAAGTTGCATTGGGAAGAGTAGAATTAATAATTTTGAGTGCTACATCCCCTTTGCAACAATCACCCCGTAACACCAACCCAGCTGAGATATTGACTGGATGCTCGCTGAATCCCTTCTGGCAGTGATGGAAGCTGTTCACACTCTGCTGCTCAGTCTCCACCTAACCTCGATGTCCTCCCCTTAATTGCAATACTGTTTCAGCAGAGCCCTTCTGAAGACGGAAGAGCTTCTTCATGGGCAGGTGCAAGGTGAGTGACTGCACTGCTGAGAACAAAGAGCATAAAGTGACAGTAGATAATCTGTTGGGTGTACCACAGTGAAAATTCAGTCATCTCATTTCAGCAGAAATGGAAAGAAAATATTTTTTAAAAAACATTGCTGTTCATTTTTAATGAAACATGGAATAGTCTTCTCATTTCTGGTTATCTTTCACTCTTTTCATTCTTCTTTTTGACCCCTTTTTAGAAATCCTTCATATTGAAACATTTCCTAAAAAGAACAGGAATTAAATTTTTAAATAGAAATTGATCTAAACTTGGGCTTTGAGGCAAATGTTGAGTACTGTGGGACCAGTCCCTTCTATTTTTATTTTCTTTCTTCATAATTTGATACAAATATCTTTGGTGTGTTGTCTGTTCATGTACAAGTCGGTTCACTGTTAAGAGTAAATGAAAAGACAAAGGTAAAAATATTTTCACTGTTTTATTCCTTTGCTTTACTGCACAACCCATTGTTTAAGAACTAAGCTCCCTCTTGCCTCTTTACCTCTCACATAAGGAAAGGCTGAAGAAGACTTGGACAAGAATTTTTACAACGACTCAGCTGGCATATTGGCTTTTAAGTGTAAATTTATTATGAAACAAATACATTCAGGTTCACCATATTTAGTTCATATGCCATTGCATTCTGATCATAGTGGAAGGGAATATAGGAGAAATAGCAAATATTGACAGATTCAGAAGTTGAGATTTTATTCATTATAATTTAGCATGCACCTATTTTTTTCTCCCAAGATGTTTCAAAATAGGAAAGCCTTAATTATCCAGCTTTGAATGTAATTTTTTTTCTGTGAATATATCCCTCCTCTCTACTAGCATGTATAAGTATCCATTGGTGAAACGATACATTCCTACATTAGAAAATGCTTCATCTGAGAAGGCTTATTAAATTAGTGTTTTGGATTACTTTGTGCATTCAGGACTTTCTCAGCACTGAAAATTACCCATTTATCCAATGTCTTAATCCACAAATGCACAGCTCATTTTTAAATTCAAGAAGTTCGAAGCTTAATATTTTTTTTCCATGACAGTTTCTGTTTCATCATGAAAATTCTGCAACTTTGGTAAACTGGATCCAGTATTTTACAGTTAAACTGAAAATCCTTATTATTAATGATGTCATTGTTATAATTACAAACAGTCCAACTACCTAAGATAAGATGAATTCTCGGTGTTCTGCAGAGACAGAACCAGAGCCTGTGAAGCACTAAAGGACATAAAATTTCAGGCTCAGTTCCATTAACATCCATTTATATCTGCAAGCTCTAGATGAATTTGAGAACCGAGTTGGAGTTGACAAAGAAAAAGCTGGAGAAAGGTGGTCTGATAGTCTACTGGTCCATTACTTCCATTTAGTCAGTTGTCTCTGGAGAATCGGAAAACTGGCTGTTGTGATAATCATCTTATACTTCATTGGAATTCTGAGTAACTGATTGCCTGTGAGACTCTCTTAACAGATGTTTTGTATTTGTGCAAATGCACTTGCTTTTCATTTAAAAGTAGCAATGTCCCTCTCATTTGTAAGGACTTTGTTTATATCAGTGTTAAAAACAGAAGAAAAGAATATGAATGCTATTTAGTCTATAATTGAGCGTATAAGACCTAAAGTAACCTGACTTCTTTTGGCATCAAAAAGACTGAAATTGTCTTTTCTTTGCAAGAGAGTAATTGTATTTCTCTGCAGGAGTCTTACACAACTGACACTGGAGGAAATGGCCATATGGCTGCCATCACCACAGTAGGGAATTGCCATATCAGTCATCAAGATAACTGATTGAGCTAGAAGTCAGCTCAGGTATGAGGCAGCATTGTAGTAATTCCTATAGAGAGTGGAGATGGATTTTTTAGTGAAGGGGCTTTATTTATTTATATAACAACCTACCTAAATAATTATGAATAGACTTTTTTTCCCTTGGAAGACCTTTTCCACAATCAGAGGAAAGATTTGTGTAGATAAACACCATTAACAGGCAAGCCCTAAACACTCAGAAGGGTCTGTATCTCCAGTAGGATTTCTCACTGTGTAGCATTTTCTTCACTGCTGTGAATATTCAGTGACACTATTAGTTACCTGAAGAAATTCTTCAGTTGATTACAGCAAGCAGGTTGACAGCTGCTAATGATGTGCTTGATTCAGCAAGATGAAAACTTTGGAAATTTGGTTCTAAAGTGAAGATTATTTTATAGTCAAGGTGAGTTTTTTATTCTGTCCATAATGCACCTTCTCCAAAGGGTCTTTATACTTTTCTATAACAAAATCATTTATTCTGAGGTAAATTTTCCGTGGAAGATATGACAGAGGATTCACACATACACTCTACATGGAGGCATGACATTTCTTCTCCTACTGAGGCTACAGGAAGGTATGCAGGCTGCAAACACACGAAAATTCTCCTAACATGGAGAATATAACTGGTCCTTCTCACTCACTAGATGGTGCTGCAGAGTAGTTTTCTGAAAAATAAATAAATAAACGTAAAAACAAAGCTAATTGTTCCCAGAAATTGCTGGTTTATATTTCACTTTCATAGTTGTTAGAATAGTGGAACAGTTATTAGAGGGGGAATAAATCATAGGCAATGTAGGTGCAATGGAATTTGAATCACAAACAGTCCAGATGTCTAAACTCTACTCCTTTACAGAATTTATATGTCAACTAGATTGTAACTTTGGAAGTTAGAATATTAGGATTGCAATAAGAATGTTTCAGGATAATTTTTTCATTGAGTCTTACAGTACTCTGCCACGGCATATTATTTGTTCCATCTTTAATTACCCAAGCTTGTGTCCTTGTAGAAGACCTCAACAGCATGTGTGTTCCAGTTAGGTATGTGGGATTCACAATTAGGTTTTCCTGCTGGCAGTTATTCAGATTCCTCTGTGGAATCTCTGACAGGCCCAATCTAAAGTTCAGTAACGCAAACAAGAACACAAAATGTTTCCATTCAGAAACAGAGGAGGAGAATGTGCCTTCTGTAAGGTAATTGCTGAAAGGCTTGAACAGGTTGCCACCAACTGGATATCCTGATTTCAGCCTGAGCAGATGCAAAAGGACCAAGGGTCTCTCCATACAGAATGTGATGGGCCAGGGAAGGCTAAAGGGTAAAAGAAGAGAACACTTGCCCCATTGCTGGGGTCACATTAGTGTACCAAGAGAAGGAAGGGGTTGTGAGGGCTGGAAGACTAAGCACAAAACAGCTTTATATAGTTTTCTATTGGTGAGAGTATTCCCAGGCAAGAGTTTTGAGGAAAAGAAGAATAATTCTGGGCTCTGATTCAAACATTTTTTATGCTATTTCCATTTAACAGTCTTAGATAAGCATGGAAGCTGCTGAGGATGAGGACTAGAGTTCAGGCTTTCTGGAGGAGTTCCTCACATGCTCAGGTTCCTTCTTGTTCTCTCCCTTGTGTTCTCTTCCCTGTCTTGCAGGTGCATCCCCGGAGCAAAAAGTTGATTTCTGCCTTTTCCAATAGGGTTGTGAAAGGAAAGGAGAGCCTTGAGAGCTGCATATTAATTTCCATAGATCTGTTCAATGCAGGGCTGCAGGTAAACAGATGGGGGAATTCTGAGACAGATAACATTTTTCTTTAGCATTTCTAATGATTGTTTTCCTTGTTTAGCATGCTATATGCATGTGCATCACATTCTGTTGTCATTAACTAATATATTATATAGGGAATACCAGTATTTCACTCACATCCCATTTCAGTAACTGGAACCTAATAAG
Source organism: Zonotrichia albicollis (assembly GCF_047830755.1). Lineage (NCBI taxonomy): Eukaryota > Metazoa > Chordata > Aves > Passeriformes > Passerellidae > Zonotrichia > Zonotrichia albicollis. The sequence goes on from NC_133822.1 coordinate 65,080,519, forward strand.
AAAAATAACTGAACTCATATAAAATTCTGGTGAGAAGACTTTAACTGAAACATTAGAAAAGAAATCCTGGCTGTAAATTGTATTTATCTTTGAATAAGATTCCCAAAATAAAGAAATCTATCTATTCCCTTCCCAGCCAACTTTTAAAATTAAATACATCAAATCCATTAAAGAAGCACGGTTTCTTTTCTTTTTCTTTTTTTTTTTTTTTTTCTGATGCCTGTTAAGTCCTAAGTGTTCTGAGTACAGCTTATTCTACATCTCAATTGTGACTCTTTTTTCATGCTTGTGTTATTTGGGGTTTTTTCACTTTGACAAACAAAGAAATAAATATTAATAAGCTATCTAACATAACTATTTAGTAGCAATCTGTCTGTCTATATTGAAATTAGGGTTAAAATCAGTTTAAGAAAAATTGACAATATGTCCTAATATTTGCGGGAGGCTTGGTATTAGGAAATATACTGCATATCTTTGAACTGGCACACAGGGGAAAAATGATACGTCCTTGTAGATACCATAACAATACAAATGCAAACACAATAGAGACATATGTAAAGCAGATGCACATATGTCTGGTGTAAAAATGACACATAGAAGCTGATTTCTCCCCAATGCCTGTTTTAAATCTGATTCCATTAATTGCCAGCTGGCTGTGAGCTGGAAGAAGGCTGTCAATGGAAATGGCAAAACCAGATTCATCTCTTGATTTAATAAGGATGGTTTAGTACACAAGTCTGTGCTATGCATTTATTCATGCACTTTTCTAATTGGTCTGTTCAAATTGTAGAAGATTATATAATTTTAGTTAAATCATATGGGAGAGAGAGACCTAATAGAGAGAAGGAAATAAATTGCTAATTTATATCTTATTTTAATTCATCTAAATGTAGTAAGTTATTTCGAAATGTTTAGCGTTAAAATGAAAGACAAATGATAAATGCTTTGATTTTCTCATAACCCTAAATAGCTATCACACACTGGAGTCTGAAACATAAAGCAAACTACATCATGAGTAAACTAAGAAAGACAGAGTACATGTTGACATATGGTGACTAACAGAAAAAAGAGCTTAAAAATAGAAGGTTTAAAAAAATAATAAATTAGGATTTTAATTGGTTCAATGAAAAATTTACCCATTCTCCTCACACTCTAACACCAGTTTGATTTTATGTGAAGCCAAAGATCATAAATATTCTGTCTCCCAGAGCTGCATCCAAAAAGACATTCAGGTATTTCCTGAAGTATAAAGAAATCAGGTCATGCATCAGTGATCATATATTTAATTCTACTGCAAAACTGTTTGGTAAGAATTCAAATCTTGGCTCCTGAGCAGGATATTTGTCTGTTCCTTTGTGTACAAGATCCCTGATTTAAGCTGCAGACCACAGATCATGATTCATCTGATGAAAACTAAGTCAGATCTACCTTTGTCAGCCCTCCAATAAAGTTAAATGCATAACATACCTAACCTGCAAATATGGAGGAAAGGAAGAAAGTCACTCAACAATGTCAGCTTTGCGCATGTGAGGAAAAGTCAAGGTATCACAATCATGCCTGACCATAAAGGCCAATGCCTTTCACTTTTGTCTGATCCATCATTTTTACAGTATTTTTTATCTTCCTTGTATATGTAAAAGCAGAGCTCTGTTTGGAATACCTATATCCCTTCATTTGGAAAAATTTCCCCTCTGAGAAAAGTCTCTATTCTGTGGACTCTTGCCACTTTATGCAAAACATTCTTCCAGGTTCGTAGGGAGCAGTACTGTACTATAGTTGGTCTTGGAAAGTGACAAAGTTAAAAATTTCCAAGATACTTTCCAGATAAAGTAAAAAAATAAAATAAATTATGCAACTGTGAAGTGTCATTCTATTCTATATGCCCAACTTCCTCAGTGAACTACTGGGATTTTAAAGTGAAGTTTCAGAATAGTAAAGTCTACCATATGATATTTAAGAATATTTGACAAACTGATGAGAGTTTAATATCCAGAAGACACTTAATGTTTTGTATAATTTTTTTGGGTTGAATGACATTTTTCTTCACTTTGATTAGATGAAAAGGAAAGGCAATTTGAAATATCAGGATTTAATGCCTTGCCCCCCCATGTTCTGGACATGTCTATGAAATTTTCCCCCCTCACTGCTATTTGCCTGTTTCTATGCTCAGTGATGATTAACAAATGTAGTAGAGTAACATTTGTCTAAAATGAAATTATGAAGAATCTGACAATTTCATTGTTACTGACGTATTTCAAAAGCAGTTGTCTTTTTAAACGTGCAGCAACATCTTTGAACCATTAAGGTTTTCTGCAGATCTGAACACTTCCTTACATTTATATACACAAATATGGGAGTAAGAGACATTTTTTTTGGTATTTTAAATGAGGTTTCACTATTACATGGCTACTTGAAAATTCCCATTTTTATAGCTATAAAATCGCAATATATAAAATGCTCCAGTAATAAATTAATTAACTGGGTATAATTTCAACATTAACATGCTTTTTATTTTATATGAAAACATTAATGAAGATTGCAGATTTCTGCACAATAAACTGTTTATGTCTTGCAGAATGAAATGCAAAAATAAGAATTTTGCTTTGCTGTGCAGCATGCAGGTTTTGGTGTAAACAGGGTGCTCCTTTTGCATATCCTTCTTGCACACAGCAGGGTTTGACACCATTGATGTGCATGACTGGTTTCAGCAGTCCTTGATGTCAACAGGACCTTTTCCATGTACTTAAATGGATATAGGAAGAGGACTGGTTATATATTTACAGGATATATCCCGTTAAATGACCAAAGAACGGTTTACCATCTGTTTTGCAGGATACTGACCTTTTCTTCTAAATTATTTATTTTCCTGCCATGTCACAGCTTTAGGACAATTACCTCAGGGTCTACTGCAGTGCCTGCAGGCCATGGCATACGCCACAGGATTCCCCCATGGACATTCTGTGGGCTGTGCACAGCATAATTGGGCTGCACTGAGTACCTTGCCACAGCAAATTACTCAGGGAAAGTGTTGAACTTTCTGTACCCACCTTTAAGAGTAAAGTGTCTCTAGACAAAGACCAAAGGACTGTGTAAAAGCAGTGAGAACTTTTAATTTGAATTTCCTATCTGATTGTTAGAGACTAAAAGTTACAAATCATGAGTGCATTACACAGCTTTTGCCAGAATCAGTGTATTGACTTTAGAGAAGGTATTAAGAGACTGAACTGCAACTAACTCCTGCGGCAGCAGTCCTGCCAGGTCAGACCCAGTATATCTGAGTTTGGAACTGTCTGCCTGTACTTATCTGCATGTGCATTTTTAAAAGGTAACGTTCAACATTTGTGAGAGTTCCTTGAGTCACCAAAGCATCAGCATTTATTTGAGAAGAGAGGGGAAACTGAAAGTAAACTTTTGATAGCAAACCACAAATGTGAGAAAAAAATACTAAATTACTGATGAGTGGGAATGAAATTTCCAGTATCCTTAATGTGACCAGGGTTTGTTGTTGAAGTCTCCCTGTGACTCTTACCCAATAGCAATGCCTCATTTCTCATTGAAGTATATCCCGTAGGTTTGTGTGTCTCAAAACAACAATTTAACAATTCAGAAGCAGCCATGGACACTGACTACAGCTTTTGGACTAGCTGCAGCAATCACAGTAGCCTGAGGTAAAACGCATTAATTGCACTCCAGCATTGTCTGATAATACTCCATTTACTCCAAAATGTAGTTTGGTCTTTGATCGGTGGAAGGAAGAGTTAAGGAGAAGAAACAGAGAAAAGATGGATCCTTGTTATGAGGCTGCATTTCTCTTTCTTATCCTTACTGCTTTTATCCAACAAGTAGCTCTCGAGCCTGAAAACAATGCTTCCCAAATGAGCAGATCATTGCTGAACGATTGTGAATTAGCAGAAATTGCCAGCCCATCAGGAACTAGAGACTTTTTCCTGTTTTGCAGAGTTTGTAAAGCATAAAATCCTGAAGCCTAATGTTTCCTTGAGAGAAAAATATCGTCCTTCCGGAAGCAGACATGCTTGTTTTCTGTCATTAAAATGGTCTGGAGAGAAAGAATTTAATTGTTCCTGTCTCTTCAGGTTTAAAATAGATCTCTGAAGTTGTTGTCATAACCTGATTCCCCTCTGTATCATTTACTGTCAAAAGAATATTACCTTCTGGAACAAGGTTCAAATTAGAGAACATTACAAAAAGAAAGGAAAATGATTAATGTATAAGCTTTGTCTCTCTTTTTATTCTATCTTGAACTGACCGGAGCTTTACTGTGTTTTCAAAGATACTCAGATACCTAGAAAAATGAGACACTAATGTCAAAAGAGCATGGAAATCTTTTCTCTGCTTGTCTTGTCTCTAATTTTGTTGACTTTTGGTGCTTTATCTAGTCTACTACTCTCTTTAAAATAAATAGACGGATTGTTGTTTGTTTTTTTTTTTTTTTAATCAAGTGAAGCAAAACTGAGTTTGCTTTCATTTTATAACTGTTTAAATTACCGGAGCTGTAAAACGAGGATATGGTGTAAACAAAAACTAGGTCCAAAAGGAGAGATACATAAAAATATGTAGGTTTGAGAACATTTCCTTTTACTATATGTGGCTCCCATATGATGAGGATTCATAACCTAGGTTTGTTATCCATGTTCCCAGTCCACTATAAGCAGAGAGTGAAATTGAGTGGGATCTACTGAGATGAATATACCAAGCAGAGCAGCTGCCTAAGTCATGCCTCACATCTCTAGTGGGTCATGCCTGTAGCATTGAGCAGGACATCTGCGCAATATTGGGCTCATTTTCCCCTCTCATTTTAGGTGTTTATGCTACATGTTTAAATTTAGATAATCAACCCACCTAAATATTTATCTCACCCATCTTGTTCCCTAGAAACCTTAAGTAACAGTATGACTGCTGAAGGACTTGATCAGGAAATTAAGGATCTTGGTTCCTTCTCTGTCTGAGCTCTGTTATATAGTTTATATGGTAAAATGCTTGCGAGATGTTTAAAAGAGAACAGGATTTCTGCTTGGTACATGAGTGGTCCTGTCACTAACCAGAAAGACAGGCACTATCTCACCTGCACTCTCCTTCTCTGGATACCATTAATTTTAATTTACTTTCTGCATTGTAATATCAACTAAAGAGAAGACAGCAATGTTAAATAAGTCACTTCAAATCTGATCTTTAGAATAGTGGAAAGGCTGAGGATAGTCAGGACAGATCAAACTGAAGACTTGCATTAAGTATAACTTCACATATCTTAGTGAATTATCAACTACTAATTTCGTTTTCTGAAACATGGATTGCCGCTCTCTGGATGTGCTTATCAATTGACTTATCTCTATGTGTTTTTAAAAACTAATAATAGATAAATTCTAGAAATCCAGTCAAACCAGGATTTTCATAAAATACAACTATTTTATGAAATAGTCTCTTTGGTCCAGAAATGAGGTTCATATCATGCAACTTAAGTGGTACAATATGGATCTATATAAAGCTACTCGTCTATCATTGAGGAAGATGAAGTCACTGGAGTCAATAGAGAACAGAGACAAAACCATCTAGTCATGAAATTTGGGATAGACTTTTAAGGAATTGTTGTGGTAGAATCTTACCATCTTCCATGGCTGAGCAAAGCCTTTGTGGAATCCTAATCTTTCACTTAGGAAGCTGAATATCATATTATTCCTAGTAAATTTTAGGAGAATATGAGTTTTCTAACCTGCTGACATCTAGCAAACTGACATGTTTAAAAATGTCAATGTCTACTTTTTGCTGCTGGTTTGGACACCTATGCTCAGTGGAAAACTGAAGCAGTTTACCAGTTGCCTATCAACATTTTAATCACACACCTATTACAGGTTGGGTTCACAGGCATTTGGGAGTTTCTCTGTGTCTTTCCATTAATTGTAGACATCATAAATATATATTTTGCATGGCAAAAAATGTTTGTAGTGAATCTGAGTTCTGTGTTCTGCCTTCAATACTTGGTGAGCTAGATCTAACCTCAAAGTCATGTTGCAGTGGCTGCCATGCCAAAGGGCTCACAATTTTAAGCTCTGCTGAGTGCCAAAGTTTATTAGCTTGGGCTTGGTGCCACACTGACACAAACATGCAGCATTTGGCCAACTGAGAGGGCAGGATGGGAATGTCTGGATCTGCCCTCAGAAGGCCTTGCTGACATAGTCCTTAAAGTGTTAATGCATGGTGGCAGTGTCTTCAGCTCTACATCACTGGAGTTAGGGCTGAGGAAAGGGTATATCCAAGTGCTTTAAAGAACTTGGGCTGGGAGAAGTGGGAAATAGCTGAGCTTCAGTCCATGACACAAGGAAGGTAGACTAAAGGAGTGTTGTTATTGCATGTTTCCTAACCCAGGATATGCCACTACTGAGCGTGGTACTTTGGAATTTGGGATGATCATGAATGTCCTTATCAGTGCAGGAGTACTTTTCCTTTCACTGCGGTCGGGGTACTGCAACTTTCATGCGCAGGCCTTGCTGTCAGACACTCATATCTGTACTGTTTTGAGATGACTTCAATGTATATAACTCTGCCCACTTAGAAAATTAAATGAGGCAGAAGATGAATGCTATTATAAAAGGAATGATTCAAAATCTTTACTCTGTAGGTTTAAAATACAACATATGCTATACTATACCATAATATACATATTATTATATAGTGTGTCATAAAGTCATTTGTAATTTTGGGAATTTTTAGACCTTAATAAACGCTATGTTAATGAAGATAAATGAAAGTCCTTGCTTATATGGTACTATATTTTTTTGTCATATTCTAATTGTTAGGTATGTACAGATTGCTATCTTTTATGTCATGTATTTTAAAGTCCCCTGGAATAGATGATTAATAAATCAAATACAGCAGCAAGTGCATTTTGAATACATGAGTGTAGTGCTTGCATAACCTCTGCCATAAAGCAATTTATAATATATCAACCTCCTTCTAAGGTATTCTAGTAAACTATCAAAAATGAAATAAATGGCTTTTTTAAAGTAAAGAAGTGCAACTGAATTGTGAAAAGGAGTTTCTAATAAGTCAAGAAAGTAAAATAATTTCCAGGACAAGATTATTGAAATCTGTTTCATTGATTCCTAGTCTTGAGGTTTTATCCCCAGCTACAGATTTGAACTTTGCTGTCAATACACTTAACATCTTAATTTGAAAGATTATTCTTTCAACTAGATAGACATAAATGTTTATAAAAACCTACTGACTGTGATTTCTTTACATGTTTATAAATCTCATTTACATAATCCCTTCAGTCACTTAATTTTCTTGTAAGTTTTCATTTATTTAAATTTCTTCCAATTTTATAATTTTTAAATGCAAATACTTGTGAAAATCACTGTTTCTCCTACATTAGCAGAAAGTGCTTTTATTTTAAGAAATATGGTTATTTTTTCTTATGTTTCATATCTTTCTGATATACTCCTGGGCTTATTTAGAGCCTCATCATTTATAAATTGGAATAAATGAGAGAATCTGCATTTAATTTTCATTTTATTAGACTTTAACTGAATCTCTTTGGTAACATTTTTGGATATGAATAATCTAAACTTGTGCCAGCATTTTATTTTTCAGAGTCTTTAGAAGAGTATTATTCCATACGATACAATATGAAAACATCTTGTCTAAAAGGACTTTCATGTCAGTATTGAAATGAAGTCAGTTTAACCATATGGATAGAGAAAAAAGAAATCTCTTTACTGTCTTGCTGAAATCATAAGTAAACCGTGGCACTTTAAGATCCTAAGTACAGAGGGCACAAGCTTTATTCAAAGGTTAACAAAAGGTGGCAGGTTAAATTGCTCAGACACATAATAGGAAAGAGGAAGAGCCAGAAAAATCTCTTGGGCTCCCTGCTTGAACCACTAGACAAAGGCCCACCCATAGTTCAATTTTCTGTCAAACCTTGAGTCTGTAATTAATCTTTCCTTTAACACAGAAGAAACTCCCTATAGATGACTACAATTTATTTCTTGGAATCCCACCTTCTGACCCTTTCCTGGAGGTCCTTTGTAACTTGAAATAATTTCACCAAAGACATCATTACTTTTCTTACTGATGGGATGTCATATACTTACAGGCACTAGTAATTTCTTACATGGCATGGCTCAATAAGACCTAGCAAAGTTAAAAAAAGGAAATATTTTCTAGTCTTCAGTAACCTTATAAGCAAAGGCATCTCTGTATATAAAATCAACCTTATAAATATGTATAGATCTTTACATGTTGATGACTAAAATTAAAAAGAAACCTATAAAATTAGCAGTATATAATTTGAAATCATAGCATAAACATTTTGCAATGTAAAACATGACTTTGAGAATATTAACACTCTGTGTCTATAGGTATATTTGTTGCTGTTCACCTGCTTACGATTCTAAGTGAGAGCTGATAGCTGAAATGAAAAAAGTTTGGGGAGTTTCTGAGGTATGTGTAAGGAAATTGAAAGCTCCAGACAGCTCACTTAAATCTGTATCAATGTCAGGTTGACCTTAGCCAAGAATCAGATTTTGCTAATGCAGTGTCTAAAATGCACATGCAGAGGTTAAGTTTTAAAAATCAAACTTCAAGTTGTTGGCAGGGCAATAATGGGGAACTCCCTTGCAGCTGTTTGTACCAGACTTGGCCTGTAGTACATGTTGAATAAAGGACTACAGTTTCCACTCCAGCTTTCAGACAGCGAATGTTCAAGAAGCCAGATTTATTTATAATGTACTAAAGACTACTTAATTTATGTGGTGCTGATCTTGATTCCAAAATCTCCATCACATAAAATGAATGCAACCATTCATAATAAAGTAGATTGCAGGAGTAATTTTCTACCAGCCATGAAATCTTTAGAATATCTCTCATGTATAAGCTAACATCTAACATCTAACCAAAAAAGAACAAAACTAAATTTGCTTTAAACTACTGTATATTTTCCTAAAGTGCAACATAGCAACAAATTTACCTTATTGTTCTGAAGTGTCTGATCAAAACAGAAGGTTGTAATAATCTTAGATGTTCAATCAATAAAAAAATAGTTAATTTAAATAAAAATGAACACTTTTGTCAAGAGTAATTCAAAGTAAATTAGAATGGAGAAGGTTTTACCAGGGATTATTCCAGAGGATGCTGGCAACACGATCCATGATTCCAGAACCACATTTATAAAGCGGTCAAGTAAGGAACTAGCACATTGAGGATTGGTTTTATTTTGTACATGATTCCTAAAATGTGTTCCTAAAAGGCCTTATGCTGTCATTTTACTTCTTATTGTTGAAGATAGAAACTGAATGATGAATTAGAGAGGATGCACATTTCTCATTCTTTTTAAGAGTCAAAAACATTCACTACTCATGCATTCTTAATTTATTAATCTATCTGGATACTAATTTACATGCTTTGTTCAAGGGAAAAAAATTAGTTGGTAGTATGTAATTATTTTTCTAAAGGTGCATGAATAATTTGTGGTGATTGAATTCCTGCAACAAATTAATTTTTTTTGTCTGTTACTAAATGTCAAGACAAAGTCACAATTTTAGATGCAATACCTGGTAAGAATATTAGCCTCATTATTTTTCCATCAGTAATTACTTTAATATTCAATAGCCAAATTTTTTTGGAGGTACCTGATCAAAGAAAAGGTCAAAGAAAAGTTTTGTTTTCTCTCCATAAATGAAGAAACTGTATTCTGCCTGTCATGTCACTTCTTCTTACGTGATAGATTTGTGGAGATGTAAGGTGTGTGCTGTCACATTTTTAAAGATAATGCTTTTGTTCTGGTTTTATTGACTAAAGATAGAAGAGCTGAAGCAGAAAAAAATACAACTGTTTCCAGTTTCCAAGGATTGAAATGGATTTTTTCCATGCAAATAAAGATTTATTCCATAATCCTGAATTTTCAGATCAGGATGAAGAATCTCCACCACCACCCTAAACTGTAGGCAATGTATTTCAAGATTGTTATAGACACCATTCAGATTAATTAATATTTTTACAGTGATAAGTGATATTTATGAGACTAGCAAAAAAGTCCCATCCCCGGAAAAAACACAACTGCTTTCAAAACTGAATTTTGCAATGAAAATTGCTTATCAGGAAATACATTGGTTTGAATTCCTGACAGATCTTTTCAGTGAAACTTTCAAACCCTAAAATTGTGGTAGTTTAATCTCACAAAAAAAATTTGCAAAACATGGAAAATTTTTTTGAAGAAAAAAAAAATGAGAAGAGAATTTATGTTACAGACACCTCTTTCTACTTCTGGGATCTTTTGGAAGTAAAAACAAACAGAAAAAAATCAGGGTAAGAGTAACAAGCTTTTGGGTAGAGTGTTGAGCTGTTAAGTAGCTAGTCAATTCAAGACTCATGTAAATGAATTTCTCAAGGATTTATAGCTGGTCATTCCCTAGAGACAAAGCTGGTCTTAACCAAAAGCAGGGATGTGATTTTACAACTTTATTATGGAAATGGCTGTAGTTTCCACTGTAATTGCTGCTTGTTCTTTCATAGACACAGCTTCCAGAATGCTTCATAGCAAGCTGCATCATCATAGGGAAATTACACTTTTCTCTACATGTTCCCATGTTCTCAGTCTGGTAATTACTTTCATGTCATGGGGATTATAAGGTGTCAAACATAGTATTTTTTACTAAAAAAAACCCAGAAAAAGCAAACAAGAAGAAAAGAAATAAATCTATTGATATACTCACATTATAAATGCTCACATTACCTTTAATGGCTTTTAGATCGTTGAGCTAAACCCACTTTATTTTGCTGCTTTCCATGAAACTCTCTTGGGCTTTATAAATACCTGCTCCCTTAGCTAGACATCCCTATGATCCTGGGCTTCAAAGTCTGGTTTTATGAGGAAACCACACTGTCTCCCTGTCTCAGCATGCAATCCTTCCTGTCACCCACTCTGGGGCCTGCTAAGCGTGGCTCGCTGCACACAGATTGTTTGTGAAGCTGCCAAACGGAAGCCAGCAGCTCAGTTCAGCTGAAAGAGATAAAAACAACATTATTTCATAGCTATAAAAAAATCACAATGGACTTGTAAATGGTGCCTTGTACAAACAGGGCTTTTCTTCAGGAAAAGAATAGGTCCTTCAATGAAGACTGAGACATCTGTATTGTTCATTCAACTCTTGTGCAGTGAGCTGCTATTAATAGCTCTGCATTAGAAAATCTTGCTATAAATAACATCTGAAATCTACTCCCATAACACCCTTTGTCTTTCATATGTCTTCTTTGGGACATTTGTGTATCTGCCATGAAAAGGGGAGCAAAACAACTTTGGATAAAAAAGGGTATGGCTATATTGAATGATTCCGTTCCTCGGATGGCTTTCATTTTGTGGGAGGAAGAGAAGGGAGAAGAAAGATACAAACAATAAACATCTCTCTGACTTTTCTCCAATATTCTAGCTAGACTAACAGGCAAACAGACACAGCTTGACAGACAGATGATTGTCTTATCAACTGAAACCAACTTGGAAAGAGTATATCCAATCCTCCTAAAATAGCTAATTAATTGGGAACTAGTCCCTCTGTTATCTTGATATGGGAACTTTTCACAGCAGATGGTCTGTTCCATGGTACAAACTGTACATTAGTTTTCATTTCTTCCTGAAATGGAAGTCACTTAACAAGCCCTTCCAAATGAATGGTACCAGTAGAAAAAGGTTGATGGTTTATTTCAGGAGGTAAAGATTTGACAAGGTGTTTTAAAAGTTTCATTTGTCATTTTGAGTCTTTTAGTTTGCATAATGGTTTTGTGTTGTCCTTTGTTACTTTTTTTTTTTTTCATTTCTGAATCTGAGGAATACAGCTTGCTCTTCTCTCCTTTTAGTGACAGTAATATTTTTGCTAGAGTGAAGCTAAAGAAATTATGCTGTGTCCATTAGTGGTTATTAATCTCAAAGCAAAAATTCTTACTGAATTTTAACTTCATTGTACCTTTCCCACTGTGTGTCTCAAAACAGGCTACATTTCTTCTAGTTGAGGACATAAGAATGTGACTACTATTCTTCACAGTCTTTAGAATAAAGGATCAGAAGAAAACAGTTTCATTTGGAAGAAGGAAGATTTCCTTACTTAAATATTTTTTTCTTCATTCATACACAATGCTTATTCCACCTTTCATTGTTGAATTGAACCTGGCTTTACGTGCTTGGTTTGATATCTCACTGAAGAAGCTCACCATAAAATTAACACCACCTTTTGCTGAAGCTGTTTGCCACATCTGGTTGTTTGTTGCTTTGGTGAGGCTTGGGAAGAAGATACACTTCTCCCATGCTTCATTCCTTTCAGATGGTCCTACACCCAGGATAATGAAAAGTGTTACCATTTTTAATTCCTCAGTGGTTTTGTACCTCACCACAGTTCCTCCAGGTGTCTCTGCTGTGCACCTAGAGGAAGGGTGCTGGAATGAGGGTAACAAATTTGAGAAATGTGATATACTTCCTGAGCATCTTTTTTTGATTGTATATGGAAAATAAAAATCATCTGGGTATGAAATCCCACAATGGAGCAGAATGCAGTACTGCAGCTAAATCCTAGACTTTCAGCTCTGTTTGGTAAGATGTCTCAGTTGCAGAAGAGTAAAAAATAATGTTAAAGCAAACTAGTAAGTGGGACAATATATGTCATTTTATCTCTTATGCCTTCCTTCAGGTGATTCAGCTTGCAAGCACCACATTCCTGTACAGCATTATTTCCTTTCCAGACATTCCACAGTGCATGTGCGTATGTGTGCCACGTAAGTGCAAACAAGGTTCTGAAATTCTCCAGTCTGCACTGCAACTCTGTGGTTCCAAGGACATCTACAACTCAAGCAGGTTATGAAACCCCAACTCCTTCTTTTCCCACCTTCCTCAGTTAGCTGTTATGTGTAGCCAGTGACGCACTGGCTGTCTATAATTACGCAGTTCGAGTCTGTGCTCATCATTAGGCAAGGCCTATATCTGATTGATGGAGCATGAGTCAGAAGTAGCTGGTGAAAAGAGACCACACCAGCAACGCTTTGCCCAGCAGAAACAATCAGGTGTTCAGTTCAGGTGAAGGCATTCAGATAAATCATGTGAGACAGAACTTCAGATGTGAAGAAATGCTAAATGCAGTATCTTTGGGAGCTTTGGCCCTTTCATAATTAACTATTGGTGATGTGGAGTCTGGGCCTAGAAGCTATATTTTTTCCTTCTTAATTTAAAGTAGGTAATTGACAATGTTGAACACCCTTTTGCCAGACCTATGGTTAACAGAAATAACTCATAATAATTATTGCAATACATATGAGCTTTCTAGCAATACAATAGAATTTGCCGTGCCGTGTGTGACGACAGAGGGGCATATTCAAGTCTAAGTGTATTGGAAAATATTTTAATATCTCAGTTCTTGAAATTAATGCTATATTATGACTAATTGTAAACAGACAGATAATAGGAAATTCTTTTTTTCCCCATTATCCTGAAGAAAGCATATTTATTCATAGCAGGTAAGTAATTTTCATCACAAGAATTCTTATTCTAAACAAATTGTTAACTTGAAACAGCTACTGTTGTATAAGTAATGCTGTATGGCTATAAGGGATCTTCC